>NC_090870.1:19371742-19379242 GCF_036669935.1 Montipora foliosa | reverse complement strand
TTGTGCCTCAATATAAGCACTTTGTTTGGCTGATTTGCCTCAGTGACCTCAATGGAAGACTCTTTTGTTCAATTGTTTGCTTCATTGAGCGATTGATTTGGTTGAGTAATCGGGCAAATACATGTAGCTCTATCTGGTAGATAAGTTAACGGCAAAGTCTCTGTATTTGGTATGGCTTGTTGTTCAAATGCCTTCAAATACATCACATCTCCTTCTATCAGTATTAATTTGATCGATTGATCGATTTTCGCACAGGAAAGCTGAGAAGCTAATAAATGTACATTGTCTTCCCCTAGAAACATCACAACGATTCACTCAGGTGACTTCAGGTGAGTTCTCTGCTGACTGCAAAGTATTTGATGTTCAGAGGATCATCCATCGACCATCCAAAAAAACAAGATATGACTCAAAAGTGCCCAGTACCGTCCACTTCAAGAATAGTGTGCTGCTTGCAATTACAGTCATACAGTGATACTATAATTTCCAATAACATTAATATTCTCATTAAAAAGAATATGATTAATACATAATTATCACTATTGTAAACAGATGCCCTGCATGAGGGGGATACTGTTGCATTTATTTATCAGGCAAGACTATCACCATTTGTCATAGACCATCATAACAGCAATTACAGCTGATTATGCATGGATGGATCTAAAATACTGAGTAAATTGTACTTGAAAGCGCACAAAACAATCATTTAGCAACAGGTGCAAGAAAGAAAGCGACTCTTCTTACTGGTCTGTGGAGAAGGTACCTTTGTTTACTAATAAAAATAAATGCAAAGCTACATATACATGTACTGTACATACCTTCTTTGAGGTGCCCTTTTTTCTCATTTCTTTTATGGGTGACTGTGATGCCTGAAAAATAATTTTAGATAATTTGATCACGGATGGAGAAGTAAAATAATAAATATTACTATTAATTAAATAGAAACCATAATAATAATATTTATTATTGCAGTTTCTTGCTACAAACACAATAATTATTGTTTGTAACTTACAGTACTTGTTTGAGAATTGATACAGCTACAATCATTACATAGCTGATATGTTGAGAGTCATAAAATTCAAAGGTGGATAGTGCTTCATCCATCGCTATTGTTTAATGTGTTCCAGAATTGGATTAGTTCCAATATTGTCATGCACTGTGTACATGTACATGCATTCTTACCTCAATAGGCAACTAAGTTATAGGTGAAAACAGGAGACTACCGTGATAAGTGATAGGAAGAGACTAGAGGATATTGCATAGAGTCTAGTTTTAACCAACGTCAAGAAAGAGGTGCAGGGCAAAACCTAACAAGTGATTGTGAGATTTGCACCACAAATCTGTCAAATCAACTTTAACGAAAATTAATGGTCAGCCTAATCAAAATGGTGAAGGCCCCAGTACACTGATGAGGACCGCCATATCCACAAGTTATTTAATGGCCTTTTTTGCAAAGTGTGAGATGTGATTATTCTCAGACTGAAAAAACTACAGTAACTGTTTCTTCCAAAGCTCTGATCCTGATCCTTTCTAAAGAGATCTTCAAGTGTTTGAAACTGAAACCCAGAGCCTGTTTCTTTAAAGTTCCAAAAACATTTTGGGCCCAACTGCTATCTGGGTAATTGTGAAGAAGAGCTCCCCAAAAATCCTGTCGGCCGATTGTCGGTCAACTGTCGGCCGACAGTTGACCGACAGCTTACCGACAGTCTACCGACAGCTAACCAACAGGTTACCGATCGGTTAAGAAAAAAGAAAAATTGTGGTAAAAACGAGCAGTTAACGTGACATTCCGTAATGGTGATGTATGACTCGACAGACCTCACCTACTTACCGATCAACTGTTATCGGTTGTTATCAGATGCGTATAGGATATATCACTTGCGTAATTTACAACACACCAGACAATCTAAGAATCGCATTGGAAGATAATTTAATCGAAAACTCTGCTAAAAACTCTGAAAACCATAAGCTACGTATCAATACATAGTTAGTAGAGGAGACAAACACTTTCCTTCAAATCGCCCTGCAATGCAACGCGGCCTCTTATGGTATGTCATGTATGTATGAATGATGTTTACAATGTGGGCAAGTATCGCTAGCCAACGCTAAAACAGTGGACAAAAGCCATATTAGTAGTATAAGTGCTGCTCAAGGTATCGTTATGAACTGCCTTTAGCTCTTTTCGCGTAGTTTAGAAGCAATAGACAAGTAAATGCTTGCGATCATATTAGTTTGTCCCGCCGACAGGTTACCGACACGTTACCGACAGATTGCCAACAGGTCACCGACTGTCGGCCGACTGTTGGCCGACAGTCGGCCAACACTTTGGCCTCAAACATAACACAAACTGTCGACCGACAGTTGGGCAACAGTCAGCCGACTGTTGGCCGACAGTCGGCCGACTGTTGCCCAACTGTCGGCCAACAGTCGGCCAACAGTTGGCCGACAGTTGGGCAACAGTCGGCCGACTGTCGGCCGACAGTTGACCGACAGTCGGCCGACAGGATTTTTGGGGAGCTCTTCTTCACAATTACCGCTATCTGCTTGTTTTGAAAAAAATGGTCTTTCAACATGGTTTCAAGATAACCCCAAAAAGGGGTCACAAAATGTAAAAATGATTGTGAAGTTTGATGACTTATATGAGCTTTAGTTTTTCAAGATACAGAGGGAACTGTAGTACCCGAAAGGTTTCAGGATTTTCAAGAAACAGGTTGCTGGGGTGAGTATCAAAGATGCAGTTCAATTGCAGCTACTGTTAAACGTCATTTCAACAAAGTTGTTTATATATTCATTAATTAAGTTACTAACCAACACAGCGATTGGATCTCCTTGATTTGTCTGTTTACTCTTTGCTCTGGTCATTTTTGGTCCCTTTGCAAAACAATAAAGATATCACAAAATAAGTTAATGTCAGCCTGCATGAGATCTCAAGAGAAAATAAGTAAGCAGTATTTAACCTAGATTGAGTATGCAATACATGTAACTGCTAAAGTGTAGATACACAATTTTTAAAAGTGTAAAGAAAAGCAATTAATATTTTGGACTACTTGTATTAAAATCTCATAAATTCAACCTCTGTGTTTGTTGGCATTTGGCAGCATCCTTGAAGAAGTCGTTTGAGTATGGTAAGCTTGAGTTCAACTTATTTTTATTCAAGAATATGCAAAAAAGTTGCAGGTACATATTTTTTGCAGTAATTCCTGGTATGTTATTTTTGGTTTTTAGAAAAAAATGGTTCACATTTTCCTCGCAGGTAGCCCTCAATTATCTTTTTTTTTCCCAGTTTGTTCCCAGCCACTTGTTCTTTAAATCTGAGAAAAGAACTACCTTTTCCTAACCCTGGTGGTAAGCTGACTTCACTGTTTCTTGAGAGCAAAATGTCCCTTTTTTACAGTCAAAAGATATGCTACTGGGAGAAAAGCTGTTAAATTGCATACATAAATTCATAAAATGAAAGAGCACCCAGACAAAAAGCAACAAGCAAAATCATTTATAAATCCCACTTTCAGTGATTCAGTATAGGTAATCACATGGAGCCAAGTAAAATAATAATTAAGGATTAAAGGTGTATTATCACTAGCATTTTCAGACATTGCAGAAATTGCCTTAGTTAGGGGTGCAATGACAGGGCAATTTCTGAAAATATGAGTAACTGCACTGTAGACCATGCGATATTGTTAAACCGTCTTAAGTCAGATTTTGGTATCTCTGGTAACGTGCTCTCGTGGTTCAAGTCGTATCTATACCAGCGTTCCCAGTCAGTGTCGATCAATGGTCATACATCTAAAAAGTTCGAAGTGAAATGTGGTGTCCCTCAAGGTTCCTGCCTAGGTCCTCTTCTCTTTGTTCTTTACGCCAGCAAGCTCTTTACCATCATCGAGCGACACCTCCCCCAAGTCCATGCATACGCCGATGATACTCAGCTCTATGTTGCGTTTAAACCCGATCCCGAACATGCCGCCAACGCAGTGGTAGCCATGGAAGCGTGTATCAACGACATAAGGAAGTGGATGCTGGCTGATCGTTTGAAGATAAATGATGACAAAACGGTATTTTTAGTTATTGGGACTAGGCAGCAACTGGCGAAAGTCAACATTGATTCGATCAATGTGGGAACGGTGGAAGTCTCCTCGTCTTCTGAAGTCAAGAACCTCGGATGCTGGTTCGATAATCAGCTCAAACTAAACAGCCACATCAATCGCCTATGCAAATCTGCCTTCTTTCACTTGTATAACATAAGAAAAATTAGGAAATTCCTCAGTCGTGAAACCACGCAGATCCTGGTCAATGCCCTTGTCACGAGTCGCTTGGACTATTGTAACAGTATACTATATGGTCTACCAGCCACCGAACTTTACAAACTCCAACGGGTACAAAATTCAGCAGCAAGACTTATTTGTAACGTAGGGCGTTTTGATCATATTTCCCCCTCCCTTAAAATGTTACATTGGTTACCCATTAAATTTCGCATTCAGTTTAAGATACTGCTCATTACTTTTAAGGCAATCCATAGTCTTGCACCAGCGTATTTAATTGAATTGATCACCCTTAGGACTCAGTGTACATATAATCTTAGATCTACTAATGAGCTTCTTCTTCAGCCTCCTCGAGTAAAAACTCTAAAGACATTAGGTGATCGTAGCTTTGTAGCGGCTGCACCAGCTTTATGGAACAAATTACCACGTGCAGTCCGCCATTCTCAAAACGTACAAACATTCAAGAAAGCCCTTAAGACTCATTTATTTCGGAAAGCTTATAATTTACAGAATATCTGATCAAGTATGAATTTATAGTTGATATTATACAATTTTATAGTTGGAATATTAATTAGCTTTAGATTTTTCCATTTTTCATGTAACTGATTTGATTGTAAATAGTAGAATTCTAGTTTTTGTCATTGTAAAGCGCACGAGAGCATCTTCTCATGTATCATGCGCTATAGAAGCAATAAAATTATTATTATTATTATTATTATTAAGAGTAATCCTTAATTTTACAAGAAAACATGTGATTACTTATTCGTAATGTAAAGGGCAAAATTCTCTTTTAATAAGGTCAAAAATGCACGCTGTTGCACAATTTTATAAGAAGCCATTTCAGTGTTCAGTAATATGTCAATGACTGTATAACAGTTCATTGACATGCATCAATCAGCTGAATTATTATTTTTTTTTTGTACAATGACACCAAAGCAATGAAATCAGCCCCACTAAAAAACATTTACTACATGAATAAAATAATGAAAGTAATTTTGCACGGGGAAATTACCAAAATTAATACAAAATGCCCTCTGTCTCAGCCAATCAGCATTTACTAATTTGCCTTCTATGTTATACATTTATAAATTCGATTAAATTAAGCATCAAGGAAACTACAACTTACATGTAAGCTCCTTCTACAAGTGGCCCTTTTCTTCTTTAGGTCAAGTTTTTAATACTCCACTCATTGATATTTTTGTCTTAAGACTTCCAGAAAATTATTTCAGACAAGTAGAAGGAACATTTAAAAGCAGGAATACACAATAATATTGTTTGGCCCAGCTTCACATATGTTTGTCCTCCATCAGAACAATTCGAACATGTTCACACCAGTTCCCAGACTGCTTAAAAATTGTGCAGGATTTCAAACACAACTGCAAATTTGACATTGCAATCTGCTGTTACATGTATTAATTACTAAAATAATGCTGTTTGCAATTAAGCCAGAGGTCTATCCTCAATAATTATTGTGACTGACAGCATGCAAAAAACAACTTTGGTACTTACAAAATCACGAACACTGTTATCAGAAATTTCTTCCTCGTCGGACTCAGCAGCTGCATTTTTTACCATGGCAAGGACTCTTTTGTCTGACACAACATGCTAAATGGTTTACAACAGATAAAAAGAACCATTTTTAAAATTTCAAATGTAACTTTTGAATTTTAAAGTGAAAAGTTCTGCATTGTACAGGTATCACAGTGACTAAAATGCAGTCTCACTTTTCTATTACATTTCTTCAACTAAAAATTTCAATCTACAATTATGTGGAGCACTTTCAGTACAGAAGTAAAGCCCTGGTCAAACAGCGCATGATAGCCAATGATACCTGAAACACACGCTATCGTTTGACCACCAAATATCATGCACTATCATCAGATTCTGTTTCATGAACTATCATTCATTTTGAACCTGCTCACGTCAAGTCAATGATAGTTTTTCCCGTTTGACCGCAAACATGATAGTCACTGACAGTTTTGTGGTCAGCTGTTTCCACCCAAAATGGGTAGGCACAGGTATTTAAAAAATGGCTGCTCCGCCAAGATTAATGGCTGCAGATCAAGACCTTGTAGTTATTGAAAGTGACAAGGAAAATAACAAAAATCAACAAACCAAAGACCAAGAAAATGATGAAAATCTTGACTATGACGAGGAGGAAGAAGATCAACAACAGAAAAAGACGCATTGATCTCCAGCTTCATCTTTCAATATACATGTATCATCTAACAATTCCAGGGGCCCATTTCTCAAAAGTCCTGAAAACTCTTCGGGCCTGAAAAGCCATTTGTGAACCTGCCAAACGCTTTTTCAGGAGCACTGATCTTTTAAATTGGTTTTAAAGGTCAGAAAAAGCAAACTAACTGTGATCTTGTTTTTGAGATACAGAGGGAATTGTTACACCAGAAAATGGCCCGTAAAGTTTCGGAACTTTCAAGAAACGGGCTCCAGGACAACAAAACAGGCTGCCGCCCTTTCACCTCAAAAAGTTCATAATGTGTTTACAACTTTTCACAACACTGTTTTCACAGAGACTCCACAAGCATTACGTTCAGCTTGTATACACAACTTCTGGTAAACTATCATTGACTATCACTAATTTCCTCCCTCTGTTTGACCACGTGCATGATAGTTGATGATAGTTCATGATATGTAGTTTAGGGATTTCTAACTATCACCAATAATTAAAAACTGGATCACTGGATAATGCAATTCGAGAGTTTTGATTGGCTAAGCCATCATGGGTTATGAGCCATTATACCCTGATCTACAAACACGGCAAGCATATGCATGATTTTTTGGGCCTTTTTATTTTTATTGTAGTCTAGTTTTCGATATTTTGGGGGCGTTTTTAATAAAACAATCATTCCACTCACGCTTGTTGGATATGAGACGATTATAGCCAACTCGGCGCTACGCACCTCGTTGGCTATCTATCATCTCATATCCAACGCGCGCTCATGGAATAATTGTTAACTATCATGCACCGTTTCGGGCCACTGGTATCATACCACGTGATTAAGGTAAATCGTAGGCAGTGTCTGACATTTGCAGACTACAGACTGCAGACAAATAGCGCTGATAAACAGTATTTAAGTCTAAGAACCCATTTTAAAACGGTTAGCTTTCAATTACAATGTATTGAAAGCTAAACGTTTTAAAATGGGTTCTTAGACTTAAATACTGTTTATCAGCGCTATTTGAAATGGGTGTTTAGACTTAAATACTGTTTATCACCGCTATTTGT
>NC_090870.1:19361742-19364242 GCF_036669935.1 Montipora foliosa | reverse complement strand
GTCTGCCTCCTCTTCAAAGCGAGTTTAAGTGCGAAGTTTTTGTGATGGTAATTAGTTCTACTTTACATATGAATGAAAGCTAATTTTCATAACAAAAACTTCGCACTTGAACTCGCTTTGAAGAGGAGGCAGATATGAACTCGGAAATGGCCTATTTTGACTTCTCTTTTCTCGTTCCTCGTCATCAATATGATTTTTCCCTCCAGAAAAAAAGCGGGTTGCCAAATGCAACGCTGCCACGCGATTTCCCGTGCCCAGAGGCTGTCCTGCCTCCCCACCTCCACCCCGACAGTCTTTACGGGCAGGCGAGAGTATACTCAGTCGGTGGCTCAGTTGCTTGAGCATCGGGCTGTCATGCGGGAGGTCGCGGGTTTGAACCCCTGGCCGGATCAACACTCACGATCTTAAAATAACTGAGGAGAAAGTGTTGCCTTTGTAATTTCATCTGCAAATGTTTAGACCAGGCCCCGTCTCAAAAATACCCTCTATGTTCTTAAGTTCCCTGTGGGACGTTAAAGAACCCACACACTATTCGATAAGAGTAGGGGATGTAGTCCCCGGTGTTGTGGCTGTGCTGTTCTCTCCAGCAGAAGTGGCCGGCTTGGCGGTGATGTCTCCAAAAAGGCTTGTGGTGTATGAGGCCACCTAAGCAGAAACTGCCATAAGCCAAAAAGGGACTTTGCCTAGTGCTGGAACATGTGGATGTAGATGTCGACGTCATAACCAATGGTGCTGTGCTGGCGGCGCTGTCGAGGCACGGTTCGCGCCTCGCTTCATCGCTCCGCTATAATTGGTCAGCGGAATGCCTTTGCAAGTAAGCCTAGGTACTTCATGTATCCCCTATTATAGTGTATTTAAAATGTACCTACGTAAACTCTTCGAGGTTGTGGTAATGGCTGCAATGTGGTAGGAGGAGCACGAATGTTGGGCGTTTGGAATGAAATATCAAATGAAGTGAAAGAAATTTTCTTTCGTTTAATTAGCTGTTAGGCACTCGTTTTATAAAAGAACAATATAACGATGTCTGGTAATCACACGCCAAGTTTAAGCGACGAAGAAGAAGACGACTTAGATTGCAACAATCCACCACCTCATCTCCCTGAACTGCAAGATACCCTATCAAAATGGACGAATTACCTTCACGGGTGGCAAGAAAGATTTGTAGTCTTGTGCGGAGGTACTTTGTCTTATTATAAGTCAGAGTATGATACAGCGTTTGGATGTCGAGGTTCGATGAGTGTGGCAAAAGCGAGCATTCAGGTATGTGGTTTTATGCTGGACCGTGCTTGTATGGAGAAATTCATAAGTAAAATAAAGCATTGTCATTCAAAATGCAGTCGAATATCATACAGAGACCTTACATGGAAGATGTATTTTTCAGAAACTCCTTTGTGCATTGCCATTATTTGGAATATTAGCATGCTTAGTCGGGATATGTCATGTTAGCGCTTGTGTAGTTTTGCTCTCGACGACGAAGCCTTATTCTTCAATAATTTGTCACCTGGGTATATTGTTTAGATATTCAAGGTGTCTTTCGATGACAAATATTTGGTATGTAGCTTGTCCATCGCCAAAGGGCGTGATTACGTTTTCGCTTTATCATAAAGTATACCTCCAAATAGTAAACAATTCATGCTTTTCAAATTGATACAAGTTTGTCATTTCACTCTTCGTCCTGCATTCTTTCATATTTTATCATGTTATGATATTTGAGGCAGATAAAGAGATAAGATTTAGGAACTTTTATCGCGCAAAAGACACTAAGGCAATCGCGTGAAGTTCCCTTCTGTCATTTATTGAACTTTTCAGTGTTCAAAGTCGTCGACATAAGTGGAAGTGAATACCATCATAATTTGATTTCTTTTGCTGATCTCGTCCGACAGCAAAGCAGTCTGAATCATTCCAGAAACTACAGGAATTAATCAGTCTTTCCCAAAAATCAATGTTTCGACATCAATAAAATCAATAAATGTGTGATGTGTACATGTGCAGCTGCATGCCCAGAACCATCACTTTAATTTTTTTGCACTTGTTGCACTGCCTGTTTAAAGGCCCTGGTGGAGCTGTCTGGAAGACCCCTGTTTAATTAAAATTTCAAGTCTCTTCATCTCATTTTGAGAGAGTCTAAGTAAAAGAAATTCAATAAACGTAGAGGTTTGGTTATAGTAGAAGTGCACTTAGCAACAGCCACATACTGCAGTCACAAGCACGCTTTCCTTTAATAATCTGGACCTGGCCTCGGTTGTTCAAAAGGTGAAAAACGGTATCCACCGTATAAATCACTATCCACTGGATCACTCAGTTGGTTTTGCTAGTGTTTATCCACTAGATAGTGATTTATCCGGTGTTTAGCGCTATCCATCGTTTGAACGACCGGGGCCCGGTTGTTTGAAAGCCAGTTCACTTAATCCAGGGTTAGCGTAAACTTTGGTTTCATTTTTTCAACTTTTGGGTGAAAGTTTCTTTTGCTTATTATTGTTTTTTTTTAAGATTCACTTCC
>NC_090870.1:19336742-19351742 GCF_036669935.1 Montipora foliosa | reverse complement strand
AACTGTGTGTAGTATAAAAGGTGTCGTGCCTTAGGCACATGCAAATGATTTATCAATGAACCATGGATGTGACTGAGCTCTGCGGTAATTTGTGCGATAAAAAAGCCCGTTACGTCATAAAATATTATCTGTCATTCTTTTTTTAATTCTGAGTCCTGTTTTCTCGTGCTAGAAATATCTTTTAAGGCTTCCATCTCTGTGTTGCTGTTTGTTGATCACCATCTTGGATAATTAATCAGTCGTGCTTGAATGAATTCGAACAAAATCAGAGCGTGAAGTGACCCATTTTATAGTGCGTCTTTGTGTTTAATGACAGCAATTAACCAGTCAAAATGTCCCATTGCCTCCTGGGAGTAAGACTTACTGTAAGAGATTTTACTCTGTGTAACACCAGAAGATTTTACTCATCAACTGGGGGCATTCCTAGGAATTTCCTATGCCACCTGAGGGGTCAGTGGGTTAATGCAAGGCAAAGAAAATCTGTGAACTTGTTTAAAGGGGCTAAGGATGGGAGTTTTTTGTTTTAATCGAGCAAAACTGCATAGAAGTAACTTTTTTATTACTAGTCTTTTTAACCCATTGATTCCTAGGGGTTCACCATTGATGAGTAAAATTGTCTGGCCGGTTTAGGCCGGTTTGGACGTCAAAAGCTTAATTAATGGGGACATTATAGTTTTTCAGTGAGTGATTAACCCATTGACTCCCAGGGGTTCCCCATTGACGAGTAAAATCATCTGATGTTAGACGGAGTCTGGCCGGTTTGGACGTCAAAGGGTTAACTATTCGAGAAAGAACACTTGAAGTTTAGCAGAAAGACATCAAAAAAATGTTTTTGCTGAGTCTTCCATATTAGATGTTTAGCCATTCCTTCAGGTGAGGTGCAAGAATATCAAAAGTTTAGCCTTCAGTTTTCAAATTGCAATCCATTTCCATCTTTCCCTCCCTTATGTTGAACAAAAAATAAAATTATTTAACATTCTCCTTGCAGTAAGATGGTTTTGAGGAATCAAATTGCATCATCATTATTTTGTGGGTTAGGGTTTTGTTTTGAGGCATATTCGAGCATTACTTTACATGTATGTGGAGGCCAAAACAACACAGAATCCCTTGAAAGGAGTGAATAGAGAAAATTTTCAAACCACAACTGTTAAACCATGCTTTTTCAGTCTCACCTCTCTCCCTTCACTCATTTGTCAAATTTAATGGTACATATAAGATGTATTTTCCTCTCTATCGCTAAGCAGAAATAGAACTTTTTGTCCTGTCTTTGAGTATTAAGAGATAAACTAAACTAATGGACATTGCTGTTACTATACATTCCTTTCCAATATTTTTATACTCTGGGAGTAATTCTTTGAAGTACTTCATATTGTACATTAATTTGCTTGATAGTAAACTTGGTAACTTTTTCTTTCAGGCAGCTGAGTCTGGCTATGGTTCAGAGTCAAGTCTCAGGAAAAATGGTTCCATGCTGTCCTTGTCATCTGTCACTAGTTTATCAACAACAGCATCAACCTCATCTTTCAAGGTTCAACGTACTATGTTATCAGCATTTTTTAGCAGTTAACTTGAAACTTACCTCCGTTGGAGCAGTTTTAGTTTTCAGAATAATAAATATTATTTCTTTTAACATGGATTAATACTATAGCAGTATTTAGCAAGAATATTTTATTGTCTTTTCAACCATCTTGAGGGCAGTAACTGTGTGTACAATGATAGAGATCACCTTGCAGAATTTTAACGGAAAATGTAGAATTTAGGGAACCTACAGTAACCTACATTACAAGTACACTGTACTGTATAGTTTCCTCCAAAACATGACATGTTTTGCGTAAGATGGCCATTAATATTATTTGCATGTAAGTAAACACAGTGAAATGCACAAGCTACATGGCATGTGTAATCGTGTACTAGTCTTAGTAACAAAAAGCATGTTACCGGTAATTGTTCTGGATAATGAAATCAACTGATAAACCATGCATTTTGGACATGTAATCATTGTTAATGTGAATGCTTTGAAAAGCTGCTGCATTTCCCTTACAACAGTGTTTTCCTATTGGGATTTCATTGAAGTGCATGTGAAGATGCACTCCTGAGATTTGTTTAGTTCATTGAGCTTTCAATTGATTTAAGGACCTCCTTAAGTTACTGTCCAAATTTACCTGTGTTTAAAGTCAGTGCAGAAAATCACCTTCAAGTTACACATGTACATGTACATGTATACATTTAGATGTAGTTGGCAGTGGGATAAATGTAACATTATTTACAAAATTTAATGTATGCATAACAATATGGCAATCAATTTAAGCAAACTTTGTTGTATTGTTAATGTTGTTAGCTCTTTGAAGTAATAATGCTTTCTGTTATAATTATCAGTGCTCTCTTTTATCTACAATATTTATTACTGTACTGGTACTTTTATTTTTCCAGAAGGCTAGAGGCTTGCGTGAAAAGTTGATGGAACTTGAGACATTCCGGGATATTGTTTGCCAGCAAATTGACACCCTCCAGGGCTACTTTGATGCTTGTGCGGGAACTGGTACCACTCAGAAACAGGCCCCTCTCACAAATGGACATGACCAAGAGACCTATGACAGCAATGAAGGATGTGAGTCATTGTGTTCTGTGGTAACGCTTGTTACCACTATACTTTGATTACTTGGGAAGCCTGTAAAGTACTCAATAAGTTAGAGGTCATCTCCGATATTGCCTCTTGCAACTCTTACTTTGTGCTGGCTGCTAAGTACAGACTTTGTTAATCAGCCCTGTTACTTGGTCTTTTCAATGTTTTTATTTTTATTTTTAGTGGACCATGACGCTGATGATGAAATGGATGAACTATCAACTACACCTACTCCTGCTACTTTTCGTCAAGTTGTTGGCAACCCTGGCCATAGGAGAACAACATCGGATGGAGCTGCTGTCCTCTCCATTGCAAATGCAAAGGGGGTTGATTTTAGGGGTGAATCAATCACTTTTCAAGCCACAACTGCTGGCATCCTGGCAACACTTCAACATTGCATTGATATAATGAACAAGAGGGAGGAACATTGGCAACAGAGATTGGACAAGGTACAAAAAAATAATTTTGAAGGATAAGCTCAAAGGGCAAATCTCATATAGGTTTACTACGGGAATGATGACTTGAATGTGTTTTTAAGTGTCTGTGAAGTGAAATTACCAGTAATTTCGTTTTTGTGCACTTTTTATACCAGTAGTTCAAAATACATGACTGCAAAATCTGTTGATTTGTCTACTGTTGATTTTACAAGTGCTCAAAGTTGCTTCATTTGGCCTTAAAAGGTGGTTAGGAGAGTGGGTTGAATTTATTTGCAGAAGTTATAATGGATGGGCACACGTGGAATTGACTGGTACATAAAGACATCCTTATGAAAAATTATTGGTTTTTTGATCACAAACAACCCCAATCTGGCGTGTACTTTTCCGTGTGTCCCTATTGGCGCTTACAGGAAGGGCAAATCACTTTAAGACTTTTTAGTCAGTCTGAGAGCTAAGATCCCTTCACAACCTTGAAACCTAACAGACCCTACATGTAGGTTACTGTGACAAGCATTCCCTTATCAACATCCTTCTCTGAATGTTATGCCATAGAAAGATCAAGAGCTGTCAGGAAAAAAACTTTTTTCTCCAGAACTCTGTTTCTTCCACCAAAAAAAACCCAAAACAAAACAGAGTTACTAGCTGTGGCTGCGGTAAGGGCGCCTGTGTCTTTCCTACTCTCCACTGTATTCAATTGACACAAATGATGTCAGTGATTGTTGTCACATGGTATTTTGACCGTGCAATCAAAAGCCTTTTTTTGCCCAAAAGGGACAACTTTTAGCGCTTAAAATTTAGTTTAAACCCCAACTATCTCAAATTTTGCAGTCACATATTTTGATCTTGAATATTAGAAAGTTCTGTGCACAAACAATTTCACTTCATAGGCACTTTAAATTAAAGTTCTCTAATCTCCCTAATAATTGAAGGTTGTTGCATGTCTTTCCATAGGAAGTAGAGAAACGGAAGAAAGCAGAAGATGCTGCCAAATCAGCAGTTGTTAATGCCAGGAAACAAGCATTCATTGGAGGGCCAGACTTTGAGGTAATACGATTGAACAAAATAATATTAATTAACAACTCCAAAAAACTGTTCTCTTTCAGATTTGTCGTGCTCAGTTTTTGATCATTCACTTAACAGAGATGACATTGCTGGCAGAAACGCAAAACATTTAGACTGAGAATTGCACATAGAGACACTGAATAGTGTTGTAGCGTGTCATGATCTTGAAAATTTTTATGGTCATCATTGATACAGATTTCACTGTGGTGGAGATCTCTTAATAATCTTGCAATACCTGTAGCATTTTTGCCTCTCTGCCAAACCTCATGTGGAAGCCTTGTTTATTTGAACCACATTTTCCAAACAATGTATAATCTTAAAGGTTGTTAAGAAAAGAAATAAAAAAAAAAATGGTATTGAAAGGGTGAGACAAAATTAACAGTGTCTTAGACATGAACAGGAAATTGCTTGGCCTTAGAAGAATCTTAAAGTGTCTATAACCCCCTTATTTTTGCCCAGATGTGTCTTTGCATCTTGCCAAGCAAAATGACACAAAGTTTTTGTTTTTTGGTCAAAACCAAAATTTTCTATGAATTTCCAAATTGGTGAAAAATCAAGGGTGGAAAACCCATTCCAAACCGCAGAATTCGCTGAAAGGGGTATGGGCTGATTGTAATTTGTGATGTACATGTAAAACCCTGCCTTCAGTCATTCTGATTGTGACTTTACAATGTAGTCAGAGCTGAAAAGATTTCTGAGAATTAAAAATCAAAATCGATAACACTTCCCACATGGCCTTTTGTAGGGGTCCTTAATACTCACACAGAGTTTCAGAAATAAAAGGTCCACTTCACCTTCCATGCGGAAAGCAGAAAGGTAAGAAACTGACACCGCCATCTTGGCCCATTCGACCCAAATCCAGCACGACTTTTACCACAAAAACCAAATCCATTTTGTGAATAAACACAATCCTGCTCGTGGAATAGGAGATGCCTGAAACCCTTAAACTTCTAAAGGATCTCCAGCTCCCTGAGCTAAGACAGCAGGCTCCCTGAAACATTTAAATCCACTCTCCACGTACCTTGGGGATCACAACCTGGTTAATTTTGAAAAAACAGGGGCGCCCGGTGGCAAGTAAACTCTGGCCAATGATAAGTCATGATTTACTCGTCACCAGGTGCCCCAAGTTTAACTGTCGTTTTCAAACTAACCAGGCTGTGGTCCCTATGGATTGTTGGAGAGTGGATTTACAAGTTTCATGGAGCCCGCTGTCTTAGCTCAGCTAGCTGGAGAGACCTTACTGGGTTTGGGTCGATTGGGCTAAGATGGCGATGTGTCAGCCTCCTACCTTTCGGTTTCCCTTGTACAGGTGTATGGAAGGTGATGGTTATGGTTATTTTTTTAAACTCCCTTTGAGTATTAAGGACAACTATGAACAGCCACGTGGTAAGTTTTGTCAATTTTCATTTGCAATTTCTTACAAATTTCTAGAGTTGAACTTCATTCCATATGTGTCCTGTATCCTACATTGTCATTAATAGAGAGCCTGGGTTACCTGTGCTGTTGCTTGGTCGCTCAAGTTTAGCAAGCCTTTCACTTCTAACTCGTAATCCTCTATTTTGGAGACCTTAGAATCTGAACTGGAAACCAGACTGAAGTCGTTCGAGGCCATTTAGTGAATGTCACTTCTCTTAACAAAATGTCATCTGAATAACAGCTGTCTTCTGCTTTTGTTGTTGTCTGTCCTCTGCCTTTGCTCTGTTTGCCCTGTTACATAACTAGTCCCAGTCTTCCTTTCACTGGTTGTGGGGCAGAAAAACCATAATTCAAAAATGCGTAAAAAATTCCAGTTCTGACCAAAAGGAAAAATTTTTGTGCTATTTTGCTCCGTGTGACACAACAATTCGTCTGGGTAAAAAAAGAACGTTGTGGGAGTTACAGGCACTTGTGCAGTTCTGAATTCTGTAGTTGCTACCTATTTACTTAATATTAGTGTGGTGAAGTGGAATTGGGGATCAATGGACACAAATACAGCAAGTTGGCAGGGCAGGTTTGGAATGTGTTAATGCAAATCTGGCTCTCAGATCACTTGTAGCAAAAACTGTGTCACACCAAGGCTGATTTTAACATTTTTAAATTGACTGTATTGATATACTGTCTTGGACATAGGAAGGACCCCACAGTGCTTTGAATGAAGAAGAATTCTATGATGCAATTGAAGTGGCTCTTGACCGCCAGGATGAAGAAGATGCTATGGTGGGTTGCTAAACCGGAATGGCTTTTAATCTCTGTATTTAACTCACGCTGTCCTTTTTCAGGAACTTAAACAACTAATTTTTTCTTGTTTGCAAATGTAGAAGGACTTTCAAGGCAGCACATTTGTGCCTCCGTCAGAACTTATTGAGCAGGAGCCAGAGCACAGGATGAAAGCTGAGGTAACTTTAATATTATTATTAGAGATGCTTTGTATGACCTATAAAAATCAATAGAGTTTGTATGTTAGTTTTGCTAATTGGTGCTTCAAAGATGGATATGGTTACTTCTTGTACTTATTTTAGAACAATAATAATATTGGGAGTGGTATATTTTTAAGACAACATAACTTGCAAGAGTTTTTTTGGGAAATAAGTAGGCTTCTATTGATTAGTTCTTTCAGAGTGGGTTGATTTGCACTAATAAAAATTTATTGCAAGACCTTGCAAGATTGGTTGTGAAAGCAACGTACATAGACAAACGTTGGAACCTAGCCCTATAACTGTGCAAGAGAGCTTACTCGCAGGCTAAGAAATTTCAAGCATTTGAATTGACCATAAAATAATTTGCTTTGAACAAAGTTTTTGTGGCTGATGAAATTCTCAAAAGCAAAGTCATCAACGTCGAGTTTTGCAAGTTTGTTTTCATCCGAATTCGCTTTATTTCATACGGCGATTCAGCAATTCTCTAGAATTTCACAGAGATCTGTTTTCAACACCACCACAGTAAAAAACAAGCATTACTCAATTGGCATGATTTCTTTTTTGACTTCGAAGTTTCGTCTGATGCTTCTGGTGCACTGGGGTATGTTGCCATGTTTTAGCATCATTGGTTCTCTGGTTTGTGACTCCCTTCTCAGGTCTCTCAATCAATTGAATTCAAAGACCTCTTCCCTATTGTAGTAGCAGCCTACACTTGGGGTCCACCCTGGGCCTCCAGAAGGGTGAACTTCCTGTCAGGCAACAGCTCAGTGGCGAACATTCTGTGGTTCAAAGCAGCCAAAGTACCAGCTCATCACCAGTGACCTGTTACTGGTTATTCACTGATCCTTGGATTTTTCTAGCCATTCCATGCGCTGGGCTGTCATGGCATCTTTGGTTTCCTACGTGCAGGGGAGTTCACGGTCAACTCTCCGTTTAACCCCGACTTTCACCTTACAGTCAGTGATATTCAAGCAGATTCCTTGTTTAATCCAAGAAGCTTCAGGGTTTATATCAAGTGCTCCAAAATGGACCCCTTCTGCCAAGGTTGCTACATCTACATAATACATATCTGTGGCTCCACTCCTGGCCCTATGTTTCTCCTCTCAGATGGCACACCATTAAGCTACCAATGGCTGTCTTTGGCACTTCAGTCAATTCTTTCTTCCTTGGGAGTTCCTGGTTGTTTTACGAGCCATAGCTTCCGCATTGGTGCTGCCACTTCAGCAGCCTCTTGTAGTATAAAGGATCATCCCATTAAGACTCTGGGCAGATGGTCTAGTGATGCTTTCCAAATATATATTTGCACTCCTGTCCACACCCTTGTAGGAGTAGCCAATCAGCTCTCCTGACAGGTATCTTTCTTTGCTGGCTTCCTTTCTTTGGCTCATTGTTCTTGTCCTTTTTCAGTCATAATGGGTACCTCAGACCTTGGGTGGGTCAGGGCCATGGCTTCCCCCAGCCATGAGCACTTTGTTCTCTCTGACCTTCACCTGTGGTCAGCTCGGAGAGTCCCTTGGTTTGGAATGGGGTCCATGGCTGTGTTGCGGGGATTTGCCAGCCATGTGGGTGGTTTTTTTTTTATCTAGGGGCTGGCTGGCCACAGTGGAAGCCCCTGGATACTCAAGGCACCTACCTCCCATTTTAGCAAGGCAGCTGGTTAACTTTTTTTCCCCTTCTTTACTATTCTATACTCTATAGATTATCAAATGAATGCACATGGTTTGATGGTAGATTATTTTCAAGCAAAATAATGTTGATTCTTTCATTGGTTTTTGTAGACCACTTTCTTCTTATGGCTGCTAACTTGTCATTCATTTGTATTCATATTAATAAGACCTACTGCCCTCAATTTTGAACAAATATTCTTGACTGTTTCATGTCATAGTGAGCTTACATGTACATGTAGAAAGGCTCATTAGTGTTAAAGAAGATTTGGCTGCCATTATGAAAGAGGTTTGTACATTCCCTTGACAGGCATTGATACTGAGCCCAAAGGTGACTTTTGTAACACAAGGGGGTTTTCTGTTGGCATAGTCTGGTGGTTTTGTCTTTGGACTTAATAAATAATATTTACAGTGTTTTTGTAAGTATCAAGCTTTGGTATTTGTATTTGCTTATTTTCAATTTGCAGGTTGATAAATGTTTGAATGAGTGCTTCCAAATAATTTCTGAAAGTGTTGATCACAAATGGAGTTTGGCGTATGAGGATGGTGATATGAAGGTATGATGTTGATTTAATCTCGATAATGAAGCTATTGATCATTTCAATGGATGTCTTGATCACACGTCCTCACTCAATACAAGTACAGACGAGTACTGTAAACACCTGTACAGCTTTACATTAGACAAGGTGCACTCATAGATCAGCTGTGCCCCAAGTTTAGAAGCTCAGTATTTGTTTAAGAACATTCTGATGAAAATTCAGCATGGGTTTCAAAAACATCTGGAATACAATATTTTAAAATACATAAGTTAGTGATAATTTGTACTCTCAGTGAACAGGCAACTTTCTAACCTGAGTACAGCCGCCCGCTCTCACAGGCTAACAACTTTCCAAACTGTCACAGCAATGATGAATACAGATGGAAGATGGTCTTTTGGATGTGATGTTTTTTTGAATGTACATTGCTACCACATGTACAATGTTTCAGTAAAATATGAAGTTAAAAAGGTTGCTGTTATTCATCGTGGTGAAGAACAATAGTAATAATAAAGTATTCTCGTTTGTCTCAGGATGTGGTCACTTGTGATGTAGATCGCGACGTTTTGACTGCATACTGCTAGTCTTCATCAGGCGATGAGGTCGACTGGTTATGCGTCAGCAGGATGCTCCACTGCGATGTTTGAATAGAGTAACCGATGTATCAACAAGGGGCTGTTCTCTAGGTTGTCCCATTGAGGGCATGCCATTTTTAAGTGCTCCCAAACTCCACATTTTAAAATCAAAATTGAGGATCTCCTTTATGCGGCTATATGTTGTCATTTGTCAAAATGACTTAATCTTAAGTTTGAAAGAATGTCTTTAATTTTTTCAATTTTAGGGGGGAAAAGTATCTGACTTCTGAATGAAGTAGTCGACGCTTTCAGTACTTATTGAAACCACTTTGTAACCATTTGGTATTTTAACTTTCTTTTTTTAATTTGGCCAAATCTTTGGTTGTAGTAAAAAATGTATCCCCTTATCCTCAGGTGTACCGGCGGGATTATGAAGATGGCGGCATTGTCTGTGATTTTTTAAAAGCTACACACACAGTCACAGTAAGTTGTTGAATTGTTTCTTGCAAAGCTGAGGTAGCAAATGTCCGGCACACTTTCCACCACTCTATCTCGTTCATCAAGCATAGTTGTCATCAAGACATTTTGGATGACATAGTTTGTTGAACATGTTGCTGCTACCTGTTAATAAAAATTATTATATCTACACAATGTAACATAATTTTGGTAGCAATGTATTACCAAGATCCCAGGGGCTCCACACCCTGTACCTCGCTTCTCACAGCGTCTTCCACATTATTTTTTGTTAGAATGCCGGTAACACAAATGTCTGTGTTGCTCTTGCAGTGAAGTCCACCTTTAACCAAAAGCTAATATTAATTTTAAGCCTTATTGTATTTCTTGCTTCCCAATTGGCATCCTTATTATGCCAAATATTTTTTGTGTTTTAATTTACTGTTTACTTAGGGAATTACCGCTAGGGAAATGGCTCATTACTTTTACGACATGGATGTTCGCATGGATTGGGAAAGTAAGTACAGTGTACTTAAAAGGTCTTGTTGTTCATTTAAGTTTAACCTGTGAGCAAGCTCTCTTTGCTTGCTTGCAGGCTAATTTAAATTCAACGGTGCCAGGGCTCTGTGTTATTGTGAAGTGAATCATCCGTTCTTATCAACACGTTCTCTTCTTCAAATGAAGGATTATCCTTCATTGTCAGTTTGTTCCAATTAAACTATTATCCTCCGTTTAGATTACTCTGTCCCAGGACTTGTAGTAGCAGATAAAAAGAAAAAAGTTAAAGAGGCCCGTGGACAGGATTTGAACCCGGAGCACCCACTTTGAAGAAATTGTTTTTATCGACTTAACCACTAAAGAAAGATGGGGTAGTCTAGTGGTTAAGTGAAGGCGTTATTAATCAAAGGTTCCCAGGTTCAAGTCCTGCGATTTCAGACTTTAGGATTAGGCTTTTAAACAAAATAATTTAGTTCATTTCCCATAATCCCTATCCAGTGTCCAAAATGAACGATAATACATATACTTCACTTGGATCAAATTAACGATTAAAAACAATCCTTCAATTGACGGAGAGACTGGTTGGTTCTTATAGACAAATATTTCTAAGTTCAGGTAGCAGAGTGAAATGGTGTTAAAATTAACAGCAAGACATATTCTGAAATATTTGATACATGACTAGGTTTTTTTAATTCTGAATTAGTGCACCACACTGTATTATTATATTACTGTATAAGCTTAGCTGAGATTAGCCTTCCAGTGGGAAGAGTAGATGGGTGACAATGACATTTTTTCCACCAAACTTCCTGTTTGAATTATAATACCTGATCTGCCAAACGCCCTTACTCGCAGTCGGAGACTGAATTGCTAAGGGCGCGGCTCGACGAGATCGGACGAAAGCAGCTGTGCTGCCGGCTAAGCGCTCGGCCCCTGAACACGACCCATATGTATGACCTCGGAGCACAGCACCACAGCCTGATAGAATAGGCTGGGAGTCGATGTTTCTCAGGGAGGAAAACCGGAGTAACCGGAGAAAAACCCTCGGAGTCAGGTTGAGATCGACTGAAACTCAGCCCACATACGATCTCGGGGCCGAGAGTGGAACCCGGGTCGCAGAGCTGGAAGGCATGGTTGATAACCACTAAGCCATCCTGACTCCCCGTTATACTACAGAAAAAGGGTCACTAGACTGGCAGAGCTGTAACATTACGTTGAGTATGTAGTTTTTTCCCCTAAAAGAAATGAACAGAACAAACGAAAATAAATAAGGGTACCAAAAGTGGTATACGATAATGAAAGCTTATTGTAGCTCAACACAGGTTGGTGCAAGAATCCCTGAAGACTTTGTCAAAAGTTCTTCAAATGTCGTGGCTCTCAAAGGAATCTTATAATAGCGATTTTAATTTATCACTGGGCACAGCAATGAAGTAACTCGTTATTCCTTCCTTTTTTCCAGCTACATTGGAGTCATTCAAAGTGTTGGAACAACTGAGTGACAGCACATTAATAGTGCATCAAATTTATAAAAGGATGTGGCCATCTTCTCAGAGAGACACTGTATTTTTATCACACATACGGGAAATCCCTTCATATGATGCTGGTGACAGAGAAGTGAATGAAGTTGGCAGACCGTGGATTGTTATGAATTATTCAATTGAACACCCGGATGCACCGGTAGGGCTTTTAACTGTTAATACAGTGATTTTATTATCGCGTTATCCTGCAGTGACAATGCGAGCGCCAGGCTGCTTCTTGTCTTAAAGGCATAAAGAAATATTTTTTATTCTAACTTGTCTCTGCCATTTGAGACAGGAAAGAAATGAGGTAAAATCAGACGAGTCTCTTTTAAATGCTTGTAAATAATGCTTTGTTTTTATAGTGAAAGTGCACTTAGCTATCAAGCTAAGAATAAAATGGAACAGAAATGCCCCCTTCGCCCCAAATCAAGGATGAAGCCGCGTGAAGGCCAAAACGCGCCATCTTCCCATCACTGATTTTGGGGGGAGGGGTGGTCTCAATTTTCCATTTAATTTGTCCAAGATTGTAGTTCATAGCCATCCAACTTTTGATAATTTGAAAGAAATAATTCAAACTTAACAGAAACGTGATTGAGAACCCCGACTAGCTGGTAGAGTTAAATCCGGGACAACCGGAAACAAATCCAAAGCGGAAGTCAGAACGGGACTTGAACCCGGAGCAGCCGCATGCTAACGCAATGCCGTAACCACTGAACCACGCCCCGGTGTCATTTTTTGTTAAAACTTTAGGGAAATCTGATGTTTACGGTAAACGGGTACTTTCATGTATATATGTTGTGGTTAAATTTTTTCTTGGTTACAACATTTTTCTAATTTAAACCAGTTCGATTTTGATTTTCCTTTGTTTGAGATTATGAAAATGAATATTAGACCTAGAAAAACAAAAATTGAATTGGTTTGAAAAAATGAACCACAACATAATATGTTGTAATTATACCTGGACTTTTACTCAACAAAGCAAACACTGTGATTGGTTCATTCTCGGTCACCTGCCCCTGATCAAATTGAAATGTATCCCGACTGGGATACAATCATGCAGTTAGTTTTTTACCCGCACCGGATACAACAGCACTATATGATATATAGCAAAGCACTTTTAAATTTATTTGTATAACAAAGTAATCAATGTCTGGTCTCTCGGGAAACAAGTTAGTTTTGTTTTCCCGCGAGTCAGATCTTTTCCTGGAGAGGACTCTCGGGAAAACAAAACTAGCTCTTTTCCCTCGGGAACATACATTAAGTGTACATGAATATTATTATCAATATACGTGGCCAAATAGAAAATCGGCCTCTTCAAAACACACGCTCAGCGGGCCGCAAAAGACTGACAGGGGGCTGCTAATGCATTATCAGCCCTACAGCTGATTGGTTCTTGCTTCAACTTTGTGATATGCCTATTATTTATAGACGATTTTACGCGTTTTTTCGGTAATTTTAAATAAGTTCACTGGACTGAGTTGATTCTTTAATAGCTTGTTCAATCAACACTTACGTGATGATTTGAAGTGACTTTGAATTCGTTATTCACTTAGCTTGTATTATTGAAACTCGCATTCTTGATATCATTTGGCCTTGTTTATTGATAATAATGATAATGACATGACTTTTTTCGGGAATATTGTTTATTTGCGCCCTTGTAGTGTCATTTGCGGCCCGAGCGCGACACTACGCGGGTGCAAATAAACAATATTCCCTCAAAAAGTCATGTTATTCCCTTATTAATTTGCACATAGCATACAGATAGTTGTACAGTTTGTCTTTCTTATTGTCTTGTCATTTTATAAACCTAGCCACGCGAAATGTCGGTGTGGGTCGAATAGTCCAGAGATACTTGTCCAAGCGGTGGATGAACTCGTTGCTGTTCTGGGGTGCCATTTTCTTACTCGCTTCAGGCCAATTGAATGGAATCGTGTTTGTCATCTCACGAAAATATGTCAGAAGGCGACCAGATTATTTAGTTGAAAATGAATGAAAATGAATGAAATAGGAAAGTCTTTGCAAAATTTGAAAACGTTTTGAACCGATTGCTTAGTAGTGTTATGATAAATATTTCTTGAGCGTGATCTTAGTAGGCCCCTTTCGCTACTACCAAGTCAGGTGTAAATTTATTTCCTTCCTTAGATCAACAAGTTCGTTCGTGCTGTGGCAGTAGTGAGCTTATTTTGTCAAACCTTGATTGAACCCAGAGAAGAAGGAAGTAAACTCAACCGAGATCATATATCCTGCAAAATTACCTATATTTCAAATGGTAAGTACTATATCCTATCTGGCAATAGCTCAAATTGTGGTACTTCCGACGGGTTCTTGGTGGAAAGAGCAATGCGTCAGGTGAAAACTTGTGGAAAATAAACCATCTGAAAAAATAGACTTGAAATGAAAAGTAATTTTCACTCTCTTTTTAAAGCGAAAAAACTGAATTCATTGTTCTTTTAGCTTCGTTACATTTAAATCTGAGCTGTGGTAAAGTGAACATTCTATTGAGAGTGTTTTTTTACGTGACTTGATTCCTGTTTCCTCTTGTTTTTATTCGTTTGACTTTTTTGGTTGACTAATAAAGAGCCACAAGAAAATGAAACACTGGAACGAGTATTTCGCTCCTGTGGCTGACCGCATGTAAACAACGTGCCATCGCTTGTCTGGGAATTAAATCAGTCTCGCAGCAGACTGGGCCCATGGGATTAGTTCCAAAAAGTAAAAATATACTTTTACACCTAAGGTCGTCCTTCGTTTTACTTTACTTGTTTACTTTTATCATCGCCTACGATCTGTGGATGCGTGCCGTAGTCATAAAAGGTCATCATAATCTCCCTCTAATTGCAATAGAACGCTGTTCACGCCATGTTGCGTTGAACTTTTTTCGCCACTATCTTCTTGTTGTGCAGAAGCAGAGTTTATAACATAAATAAGTGGTAAGCTTATAGCAAGCCCCGCAAGACTTGCTTGTTTCTTTCTAAAGTTTGTCACTGATTTGATGAGAAATTGGCACAAAATGTTTCGAAAGTCGGTCATAGTGTAGTCTACCGGTAGTCCTTTTTTTAGTGCGAGTCGTAAAGTGCAGTAAGAACAGACCAAAATAGTGGCGATCGGATTTACGAGCAACGCCATTTTGAATACTACTCTGCTGTGTTCGACACGAGTTTGAAACTCTCAGACATTTCTGTCTTGTCTTTTCACAGTGAATCCTGGAGGATGGGCACCACCATCTGTTGTGCGTGCTG
>NC_090870.1:19329242-19331742 GCF_036669935.1 Montipora foliosa | reverse complement strand
AATAAAAAATGGGGGTCACCGAGTTCATTTTTGAGATATGAGCAGCTAAAGCCAAACTAAAGTGTGTTTTTGCAGGGCTTTCCTGTTGCCACGGTAAATTTTTACGTAAAAAAAAATGACCGAATCTTTTTCAGCAATAATTTATGTTTGATATGGTACCATAACATTGCTGTTAAGTGATAAAGTGTTTTAGTGTCATGCCTTCTAATAAGAACGTTTTTTTCAAGTGTTGAAACTGGTTTGAGCCACCTCAAGTTGTCTAGCGAAGTGCGTTTAGAGCTCAAGAAAGATAACATAGGGTACCACAACTGAAATTCAGAGGCGAAATTTAAGGAAATGGCGAGCGAAACACGTGAGGCATACAATTTATTCTCGATGCCATTTCTAATCACAGTAGAAGGGAGGCGACTAAATTTAAAGAACCCACCTCTCCGGATGCAAAACTCCATTACCGGTTTGCCGTTTCATGTGCCTTCCTCTTTGGATCTTTCGATGCCATGTTCTCTTTCCACGAGCCCAATTTCCAGGCTTTCGGGATGAGAAAAATTTACGTTCTTTATAGTGAATTTGCAAAAGTCTCGGTTACGTTCTGGGCCTGAAAAGTAAATCGTGAAACTACTGACGATCCACTAGCTTGATTGATAGCCTGCGAACGCAGACGTATTTCTGCCGCCGAAACTGAAATCGCCATTTGTCGGGGGAGAGAAATGACCGTCGGAAATACGTCTGCGTTCGCAGGCTACCTGTTTGAGAAATCTAGTCATTCAACATATTTTGAAGGCCCGAACAAAGGTCAACAAACAACAGAATTGCAAAGTTCTCCTCGGTTTGAGGATAGAGAACTTTTGAGATTTTCAGTTTTCGACCCGATGGGAATTCTGGGAACGATCCAGCAGCCGCGAGCTTGAACACTCTTTGGGCGGGAAAAATCTGACAATACTACAGGAACCACGGATATATTATAACTAAAACTTTACAAAAAAAAAGACAAAGTTTCTTTAGGGATGGATTGGAAAAGTACGGGGCTTTCTAGTCCTCCCAAACCAACTCGAATTGCCCAATGCCTGATTCCAAACTTCGTGGAAGAAAACTTATGTCAACGAATAGAGGAGACTTATCCACGGGAAGATTGTTATGAACAAGCTGCCGGCGATGAAAACTGTACGGAGTCGGTTAGCTTGCCAGCTTTGGCTGGAGAAGTCGCTGAAGCTCAAAAACAGCAAATGAGTGATCTTAGCAAAAAGTTAGAAATCTTAGAGGAACTTAAGGTACGGAATAATGACTTTGTTTGCAACAGTTTGTAGAATATTAGATATTTTTCACGACACTTCTTTCTATATATGTACGCCGGTGGACCTCAAGGAAAAACAAAACCAAGGTAAGTATAAGCTACAGCTTTTAAAATTACTTTAGGACGTGTTATTCAGGGAAAACGATTTTGTTTTCACTTAACTTCTCATTATAGTGCAGCTGAAAATAAATTCAGTCAAAGATGAAATTGCTGCGGTGTCCAGGAAAGTTTCTTTGATTGAGAATGAGACAGCAAGAAAGAGCAAAAATTGTAATGCTCTTGAGAAAGGTAAGAATCATGTATTATTAACACTCTTATTAAAGGCTGCAAATAATGTAGACTGTGTAAGATGGAGGACCAAAAATAATCTCAAACGTTGATATCGATTTTTCCAATTAACTTACATCACAACTACATCAACAGTTCCTTTATTTTTGCAAGTTTTTGGTAACCCGAAGTTAGCTTGATAAGCTTACCTACGCCAGGTGGGCTAATATCTGAAACTTTTTGAATACGCTCTCCAGAGTGGATATTTTTTAATCCAATATGAATCTAGCCTCCTTGCAGGCGTTTTTTGTGTCCCATTCTCCCTCCCCACAAAAAACGGCTGCAAGGAGGCTAATATGAATCCGGAACGGTGTGGATGCTAGCCTGATTCTCAGACGGTCCAGGTCGCTCGTGTCACGCACTCTACTCCCTTCCCACGAGCGACCTGGACCGTCTGAGAATCAGGCTATGTGGATGCCAAATCCGGATATATTTTTAATCTGGATGATGTAACAAGATCGAGCCCAGTTCCTTACCGTGAAATCAATTTTCAAGATGGCTGCCGAGGTCGGCTGCCGAGGGCTTCATTATGGCGCATGCTCTGTTATATTTGAATCTGGAAAGAAAAAGTTGCGGATTCATAAAATATCTGGATACGTGTGGACGGGGCCTTAGAAATAACAACATTAAAAACGCTGTGTCTAAAAAGAACAGCTTGTTTAGCCAGTCGCAGGTTCGAAGTTCGTAACGAGCTATATAAATTTTTTTTTCGTCTGTTGGAAACTATTTTATTTACTAAGAAATCATGTGGCATTGACAGGGTTCACCCTTTGCTCTTATCTTCTGCGCACTCGAAATATTTAGCCCGCTGACTCACACTATAAACTTATTGCTTAAGCGAGGAATATTTCCAGATAGTTTAAAATTTTGTTAAGGTTGTTC
>NC_090870.1:19319242-19324242 GCF_036669935.1 Montipora foliosa | reverse complement strand
TGGTCTGTGATCGGTCTGCGACAAGATCTCCGATAGGTCTGCGCCACGTCGCAGACATATGGAAATATTTGTCCCCGGCGTCTGCTGTGATCTGCGGCACACGGTCTGGATGATAGGGAAAGTTGAATCTACGTTCTACTTTCCCTACAATTATGACGCGGCCAAGTAAGACGAGCACTGAGATGATCTGTGTCTTATCGGCGACACAATATTTTTTGCCTCGAAACATGTGTCATGTTGTGTCCAATCAGACCTATAAGGTACGTAAGTGCTTGGTTTTTTCTTCTCGCTTCGCCGAGGATTAGTGGTACGCTTCAGATTTAAATGGAAACATTAGCCTGCGATGTTTACGATCGTCCGCGATAAGACCGACGCAGACAGCTACCGATCATGTCACAGACCGATGCAGATCATATGGAAACCAGGCTTATAAAGCCGCGAAAGCCTCAGATCTGTATATAGTCGTCTACTGTTCCAAGGAATTGTGTCACGACTGTAGCTTTGAGTTTTCTTATCTGTATACCTGTACCATACTGTTTTAGTTTTTGGGAGTAATTTTATTAAAACTAGCACTGCTGCAGCCCTCTATACCCTCTAGAACCCTTGCTGTCTTCTAGAAAGAATGAACATTTTTCGTAGGTGATTTTCTAGATTCTTCACGAAAAATAACAATTTCTAGACTTTGTCAAGTCTTTTGGTGCAAACAAATTGCGTTAAAGATAGGATGATTTCAAATGATTCACCTTACCCTTGTCGGCATTCAGTTGCATCTTCTACTCCTGCGACTAGTTCTCAACGACTCTGACAACAATTTACTACGAAAACCACCGATTTGTGGAATGGGCGGGAATTTACGTGTCTCTGCCCCGCCCACTTTCGCTTGTACTAGCTCAAATTCTTGAGAGGTATTGTGTTTGACCTAGAACTGAGCGCACCACAGGCAGATCACCCTCTGTTAGTGGGGGCCGTTCATTGAAATCTGAGCGTCGATCTTTTGTTATTTATAGAAGAAATACAGATGAACAATACGGTGGCTACAATTTGTTCCAATATGCAAAATTTATTTTTGTCATGTGGTAGATTAGATCAAAAAATCCCACACAGCGGCTCCAGGGCCATCCGTGTTTTTTGCCAAGTGCTGTAGCATTGAGGAATGACGTCAGGTTGTGCAGGGAAAACGATTTTAGGATGCCACCAAACTGGGCGGGGTCTATCACTATCAACCGTGCACCGCATTGCGGATATGCAAAGCAAAGACCGGGCCTTCGACGAGTTTAGACACACTATCTAGGGACTGTTGAGGTGAGGGATATCGGGTGGAGGTGCGTGTTGATCTTGGTGACAGGTTTCTAGTTGGAAATGGGAACCGTGTGGCCATCTTCCACCAAAACTGCTGTTAAAGTTGCCCTGTGACCAAAAAATCAATTCTTATTTTTCTTTGGATTTCAAAACTATGTTAACCAAACACTAAGCGATCAAAGTTTTAAGCCTTGATTTTAAAAAGACACCTGTTCATTTTAACCGGAATTTTCCTATTTAATGGTCCGCCATGAGTAACTTTAAGTTCTTGAAAGAGCTGGTTCGAGGAGAAGATGACGTCAAAGGCTCACTAGTTTAAGAATGCAATGCGTGTGTACGCCGCAGAATAGGCCATTTTCTAAATATCAAATATTTAGCTTGATAGTGAGGCAGTGAGGAAAAAAACAATAGAAACACATTCACTTGGAATTAAAGTAAAAAATATTTACATTTTACCCACCGACTTTCCTGACGGGTCGGGCACTGCAGTGAGGGTCGTCCTCTTTGACTACAGGAAGGCTTTTGATCTTATCGAATCTCAAGCTCCGCAAAATCTTCAACTTATCCATCCCTCGCAGCGTTGCCTGTTGGGTGGCAGATTTCTAGATGCGGAGACAACATCGATTCAAGTTGTCCGCGGAATGCTACTTGATATGGGGCCCAGTACCAGCTGGACTGTTTATCCTGATGATTAATGATATTCGTTTGTCTAACGTCCAAACATGAAAGTTCGTGGATGACACAACCGTGGCTGAAATCGTTCCTCGTGGTCTCCAGGGTGACATTCAGGGTGCAGTTGATATTGTAGAGGGCTGGTCACGGATGTAGGGTGTGCAACTCAACGCTACCAAGTGCAAAGAACTGATTATTGACTTCAAGAGGAACAAGCATATCTTTAGTCCCGTGGTTGTTGTGGGGAATGAACTCTCAACTGTCGATGGCGCTAGGATCCTAGGAGTCACAATATCGAAAGATCTTAATTGGAATAATCATGAAAACCAAGCGATAAAAAATGCAAATAAGCGTCTGTACTTCTTAGTTTTACTGAAAACAGCTGGTGTTAGGCAGAGCGACATTGTCAATTTCTATTGTACCGCAATAAGGCCTGTGCTTGAATACTGTTCGCCTGTTTTTCACCACAGTCCGCCTGAATGTTTAAGTGAAGATCTTGAGTGAGTGCAGAAAAGGGTGTTGTCAATCTTATCGCCTCACCAATCTTGCAGACAAAGCTTAGCAACCTTTGAAATTATCACTGTGTGTCAGAGAAGAGAAGACCAATGTACCAGGCTTTTTTTAGAAATATCTTAGATAATAATCAACTGAGTAGCCTATTGCCGCCTCGACATCAGAGTCATTATAATACAATTCAGCCCAAGGGCTGCTAGGTTATCAGCCGTATATAAACTATCATCTATCTATCTTGTCTTTGACGTCACTGCCTCACTATCAAGCTGAATTATAAGATATCGAAAAAGGCCTATTAATATGCAGCACGGAAGATTTGGATTTTCAGACTTTTAAACTCGCGTTTTGCATTTATTACAAGCTGGATTCACACACTGAAATTTTAAGCTGGTGAGCCTTTGACGTCACTTTTCCCTGGATCCATCCCTCTGACGTCCAATCGGTCAGTTCTGAACGCGAGTAATGGCGGACCGTGAAATCCAAAACTTACACTCAAAGTAAACGGCCTTTGGATAAAAATCAAAGTTCAAAATTTTGCCAGTCAGGTGTTAAGCAAACACACTTTCAAAATCTGAAGAAAAAAGAAAGTGATTTTTTTTATTACAGGGGCACTTTAAGTACAGAAGTGACTGGGCGAGCAAGAATATCGTACTCCGTTAAAGGTAATTCAGCAGGCCCTGCCGCCTTGCAAGGGTTCAACTTACTGTGCTCAAATTACTGAGTAAGGGTTTGAATGGAAATCACAGAAAAAGACCAAAGCGATAATTTAACGGTCGGATTTTCAGTTAAAAAGCTAACCTTGTTGCCATGGTTTATTGCTGCCTTTTCCCCGTGTAACGCGATTGAAGCGAATTTTCTTCTTCCCGTTTGCCTGTCATTATATAATGACAGGTGATAAACCCCGAAAGTCTCCCAGGAAGGTAAAAATACTTCACTGCAATAAGGTTGCCGTTTTAATCAAGAGTTTCGGAGTTCAACGATCCTCTCGGAATTCTCTCGAGATTTACTGACAGGGACGGGATTCCCGACGAGATAATAGGGTTGCGTTTCAATGACCGCAAAACTTTGCAAGCCGTGCTCTGTTTCAAGACAATATTTTGCCATTTCTTGAAACTAAGTTGCAGCATGGCTGTCATGTAACGAGTAAAGACTGTCTCTTAACTTCTTGGGAAAGACAATTAAATGACGATTCAGAACTAGCGAAGTTTGCCTACTAACAAAGGCCAGAGCGTACATAGAGGATGCAGTCTAGTAGAGGTTGTCACCCTAAAAAAAGAAACGGTAGGAAATGACGCTTGAAAAACTTAAATGGCGTACGTCGCATAAGCTAGAGGCCCCACGTGTCACCTAGGAGATACAATTTCGTTTAAACGTAAACTTGACATCAAATCGAGCTTGGTTTTTGAGAGTGAAAAATCGGAGTACCCAAAAAAAAACCCCTCGAAACAACAAACCAACAAACTCAACCATATGACGCCGATTCCGGGAATCGAAACAGGGCCACTTTGGTGGGAGGCGAGTGGTCTCACCGCTGCGCTATCCCTGTTCCTATATCTACTTGATGCTCGGCATTTAGTTCCAATTTAGTGACATCCTTATTGGCCATTTAGTATCTACCTGCGGAGCTTTTTTGTCTTTAATATTTGATTGTTACGGTGTTCTTATTTCAGAGATTGAGGAACTTATTTCTTCTGAAGGAGTCCTTATAAAGCAGCTTGCTATAGCAAAAGCGGAATTGGAGGCGGACAAAGAGTAAGAATAGCCTACAAACAAACTGACTGGCTTCTGAGTATTTTTTCTGGGAAGGGAAACCATTAGTGTATTGAGGCATCCCTGTTTTGAACCGCAGATAATATTCTGAAAAATGCAGCATACTTCTTTGTTTTGTAACAAATTTTTAGTAATCATAGTTGTTAGAGAAATAGACAAGAGGGAGGCGGAGAGTAGGATGCACCGGTTGCACCATCTCTTTCCCTCATTTCTTTGTCCATTCCTCTAACATCTTATTCTTTGTCAGTAGAACATACAAGCAGTACTGGATGAAAATGGAGGCCCATGCCAAGCTAGTGGAACTGCATGAGATGAATAGCGAATTAAACCAGAGTAGTAAGAAACAAAGGCGGGAAGGCCGGATGGTGGAAGACGGTATGTTTTCAGTAGTAGTGATGGGGGTACTAGTAACAGTAGCAGTAGCACTGAGCAACAGCTGCAGTGGCAGTAGCAGTATCAGTTGATTAAATTAAATACAAAATGACAATGCGTCAAAGAAGAAAATGTATTTAGCAATACTGATTTACATCGTTATAGCCTTGATTTCCATTGACGTTTTCGTCTCGTCTGGTTATAAATTGTGTCACTCATGTAGCGTTGGTTACAGAAGGTTAAAACACGATATGCTTCTTCTTTCGTCCCTGAATCGCAGGCAAATGCTTTGTCTTGGGAGAAGTTCATTTGTCTTCCTTTTGCAGAAGAAAGTCTTATTCGCATTGGAGACGAGTCCGGCGTTGAAAGAATAC
>NC_090870.1:19309242-19316742 GCF_036669935.1 Montipora foliosa | reverse complement strand
AGGTTTCTGGCTGTTGATCCTTGTCCGCCATCTTAACTTTGTTGCAAACAATGCTAAACGCCTAGGCTTAACAATAAAATAGCGATTCGTGATTGGCTAGCACCGCGAACGTGACTCGATTCAGGACACAACTTTGTTGGAAGAGCGGCAAAACACTGGAACATTGTTGCGTCGAGCAGAATTGTTGGTCGCAATGTTTGATCAAAAGCAAACATCATCCAACACTTGATCGAACAAAAAATGTTGGACGAACATCATCCAACATGGGTGGCCAAACGGTCACACAGTGTTGGATCGACCAAAGTTGGAGCGTTGAATCCAACTTTGTGCGATAGTTTGGCCAGGGATTTAATTGGAAAATGGCTGTTGTTCGAGAACTTTTCATTGGTCGCAACGGAAGATGCTGCGCAGCCGTGATTCAAGTAAATTCAGGACTACTGAGGCGACCTATTCGCAAGTTGTACAAACTGAAGCTATGTGCTGAAACAGATAGCTTGCCACCCTTCAAAAGATCCCTTGAGAATTCAAGCGGAAGTGATGGATCAACAGTCTGTAAAGTAGAGTTGATAGACAAAGAGGTAGCTGTAGCTGAATGTGAAGTTGAGCCTTCTAGGATGACTCGCAGTGGGAGAAAGATTGTTTGTCCATGCCGTTTACAGAGAGTGATAACATGTAATAGCAACATGCTGCTGCAAGTTGCAAGGGGGACATCTAAGATTTACAAACTGTTTCATTTACCTAGTTTCGTAGCCGTCTTTTTGCCTGTTTAAGTACGGAGTTTTGTAGGAACGGGTGCGACAATGTTAGGGAGTTTAAGAAACCACGACGGCTACGGCAACGAAAACGTCACTTCAAAATATACGTTTTAGCTATTCTAAGTACTTCATGATTATCCCATCTTGTTTATATTATTCAATACGAGCGAAGTGTCCTATAACTGGATTGGTTCTGACGGATTTGAAGTAAAGAGTGAGACTGAAAGATTCACTGTAGTTTGTCCACGTTGTCGTCAAAACCTTAAAATTGGTCATTTCACGTAGTAGTTTTGACGAGTACGGGAGAGAATTGTTCAAAAATGCGTGCCGCACGTGCATCACGACCATTTTGGTTTTTTCAACCAATAATATTACTGCTTTTTGGCGTTGTCGTTGCCGTAGCCGTCGTCGTTTCTTAAACTCCCATTACTATTCCGCGTCTTGCGAATGTTCTATTATGGATGATGTAATGTTCAGTAAGTACGCTCTGAACTCTGGGAACGAAGAACACGTGTGAAGAAAGAATAACTGAAATGCTAAGGACTCGTGAGTCGTAATGTTTCTGTGATGTGAAAGACGAATAAAGCGGAGCTTAGAGAAGAGTCAGATAGTACTTTATCGGTTTTTGGGAAAGTGAACACATCAACTGGCAAAATTTAAATGAAGTATTTGCCGACGTCGCCGTCTTAGATCTTAAGGTCCCTTTAACGCAGGCCGCCGGCTATCGCAAGCCTACTCTATTGTGACTACGAGCGTAGAGTGTACTACCGTATATTCAATTTAACACATTCGAAAATGTGATTTTTTCCAGTTACCTATCCATCTCCAGCCCCCAAACGCTCCTTTTTTCTGACGGAATGTTCTGGCATTATACCTGGAACAAAAAACCGACTTTCAACAGCTTCATCAGTAGTTAAGTTTCTCTACTTATTCATTCTGATTTAAATATACACAATCGAACAAAGACGATCACGTCGCGTCGGTAAACCTTGCTAATTGATGTTATATAACTGAACCAGAAAATTCTGACTAATGATAGTTTCATTTTTTTTCGTTACGCAGAAAAGAAAGCGAGCGTATTTGTCCAGGATAAAGCGTCATACACAGGAAGCGATGTCCAGGCAATCGTCAACGATGGCAGAATAAAGATACTTTTGACCGAGTAATGTTGTGCAAGTATTGCCGTGAGAATAGTGGTGTTAAACATAGCATTCCATTCGTGAATTACGAGTAATGGATACCACACTCATTTAAGAGCGTTGCATTCAGTTATTAAGGAGGCCATTAGGATCAAAGTGCCAGCTCTAGCTCGCGTACTGATGCTTTCAAAACCAGCTTTCCGTCTTTCCAGCCAGCGGCAAAAGTTTTTATTTGCGACGCCGGCTCCACTCTCAATCAGATGACACAGTTAATAAAGCAAATTAAATTACCAAAACCGCATACTGTACTTGTAAATACTTTGACAAGCGATGAAGGCGGCCGGTTTTATTTGAATTTACCTTCTCGGTTGAAGTAGATGACATTTCTTATTCAAGTAGTGTTACCAGCTTATTCCAGTATTTATTATTTTATCTTGCTCCTTTGTGATATTAGTATTACTAATGTGATACATTAGGTTTTGATTGTGTAATATTGGCATTTGATTTATTTAAGGCTTTCAAAACGTTGTCGTCGTTTTTAGACATCTGTTATTACCCTAGAATATTTTAAAATGCTTTTCTTAGGGTCTAAAATCTTACACAAAGCTCTTCCGTTGGAGTGCTCTCCAAAACCTGTTTTATCAAATGCGAACGAATTGTGGAGGCAGGTATCCTCTGTCAGTCTCTCTTTTTCTCTGTCTCACGCTCAACTTTTGGAACTGGGTTCAAAGCCGTGCAAAGAGCCTGCTCACTGGCTAACACAACTTTAATTTGGCGAAAATACAACTTCAACTATCTTATTTTAGTGTTGTGGCCTTGGGATTGATACAGCGGTCAAAACGATATCCGTGCGGTATTTGCAGATCTTACTTTTCCTGTTTAGAAGTCTATTAACAACTTCGTAAAAGCCTCCCATTGTCGCCGGGATTATGGAGTCTAAGAGCCACCTGTAATCTGCATTGGGCTGAGCTCCATTTTTATCTAAAAACTTAAAAGTTTCCGCGTTTCTGGCTGAATGCTCAAACGCACAAGGTTCTAATAATACGCATTCCTTTCGACGTGGTGCATGAGGCTTCGTACGTGAGGGCTCTGGAGGCAATTGACGAACGTACCACTAATAATAGGCAGTCGGTCGAATGATTAAGAAAGAGTCAATTGTAGACACGTCTTTTCTTTCTACCGTCAAGGTCAAGGTTAAATTGATATTAATTAGCTGAAATGATAGTGGACTACTAAGGAGGACCCTGATGACTCAAGTCTACTTGGAAAAAATCAGGCGGGTGAACCGCTTTGTCAAGGGAAGGCAAACTCAATCTTAGTCCTTGGTTAGACCATTCGAAAGACGACTCAGGGCTTACTTGGGGTAGTAGTACCCATTCAATTTAATCAGATAAAAAATTTTCCCGCAATTTGTACAAAACAAAACTAAAGCCAAAAAAAAAGACCTGGTTTGTGTTGACTTCAGTTGACTAGAGCTAAGTTGCTTCAGATCGACTTTACAGTGTCAAGTGTGATTACCTCAGAGTTTCAATTTGCTTCGTCATTGTATTTAGTAAGTTGGAATTGTTAGCTGACCTTGGCTTTGCCAACCTAAGAGAGTTGTTATGTATGCCTCACAGAGATTGTTACCCATGCGATCTATTTTTTCTCTGATTTGCTTTTCTTTTGCTTTTCTGTTACAGTATCACAGTACTTTGGCAATACCAGAGTTCAACTTCAAAAACACTCACGTTGAATCACGGCAGGACATTTCTGTCGTGATGGTTGCCTCTAAAATTTATCCTCTGACGTCGTTGAATGAAAATACCGTCTGTTCCCAGTTAAGGTTGAAAGCTGCGGTGTTTTTTGACGATCGTTTACGCGTGACATATCAAATATGCCATCGGCGTTGTTGCCGATCGTAAGGAACGAAGGTCAGTGGGTGTGTTCAATGAGTCACGCCAGTTTCTTATTAGTCACCGTCTGCATGTCTACTTCTCCAAAGAGTACACCGCAAACTTGTTTCTTTCTTCTTTTCTGGAATTTTAGTATTGATAATAAAAAGCAAGTCAGTCATGGTAACCTCTGCAAAAGCAAATCAATTTGTAGAAGTATTTGTTTTGTTCCCCTACAAAAGGATACAATAAGATTATGTCATCTATTGACACAAACAGGATGGGGGTTGGAAAAGGGAGCGGGGGAGGGAGTGCTAGACTAGAGTGGGTTCCAAAAGCCCTTCAGTTTTTTTTTTTGAGGGGGAGGGCTTCTTCTCGGTTCCACGTTTTAAGAAATATTACTTTCTCTTCTAAGATTAGTTTGGCCGGAATTGTGCGATTTCGTGATCCAAACCTACTCGACTGAGACAGGCTCTGCCTGTTTGTAAAATAAACAGATCCTGTCAAGTGTGACTTATTGTAGCGACCTTGACATTGGAATATTGCTCGTAAACAACCAAGGTTGCACAGTATAAATACCACCCCCAGAGCTTAACTGGAACAAAGCTACTACAAGCTAACAGAAAACCACGCTAACAAGTCTTTGTATATGAGGTAATTGAAATGGAGCGTGTCATTTCCCCCGAAATTACGATGCTTTTTACAACCGTTTTGTGCTTTGCTTCTGTAACTATCCTGGTTCTCACCTTACTGCAAGTGTCCAAGGTTCGGAGAAAAACTCCTCCCGGGCCGTTCGGTCTGCCATTATTTGGAAACTTGTTTCAGCTCGGGGATTCTCCGCACATCGCTCTGTCAAAGATGGCCAAAGTCTATGGAAGCGTCTTCTCCATTCGCCTTGGTTGGAGGAGAGCAATCGTTTTGAACAGCCACGATGTCGTGAAAGAGGCCTTATCAAAAAGGGCTTGCCATTTCTCCTCCAGACCACCATTTCATAGTTTTCAAATAATCAGCAATGGAGGTCGGAGCCTTGCGTTTGGTGACTTTGGAACAGGGCATCAGAGAAAGAAAAAACTAGCAATGCGTGCTTTGTACGCTGTTTTCAGCAATGTGAGCCGTTTTGACGCTTTGGCACAAGAGGTTTCTGAGCGCCTATGCAGCTCTTTGACAGAAGCCGCAACGAGTGAAGCTCTCGACTTTTCAGAGCAACTGAGAACTTTAGTCATTAACTTTGCGTTTAGACTTACTTTTGGAGATAACTTAAAAAGAGACTTTACGCTGGCGTTGCAGAATATTTTGCGGAGAGGAACTGATTTTGTTGAGAATAGCCCTGCTATAAACTTGTTAGACTTTTTCCCATGGCTTCATTTTGCTCTACACAAGCAGTGCAAGGCTTTAGAAGACTCTGTCAAAGAACTCATTGATTTTGTGAGAAGCGTTTACAGTTTGCATCGCCATGTAAATGTTGAGGAGGCAGGCGTCAATGTTGCTGCAACTCTGGATAGAGTCATCCAAGACGAAATGTTGGTCACAAAAGCGAACCCAAACGGTGGAATGAACATGGAGGAAGCAGAGGATGATCGCCTGGATGAAGAATCCATGATGACGTTGATAGCAGATGTTTTTGGTGCAGGAATTGATACAGTGTCTACCGCACTAACCTGGGCACTGCTTTTTATTCTCTCTAATCCTGGACTACAGCACGACTTGCAGGCAGAACTGAAGCGAGAGGTAGGAACAGAGCGATTGCCTACGCTTGCAGACCGTGCACGGTTGCCTCTGTTACAAGCCACAGTTCTAGAAACTTTGCGGAAGGCTACAGTCATTCCACTGGCAATACCACACTATGCCTCTGAAGACTCTAGCGTTGCTGGTTATTTTGTACCGAAAGGAACGCTTGTGTTGGCGAATCTATGGGCAGTTAATCACGATCCCAATTACTTTCATCGCCCAGACATGTTTGATCCATATCGTTTCCTTGATGAAAATGGTCAAGTTCTTGTTGCACAGCAGGCCTTCTCCCTTCCCTTTTCCACAGGTGGACGGCGCTGTCTCGGTGCAACCCTCGCAAAAGCTCAGCTCTTTATGTTTCTGGGGTGCATGCTGCAGCGCCTGAATTTTCAGCTTGCCACAAGCAAAGAAGAGCTATCCTTCGATGGAAACTATGGATTAACTCTGAGGCCTCGTCCTTTTAAGGTGTATGTTCGACCGAGAGAAATGAGGCAATAAGCAATGACTCGCACTGGAATATCTCTCAAACTCTTATTGTTTTTTACTGATCATAATTTTGTTTCTGGTCATGGTATTTTTTAAAGCCAACAGTGTCGGAGTTTTTTTTCTTCAGTAGTAGACGGACGAGAACTGAGAATTCAAGGGCACCCAACAACCGGATGTTAAAATTTTCTCGGAATTACCTAGATTGGTCTCGGCCACAACGCTTGAAGACCTATTTTAGTGAGTTATTATCTGCCCTAGAAAATATTTATCTGTTCGGATGTTTTAGGAACTTCAGGTCGGTCAGAAATTTATAGGTGTCTTTTTCCTCTAGCATTCGTGACATGTCTAATGAAAAAAACTATTACGTAAATCGTGCTCCTTTCCCCGGAATTTTTAGGGGACGTTTGCTTAAAAGATGATTCTCAAACAACCTTTGGCGAAAATCATAGAAGTTACAAATCTTCAAATTTTATGCTATTTCCAATATCACCGTTGACTATTACTCAGCTCAATTAAATTTAGCGTTGTTCCATGTGGTTTCGAAATTTCCGCGTGCACTTTTCATACTCTGCACTACTTTTGCGAAATATCTAGGAAATCGTTCAGAAAAATGTCCAAAATCTTAGTGCGCCTCGAAAGTCGGACTTCAAATATTCGAAAATTCTACCCACCTTCCGTCCGAACAGATATTTACAGAAATTACCCGTTGGGTGCCCCTGACTATCACTCAATTCGATGAAGTATTTACCAATATGTTTTTATTGCTCCTGTATTGCAGTGTTATACTGTAATGATATGTTCATTGCAAGATTGGATAACTTTCTGACGCGCCCGATTTGAGGCAAAAATACTCCAAATTTCTTTTAGTTTTGCTATTTAATGCAGTATTTTTCCAATGTGATCTTATGGCATATTTTCTCAATTGTCATCCAGTGACTGAATTAACACCTATCTAGAGTTTCTACGGTGGGACGGACGTCTCGGTATGTCGAGGTCAAACAAGAAAGATATTATTTTTATCATAAGGATAGGCCTTTTCTAAAGCAGTCATTCATACCTCTGACCCGAATCAAGAATACATGCATGATTTTTCTGACGGAGCCTGCAGCTCAGCATTTACTGTTTAACTGACATTTTAAAAAGAAAAGACTTCAACTGATTCAAGCAGGTAACTAATATATCAGTTTGCGTGAATACAAACTCTATCAAATTCCATATGACATGGGTCATTGGTAATAAATCCTTCCGTTAACACATACAAGTCACCAATAGTTTGCAGACTGCAACAAGGATTCCATCTCTCCAATATTTTTAATCAATGGGCAATTAGTTATTTTCACCAATCCCATAATACAGTTCATTTTGGGGGGTTATTTACATTAAACTGATTAAAACCATATCCAGCTCACTGAAGCATGTTACAGTCCAAAAAGTAAATAACTTGTATCGTTTTATATAAAGAACCTCCAAAACGTATTGCGCTATGGGGGAAACAGTCGACAATTGCCTCAAAGAGGA
>NC_090870.1:19291742-19299242 GCF_036669935.1 Montipora foliosa | reverse complement strand
TGGATGGTTTTCGCCTTCGTCCGCCATTTTTTTTTCCGCTTTTCGCGGTTTACTCGACAGAAATGTGATACTTTTCGCGGGAAAAAGCCGTTCTTAAAATAAATCTACTCGGGAAAGGGTTGACTCAAGGAATTAGTGTAAATCATTACAGTGCCATGGTAGATGTCTTTGCTAAACACCCCCAAAGAAGACATGTAGTTCGGTATAACATTAAACCCAGAAAGATTGAATAAAATAAAAGGAAATCAAGAAACATTGGCCTCAAGGCTGACATGGTGATCATTTTCAAAATCCCTTACAACGTTTTTGCCATCATAAGCTTAAGCGTGTTCTCGGCAAGAAAGGTGCGAATTCAACACAAAGATCACAATCGTTGATGCTTGTCCAAATTTACGTGGCTTGCACAGCACGGAAAAAGCGAAATTCTGGGTAACAATTGTGACATATGTTTGCTTTTTGGATGGGGAGATTTATGTTAGTAACCAAAAGTCATTCATGTTTAGGTGCTCTTTAACACACTTCGAGGAAGAATGCGAAGGATTATCATACAAGTCTTCCCTCAAATTGTCGTGGTAGCACAGGCGCCCTAAGCTCAGTATGAGGGAATATAAGGATTTGTATGGGAAGACAAGACCTGAGACCTGAGAAGATAATTTTACGAAAAAATTCTCGATTAAAAAGCCTAACCTTATTGCCATTGTGGATCGTTTCCTTCCTGTGAGGTTTTTTTCCAGATTCGACGCGAATTTATTCGACGAGGTCCTCGATTGTCAACGGTCATAATACAAAAGGTATTTTATAATGACCGTTGACAACCGGCAGGTACAAAACACAGGTCACAGGTCATTGTTTTACCACTACAGAAAGTATTTATGAATGTTTAGGATACTGTCTGTATTGGTAAAACAATGACCAGTGACCTTTGACTTGTGTTTTGTACCTGCCGGTTGACAACCGAGAAACTGATAATGGCTCAATTCGCGTCGAATCTGAAAAAAAGAAACCTCACAGAAAGGAAGCGACCCACAATGGCAATAAGGTTAGGCTTTTAAATTGAGAACTTTTTCGTAAAATTATCCTCTCAGATCTCAGGTCTTGTATTCCCATACAAATCCTTATATTTCCCCACACTGGCCTTGGGGTCCCTGTGGTGGTAGTGCACTGTAAGTGCACTACACTCTTATGTTACTGGGTTGTAAGTCCGTAGTGGCAATAGGCGTGCAGCGCGTGCATAAATCACAAAATAAACAGGTCTGTTGGAAGAGTGCTTGAGTTTCAACAAATGAGCCCCAAAATCAGCAGGAATTTGTGACGCTGATGAATAATAAAGCAGATGCTATTTCCAAAATGATGGAATTACCTGGTGATAAATAACCTCGTCTAGGAGAGTGAATTTTTTACTTTACAGAAACAATGGTCAACCTCAAGAGTTAAGCGATTGTAATCTTTGTGTTGAATTAGCACATTTCTTGTCAAACTTTATAACTCTGACAGAAAAAACCAACCTAAAAAAACCCCGGTATCTTGCCATCATTTTGACACAGATGTATCCTTTGTTTCGCATGTTGTTAGTAAACACACAAGGTAATTTGATCACGGCGGCAGCTAAATTCGACGTCACTTTCGATTCTGCAATTTACTTGTGCAGCCATGCCAAAAGTACAATAGAAAAATTGAACCCAGCAAAAATCTCCCAAAATGTTTTTAGCTGATGGTAACTTTATATTCGCGGTTCAAAATTTGTTGTTTTGATGTCGCAAGTTGTTGCTGATGGCAAATTACTTTATTCGCGATCGACACCTCCTGAAAACTTCCTTCTGGTCTTCCTAAAAGCTGTGTATCCAAATTTGTTTTGCATAAAGCAGGTTAACAAAATCTGTACCTTGCTTGGTTCGCATTTTTGAGCGTTAAAATAGACTTTTTGGTCCTATGTTAATGACAGCAAGTCGCCCATCCAGATACTAAGCTTAACTGCAGTGGACATTTGTCTTGGAAAGCTGTCACACGCTCAGAGTACAAGATTAGACTTGTGGTGAAGAAGTCGTAAGGGAACTTGAAAATGATCAACAAGTCAGCCTCGATTCTCTTTTATTTTCTTCTCTGTTTCTGGGTTTAGTATTTTACTAGTAACCACGTCTTCTCAGGAGGCTATTTGCCTATGACATCTACCATGGCACTATAATTTTATACGATACCAAAACAATATCTTTACTTTTAGAGCAATATATTACGCAAAGACAACTTGCATCACCTGGAAAACAAAACGCAGCTCAGTTGACAGTTATGCAATATAGCGCTGTGTTATTGCATTACCACACGTACGCAACGCGTGCCCATTTTTGCATTTTCTTTGCTAACTAACGATGCTGACAAACGGAAAGGAAACCTGCCTTACTCAAGCTCAGCCCATGTACCGTGGAGGTTAAAGAGTCAGATAGTGCTTTATCGGTTTTTGGGAAAACGAACACATCAACTGGCAAAATTTAAATGAAGTATTTGCCGACGTCGCCGTCTTAGATCTTAAGGTCCCTTTAACGCAGGCAGCCGGCTATCGCAAGCCTACTCTATTGTGACTACGAACGTAGAGTGTACTATATTCAATTTAACACACTCGAAAATGTGTTTTTTTCCAGGTTACCTATCCATCTCCAGCCCCCAAACGCTCCTTTTTTCTGACGCAATGTTCTGGCATTATACATGGAATAAAAAACCGACTTTCGAGCGTATTTGTCCAGGATAAAGCGTCATACACAGGAAGCGATGTCCAGGCAATCGTCAACGATCGCAGAATAAAGATACTTTTGACCGAGTAATGTTGTGCAAGTATTGCCGTGAGAATAGTGGTGTTCAACATAGCATTCCATTCGTGAATTACGAGTAATGGATACCACACTCATTTAAGAGCGTTGCAGTCAGTTATTAAGAAGGCCATTAGGATCAAAGTGCCAGCTCTAGCTAGCGGCTGGCTCCAGCCAGCGGCCAAAGTTGTTATTCGCGACACCGGCTCCACTCTCAATCACATGACACAGTTAATAAGACAAATTAAATTACCTAAACCGCATACTGTACTTGTAATTACTTTGACAAGCGATGGAGGCGGCCGGTTTTATTTGACCTTACCTTCTCAGTTGAAGTGGATGACATTTCTTATTCAAGTAGTGTTACCAGCTTATTCCAGTATTTATTATTTTATCTTGCTCCTTTGTGATATTAGTATTACTAATGTGATACATTAGGTTTTGATTGTGTAATATTGGCATTTGATTTATTTAAGGCTTTCAAAAAGTTGTCGTGGTTTTTAGACATCTGTTATTACTCTAGGATATTTTAAAATGCTTTTCTAAGGGTCTAAAATCTTACACAAAGCTCTTCCGTTGGAGTGCTCTCCAAAACCTGTTTTATCAAATGCGAACGAATTGTGGAGGCAGGTATCCTTTGTCAGTCTCTCTTTTTCTCTGTCTCACCACGCTCAACGTTTGGAACTGGGTTCAAAGCCGTGCAAAGAGCCTGCTCATTGGCTAACACAACTTTAATTTTACGAAAATACGACTTCAACTATCTTATTTTAGTGTTGTGACCTTGGGATTGATACAGCGGTCAAAACGATATCCGTGCGGTATTTGCAGATCTTGCTTTTCCTGTTTAGAAGTCTATTAACAACTTCGTAAAATCCTCCCATTGTCGCCGGGATTATGGAGTCTAAGAGCCACCTGAAATCTGCATTGGGCTGAGCTAAATCGTTTTCTAAACACTTAAAAGTTTCCGCGTTTCTGACTGAATTCTCAAACGCACAAGGTTCTAATAATACGCATTCCTTTTGACGTGGTGCATGAGGCCTCGTACGTTAGGGCTCTGGAGGCAATTGACGAACGTACCACTAATAATAGGCAGTCGGTCGAATGATTAAGAAAGAGTCAATTGTAGACACGTCTTTTCTTTCTACCGTCAAGGTCAAGGTTAAATTGATATTAATTAGCTGAAATGATAGTGGACTACTAAGGAGAACCCTGATGACTCAAGTCTACTTAGAAAAAATCAGGCGGGTAAACCGCTTTGTCAAGGGAAGGCAAACTCAATCTTAGTCCTTGGTTAGACCATTCGAAAGACGACTCAGGGCTTACTTGGGGTAGTAGTACCCATTCAATTTAATCAGATAAATTTTTCCGCAATTTGTGCAAAACAAAACAAAAGCAAAAAAAAAATAAACTGTGTTTGTGTTGACTTCAGTTAACTAGAGCTAAGTTGCTTCAGATCGACTTTACACAGGGACACCCAACGAGAATATGGTTAAAAACCACTTAAACGTAGTATTGTTATACGTATTTTAGTATTTAAACGGTAGATATAGTCATATTTTTATCCCCTAAAAATTTTCCATCTGTTCGGATTTTCTAGATGAAAGTCTAGCGATTCGAAAATCATAGGGATCAAAACTTACCTTTTCGAAAATTTCATCCAGAAAAAAGGCTGCCGAAAATTCTAGGCGACCTTTTTAGGGTAAAAATCCGTTTAAAATGGGCAATTATACCATTTTTCAGAAGTTCGAAAATCCTAGGACAGGCAGGCAAGCAAGAAATTTACAACAAATGTTCCAAAAATTCTAGATCTCAAATCGTCTTCCGAACAGATATTGTCCGAAAATTGACGTTGGGTGCCCCTGTTTATTTACAGCGTCAAGTGTGATTATCTCAGAGTTTCAATTTGCTTCGTCATTGTATTTAGTAAGAGGGAATTGTTAGCTGACCTTGGCTTTGCCAACCTAAGTGAGTTGTTAGGTATTCCTCACAGAGATTGTTACCCATGCGTTCTATTTTTTCTTTGATTTGCTTTTCTTTTGCTTTTCTGTTACAGTGTCACAGTACTTTGGCAATACCAGAGTTCCAACTTCAAAAACACTCTACGTTGAATCACGGCTGGACATTTGCCTCTAAAATTTATCCTCTGACGTCGTTGAATGAAAATACCGTAAGGTTGAAAGCTGCGGTCTTTTTTGACGATCGTTTACGCGTGACATATCAAATATGCCATCGGCGTTGTTGCCGATCGTAAGGAACGAAGGTCAGTGGGTGTGTTCAATGAGTCACGCCAGTTTCGTATTAGTCACCGTCTGCATGTCTACTTCTCCAAAGAGTACACCGCAAACTTGTTTCTTTCTTCTTTTCTGGATTTTTAGTATTGATGATAAAAAGCAAGTCCGTCATGGTAACCTCTGCAAAAACAAATCGATTTGTAGAAATATTTGTTTTGTTCCCCCACAAAAGGATACAATAAGATTATGTCATCTATTGACACAGACAGGATGGGGGTTGGAAAAGGGAGCGGGGAGGGAGTGATAGAGTAGAGTGGGTTCCAAAAGCCCTTCAGTTTTTTTTTAACGGGGAGGACTTCTTTTCGGTTCCACGTTTTAAGAAATATTGCTCTCTCTCTTCTAAGATTAGTTTGGCTAAAATTGTGCGATTTCGTGATCCAAACCTACTCGACTGAGAAAGGCTTTGCCTCTTTGTAAAACAAACGGATCCTGTCAAGTGTGACTTATTGCAGCGACCTTGACATTGGAATAATGCTCGTAAACAACCAAGGTTGCACAGTATAAATACCACCCCAAGAGCTCAACTGGAACAAAGCTACTACAAGCTAACAGAAAACCACGCTAACAAGCCTTTGTATATGAGGTAGTTGAAATGGAGCGTGTCATTTCCCCCGAAATTACGATGCTTTTTACAACCGTTTTGTGCTTTGCTTCTGTAACTATCCTGGTTCTCACCTTACTGCAATTGTCCAAGGTTCGGAGAAAAACTCCTCCCGGGCCGTTCGGTCTGCCAGTATTTGGAAACTTGTTTCAGCTCGGGGATTCTCCGCACATCGCTCTGTCAAAGATGGCCAAAGTCTATGGAAGCGTCTTCTCCATTCGCCTTGGTTGGAGGAGAGCAATCGTTTTGAACAGCCACGATGTCGTGAAAGAGGCCTTATCAAAAAGGGCTTGCCATTTCTCCTCCAGACCACCATTTCATAGTTTTCAAATAATCAGCAATGGAGGTCGGAGCCTTGCGTTTGGTGACTTTGGAACAGGGCATCAGAGAAAGAAAAAACTAGCAATGCGTGCTTTGTACGCTGTTTTCAGCAATGTGAGCCGTTTTGACGCTTTGGCACAAGAGGTTTCTGAGCGCCTATGCAGCTCTTTGACAAAAGCCGCAACGAGTGAAGCTCTCGACTTTTCAATGCAACTGAGAACTTTAGTCATTAACTTTGCATTTAGACTTACTTTTGGAGATAACTTAAAAAGAGACTTTACGCTGGCGTTGCAGAATATTTTGCGGAGAAAAACTGATTTTGTTGAGAATAGCCCTGCTATAAACTTGTTAGACATTTTCCCATGGCTTCATTTTGCTCTACACAAGCAGTGCAAGGCTTTAGAAGACTCTGTCAAAGAACTCATTAATTTTGTCAGAAGCGTTTACAGTTTGCATCGCCATGTAAATGTTGAGGAGGCAGGCGTCAATGTTGCTGCGACTCTGGATAGAGTCATCCAAGACGAAATGTTGGTCACAAAAGCGAACCCAAACGGTGGAATTAACATGGAGGAAGCAGAGGATGATCGCCTGGATGAAGAATCCATGATGACGTTGATAGCAGATGTTTTTGGTGCAGGAATTGATACAGTGTCTACCGCACTAACCTGGGCACTGCTTTTTATTCTCTCTAATCCTGGACTACAGCACGACTTGCAGGCAGAACTGAAGCGAGAGGTAGGAACAGAGCGATTGCCTACGCTTGCAGACCGTGCACGGTTGCCTCTGTTACAAGCCACAGTTCTAGAAACTTTGCGGAAGGCTACAGTCATTCCACTGGCAATACCACACTATGCCTCTGAAGACTCTAGCGTTGCTGGTTATTTTGTACCGAAAGGAACGCTTGTGTTGGCGAATCTATGGGCAGTTAATCACGATCCCAATTACTTTCATCGCCCAGACATGTTTGATCCATATCGTTTCCTTGATGAAAATGGTCAAGTTCTTGTTGCACAGCAGGCCTTCTCCCTTCCCTTTTCCACAGGTGGACGGCGCTGTCTCGGTGCAACCCTCGCAAAAGCTCAGCTCTTTATGTTTCTGGGGTGCATGCTGCAGCGCCTGAATTTTCAGCTTGCCACAAGCAAAGAAGAGCTATCCTTCGATGGAAACTATGGATTAACCCTTAGGCCTCGTCCTTTTAAGGTGTATGTTCGACCGAGAGAAATGAGGCAATAAGCAATGACTCACACTGGAATATCTCTCAAACTCTGATTGCTTTTTACTGATCATAATTTTGTTTCTGGTCATGGTATTTTTTAAAGCCAACAGTGTCGGAGTTTTTTTTCTTCAGTAGTAGACGGACGAGAACTGAGAATTCAAGGGCACCCAACAACCGGATGTTATAAAATTTTCTCGGAATTACCTAAATTGGTCTCGGCCACAACGCTTGAAGACCTCTTTTAGTGAGTTATTATCTGCCCTACAAAATATT
>NC_090870.1:19284242-19286742 GCF_036669935.1 Montipora foliosa | reverse complement strand
TAAGAAAGTTCAGCCTCAGCTCCAAAATTAGACGGTTTTATTAAAGTGTATAATTTGCTTTCTGGGGTTAGAGACGAGAGTTCCGCGTTTAGGCTTGGCTACATCTATGTATTAGTTCATGAAGTCAGATCCACTGAATATACAAAACTATTAGGAGTCTATTGATACTGATCTCCATTTTGAGCAAAGAGTATCTCTTAGGAGAGCAGCCAGCGAGTAGGCCCTCTCATGAGTTCATAACTGCGAAGATCATAGCTTCACTTGATTTCATATCCGCAGTTCATATATGATTCATTTCATATACCATTCATCATTGATTCATTCCTCACGGGACCATTAGAACCCACAAATGACCAGCTCCCAACGTCAGTGGCTTCCTAGCTCAGTTGGTTAGAGCGTCGCACCGGAATCGGGAGGTCACGGGTTCAAACCCCGTTGAAGTCCTGAATTTTTCAGGCTTCTCTACGCAATTGCAAAAATTGCGTTCATAACTGCGAAGATCATAGCTTCACTTGATTTCATACCCGTAGTTCATATATGATTCATTTCATATACCATTCATCATTAATACTAGACATATTTAGTTGGAATATTTATAGACTTGCCACAAGTCGACCTCACGAGAATCCTAAGAGAAATGTTTTTTCGAGCGAATCGTGATGGATGAGCGAGCGACGATCCGCGCGCGTCTATATGAGACGAAGGACTTTTCGAAAGTCTAGAACACTTAGCGAATAGTCTAGAATCATTGTGTTACAAGATCGTAGCTTATACCACATCCCCCTACCCCCAATTCAATGTCGTGTGAGAATTTTTTGGGCGACTACTAGTAGTAGAATCAACATTGGAGGAGGGGGGGAAACGGGGCTGGGTGTTTCAACTAATGTGACGAGTATTGTATTTGTTTGAAGGATATCGGCAAATCTGCAGAGCATGTAGATCAGAAGTAAAGTCTCTTTAGAAAAGAAGTAAACTGGTTACTAGGGCCCCGTCCACACGTATCCCGATATATTTTCAGTCTGCAATTTTCTCTTTCCGGATTCAAATATATTTCCATCCACACGTAGCGTATTCAAATCGAATTTGCCCGTCCTTTCGTATCCGAAACGAATCCGGATTCACTCTAGTGCTCAGGACTCCTCAAGGAAACGGAGGTAAAAGAGCATGGGCAATGAAGCCCTTGGCAGCCATCTTGAGAATTAATTTCACGTTATGGAACTGGGCTCGATCTTGTTACGTCATCCGGATTAAAAAAAAAATCTGGGTTTGGCGTCCACAGGGTTCCAGATTCATATCGGATTTAAAAATATCCACTCTGGAGAGCGTATTCAAAAAGTTCCGGATTCGTTAGCGAATTCCCCGAATATGTGTGGACGGAAGGTGTATCCGGGAAGAAAAAGTTGCGGATTCAAAAATATCCGGTTACGTGTGGACGGGGCCTGGGTTAAACGGATTGTCTGTCTATTGTGTGCAGTACGTGTTGGAGAATTTTTAGAAGACCAAATAATTAAATACTATCTGGTGTATAAGGGAACACCTCCATTACTCTCTGTACTTCATTTCCATGTAAAGTAATTTACACGGTGTAATTTGATTAACGTAGCGCACACATACTGATGTTGGTATTTGAAGGCGTGAAATCGGTTAGCAAAGGGAAAAACTCTAGAGAGGTGGGGTGTATTTAATTTGAAAAATATACAGTCGTGCCGATGTGGAGCTTGCACCAACTCGAGAAAAATTTATATACGGTGATTAAATTAATTATATGAAAGTGATTGTCAACGATTCACCGTGCGATTCACAAGACATGCCTTAGCTTGATATCTCAGGGGAAAGAGTTTCCAGGCATTCAAGAGCGATCCTATGCCGAGGTTGTACTCTAAGCTAGTTTGTAAATATGAAATCGAAAAAATCCTACAACATTTCATGCTATTGCGGCACGGTTCACCATCGTGAATCGTCTGTTTAATTAAATAAATGAACTGTTTATCTTTCACCTCACCGACGGTTGACCATGGTGAACATTTGAGATTCACAATTCGAAACCTTGTCATCACATACCATTGAGTGGAAAAGCCTAATTAAATTTTCACATTTTCAAACCTATTCTTTTCTTCCTTATAACAGGCATTGGAAGGGCAGAATTTGGAAAGCATTCATTGAGTTATTTCACCAATTATTTCACCAATGATTTGAACTCCGCGTGGTAACTTGTCAATGTTTTGTTGTCGTTTATTGTCTTGCACCTAGAACGGTTTTCTTTGGTTTTCTTGATTTTAATCGACATGGATAGGCTAAGTCTAATCATGCTTAATGTTAGAGGTTTAAACAGCTCGAGAAAGAGGGGCGCAAACTTTAGGCAAAGTTGCATCATAAAAACGCCTCAATAAGATTTTTGCAAGAGACATATACTGCCAATTGTCGTGTCCTCTTAGTACATAAATTAGAGCAGGTTTAACTAGTTGGAGAAGTGATACTAGTTCCGAAGAAGCACACAACA
>NC_090870.1:19275950-19284142 GCF_036669935.1 Montipora foliosa | reverse complement strand
AAACGAGTGCGAGTGTTTTACCGAAGTTTCCAAACACGAGAAAACTGATGAAAGCCCTCGGCCTAACGGCCTTGGGCTTTTATTGTTTTCGAGTGTTTGGAAACCCCGGTAAAACACGAAGCACGAGTTTTTGAAATGGCTTCTCAATCGGCGCCTAATTGCAAACAAAAGAAAACAAAAGACCAAAAGAAAGCAAAAATCACATAAGCATGTGATTTTTGCTTTCTTTTGTTTAATCAGCGCACAGTTTGAGATGATAATGTCCGTGTCTTTCACAACTGAAGCTTGTTTATTTCAAGTAGGCACAATTTGCATTCAGTGGCGTCCAGCTAGTTCCGAAACATGGACGGGTTAATTAGGTGAGGATGAATTTTGCCGGTTTCGACCGCCCAAAAGTGTGCACTGTAAACGTAAATGTAAACAGCAAACAATGGAAGTAATAAAGTTTTGTTGAAGTTGTGTATTGCTTTTTCTAATTGATTTCCAAACACGCTGTTTTTTACCGCGGTATCAAGGTGTATCCATGTGACCTAAATGCGGACACGCAATTGGTTTATCACTTGATGAATTATTAATGAGTTTGAGAACTTTGTATTCAAATTCTTTAATTTTTTTTTAATTTATTTAACATAACAGAAGTTTTCATTGCACAAGATACATAAAAAAAAAAGAAAAGAAAACAAATACAATTAATGATCTGACATGCAAGCCAAAACAGGATGTAATAAGCAGCTAATCGCATACTGACATGCACGAGAACTGAGTGATTAATCGAAGAGGACAAATAAAGTAAATTAAATCATGTAAATTTATCAACCTTGTATTTAAAATTAATCTTATTTACAAATTCAGACAAAATAATCGAGCTCTCTTTTAGCTTGTTTGAATAGATGTAATACATCATGTATAAAAAGATTCTTTAATATAAACATACATCGCCATATTCCAACCTCAAAGCAAATTGTAGAAACAAATCTTGTTTGTATAGGTCGTTTACACGTTAGGTCATCGTCGCCATCTTGGTGGACGAAAAATAAATGTAGATTACTTCATGGAAAGTGCGACTTACGGAGTTTTATTCACGAGTTGCAATATTTTGGAAAAAGGAAGAGTGAGCGCACGAACGAGTAAGCGCACGAACGAGTGAGCGCACGTCACGAAAGAGTGAGCGCAGCGAAAGGGCTTTTACTTCGTGTAGAAGACACACATGACGTAAAACAATAGAACAAAAATCGTGAAACAATACCTAATCAGATTCGAAATCCTTAAAGACCCCCTAAAGCTTTTGTTACGTCATGTGTGTCTTCTACACGAAGTAAAAGCCAGCGAAAGAGTGAGTTTTCGAACGTGTTGCAACGAATTTACCTTGATGCTTGGGCATAATTGTCTACTCGTTTTTCTCTTGTCCTTTTATGAAAAAGAAAGTTTCAAAGAAATGTAGAAAAAGCTAGGCATGACCACAATTGTCAGACATTTAGAAGCTTTGAAGCAGATTGTGCAAATTGCATAAATAAATTAAACAAAAAGTTAGAAGAATCATGGCCCCAAGTCAACTTCACAGCGGAAACCAATTTCGCCCAACCGAAAGCTCTTGGGACTCTTGCTCAGACGAACTTAAGAACCAAGTCTCAGAAAAGTAAAACTTGAAATTTCATTTTACCTTCATGCATGCTTGGCAGCTATTCTAAAATTCTGATTGATATCAACTATAATAATAAAAACAATAAGGTCTTTATTCATAACACATATCTTTTGCTACAAACAAGTATAAATAAGAATCCAACTAAAATATTACAAAGCTAATAGGCCATTTCCGAGTTCAAGTCTGCCTCCTCTTCAAAGCGAGTCTAAGTGCGAGGTTTTTCTTACGAAAATTAGTTTTCATTCATATGTAAAGTAGAACTAATTACCATCACAAAAACTTCGCACTTAGACTCGCTTTGAAAAGGAGGCAGACATGAACTCGGAAATGGCCTAGTCATATTTAAAAATTAAGCGATTGATAAAAGAGTCTTTAAAACGCATGGTGTTAATCTTAGGTTTATAACAATTTTCTTTCCTAAGTTTGTAGCTACAGTCTCGGTCACAAATGCTGCTACACAGACGGCAATTTGCCCCCTCTACCCCTTCAATGTTGATGTTTATGGGTTCGAGTGCAAAAACCAACCGGTAAATGCAACATTGATGGGAGGGGGGAGGAGGGATAACTACGATGGCCCAAGAACAAAAGGGATACGTTATTAATAGCTTTGATGCGCTTCACTTGCTGTTCCAGCGAAGTGTTACAACTATTTATGACCGAAGTTGTCTGGGTAAGGAATGACGCAATTCAGTCAGAAAACAAAATGCGCCATTACTGATGTATTCTGCAACGGTTGCTTTCATGGGACTTTCACAATTAAAATTCGTTGAAGCATATTTAGTTATATTTTTAAAATTGATAGAAAGAGTTGATTTGTTGCTAAAAAGGAAAGATATCTTGTGGATTTACGAGAGAAAAGCTGCACAAGCGTAATGGCCTTTAAACACTGTTTCGATATTAAACGTCACACGGCCAAGAGCTTTTTACTTAAACCATGTTAAATTGACAGACTTTCCGATCGTAAAGTTGCTGATTTTTGTGATATTTCAACAGCTTTCCAAAGGAAATAGTAGCACTCCCTCGTGTTTAAAAAGTTCCTCAAAAAAAGGATGTAAGTTCAAGCTAAGTAAGACAAAGAAGGCACCTCATTTGCTGTGTCAGGGTCCTACGAAAAAGAGACAGGACTTTTACCTGTAGCACAATCATCCGAAAGAAGCTGGTGGTATCAACTATTAGTTATTACCGTGACTCGTTTTAAGTTCTTTTTTTGTTGTGTTTAAACGATTTGCCTTTGTACTTTTGTTGCTTTAAAATGTATTGAAATTGTAGCTCTTCAAAAAGAAAGTTATATTTACTGGTATAGATAAAGGACTGCACCCACTGACTTGTGGAAAATTGCTTGTGCAAACAATGAACATCGATCACCACTGTGATCACGGTACACCGTCACCGTTTCTTGCAAAAGTATCCACGGCCCCCTTAAATCGGTCTTCTTCGCCCATTTTTTACTAGAAAATAAGCACTAGTACAAAACTTAACAATAGCGATATTTTCAAACCATTAGCCTTTTTTTTTCTTCAAAATGTCAACGGTACACCATGGTGAGCAGTTGTCAGTAAACTAATTACAGTCAACTGAAATTATTTACCAATGAACGGATCACCATGGTGTACCGTTGCAAATAAGCCTAAGTTTGGCGCTGTTATGATTTCTACTAATTGTGGTTACACATAGTAATTACTGAAATAGTTTATTATGACTAAACTTCCTAGGTTTTTTCAAAACACAACGCCAAAATTAAGGGGAAAGGATGGTGATCCGTCAACGGTACACAACAATCACTTGTAACCAAAACAGGAGCAGACCGTTTAAGAGCAGACCGTTTAGGACTGGGGATTGATTAGTTCAGAAAAACAAACACTTGCAAACGAACACGCATCATTCCAGTCTCTTTCATCCATTACTCCTGCAAACACAAAGGAAATATCCTCCTTATAAGATCTTATAATGGTACAGAAGATAGGCGTATCCCCCTTAAAGGAAACTCGCATATGTAATGAATGGTCTTGGGTGCTCGCAGGTGAAACTCATGGCCTTCCAATAGAAGTTTACTTAACTACGCTGGCCACACCCGTGAGAAGCTGATTTCCATGTGGGGCGTAGGAAAACGCATTACAATACGTTACAAATAATTACATTTGTTACAAGACATTACAAGTATATATTAATTAAGTAAAAAGAAGGCACTATAGAAGGAATCAGCGTGACCCAGCAGACGACAATCAGAAAAGTTCACACTGATTTAAACTACAAATTAAAGCGTTTGTGCAGTTTTTGCCTCTTGAGGAAGACTGTTCCAGAGCATTGTGCCAAAATAGTTAAAACTGCGCTTAAGAAACTTAGTTTTTGGCCTTGGAAGTGCCAGGTCGGTTTCAAGATTCCAAAGATTATAGTTTATGTTTTCTTCATTAAGCACACACAGAGAATCAAAACGCTTTGTAGTAACTGTTGTAAGATTGCGACCCAAATTTTTCCCCATCTCGTTTTTTTGAGGAAAAACAAACTAATGTCTCGGATACATTTTTTTAGATGTACTGTTTTATTTTAATTGAAGGAGTGGACTTTGATGGCTTCGTCAGCTGCAAGAATTGTTCTGCTTGTGGCTCTTGCTTTGGTTTTCATGCAATCAATCATCGTTTATAAAATGAAATCACGGAATTCAAACCCAAGCGAACCAAAAATACGTCGATCGAACTCAACGATAGCACCATTGAGTGGCCTGGAAAAGAGGATGCAGACAGAATTGAAAGATCCATCAAATGAAACAGCGGAGATGATGACGACACAGATGACAAACAAGTCAAACAAGGCTTTGCCAATAAGCACACTAAAGGTAATTCCATAATTTGAAAATTCACTGGTCGAATATTCAGTCTTTTGCATGAGATTATTCAGCTAAAATATAAGCAGTGTTTATGTTACATGAATGCCTGTGCAAATCCAGATACAGTGCAAGAGTTTCTCAGCCGTCTGGTTAGCATTCTGTGTCGAAATGACAAAATGTCTATCCTGTATGAGGAGACAGAGTAGTAATATATCACTTCCTTCTCATGAGAGAAGCCATTTTAGTATATTCTACATGTGATAAATCCGAGAAAAAAAAGCCATTTTTTGAACGTGAGAGCTCTGATTAGCAGAGAACGATTGACTGAAGGGAAAAATTGGTCAGCGAAGTGTTCAGTATTGCTCACCGAAACCTTTGATGGTGTGAGCCCGATCGCTCGCAGCTCAATACGTTAATCAATTTGGATAATTACTATAACCGAAAGAGAAAAAAAAGTTTCAAGTCTAAATCAAGGTCGTTTCCTAAATCGATCTAGTGAGCTATGACCAGTGTAACAAAACAGAATTAAACATCAGATTCGGGTGAAGAATCTAATCATTGGTATGAAAATTATGGAAAACGAAACAGAGCCAGGCGGGTTGAACGGTGAAGGAATGTATTGCTCTTTTTCCTTTCGGAGTTTTCTGTGCATTCCAACTCGGTCAGGAGGCCATGGCTACCTGGGAGCGTATAATTCCATTGTGTTTGTGGAACGGCGACGTTTTTACACGCTGAGGTTTTCCAGCGAAACCAGACCGCCTTTCCAGCTAATCGCAAGTCTTGCATGAGAAACTAGACGCTCCGTAAACGTAAACTGGGTTGCCTGTGGTACATGTTAAACAAAAGCAGATGGCACTGAGTTAGGTGGTATTGAAGGGGCTAAAACTGGATTTCCCAGGAATGAGGCCGAAAAAAATCGAAAAAAAGCAAAAAGGCCGAGGAATCCAATAGGTACTCCTGGTAATTCTTACAATGGAAGAAGCAGGCTAGGGAATCGAGGTCGAATTTGGCATATTTCTCATCACATCCGGAGCTGCTCTGCTATTTTGACTTCAAGGTGAGCTATTTACACAATACACCTTATTCCAAAATGGCCGCCATTTTAGTATTCTTTTATTTCTATGCGAATTGGCCCGCTTTCAAACGTAAAATTCAAAAGAATATTTAACTTTGAATTAGGCCATAAGGGCCATGGAAACAAAAGAATACTAAAATGGCAGCCAATTTGAAATAAGGTGTATGAGGTTGAGTGGCCAATCAAGATAGAGTTTGTAATTGAAAATCTATTGTAAACATCTATGAGATGCAGAAAAAAACACGTGAGCCTAAATAATCGCAAACCATAATGATGACAAACACAAAAGCGAAGGAAATGGTTAATAAATATGAATTTTTTTACTATCTGTATAATTTTGGGTTAGATGAAAGCGATATATTGTTGAAAAATCTTCGTGTCATGAGTAATGTAAACAATCTTCGCATTAGTAAGTCGGAGCAATAAATTGGGTCAGTCATGAACCTGTTAAAGTTATTGTTGGCTTCCCAAATAAACTTCATTTTACCTTAAAATGACTAAACAAATATTTTCTGACGTTCAAAACATGGCTACCTATTACTGCGGAATTCATCTTCAAGCGCCAACGGCCAAACTGCGTGTTGGCGTCCATCAATCAAACTTCCGACGCCAAACAGAGATGAAGAAATCACTCGCGCTTTGCACTAAAGACGTCATGAAATTATAGACCCCCAAGTGACTCAGACAAACAAAGTCCAGTCTGTAAGGGTCACAAGGGAAATGAGGCATAAAATTCGCTTCATTCTCCTCGGTTTTAAGCGATGTCGAACGTCTTCTTGGCTCTATTCTCGAAAGAGAACCAGAACAATACACAACTGAGCTGCTAGAACGGTGTTTAAGGTGTAGGGGGTTGAAATTGACGGGCAAACGTGACGACCTTCTTAAACGAGTGAGGGGCTGTATAAGGTCGTGTAAACAGTGGAAGTGACTACGCGCTTGATCCGAGCATCGATAATGGCCCTTGGTCTGCGGCGAAAATACAAAAAAAAGGTTCGATGTTGGAAGGAAATGGTACCATAGTGCAAGTTTTGTTTTCTATTCTACTCTGTCAACTAGCTGGCATGTTGGAAAAGCGTTGATGGGCTTACGCTTCTCCTGCTGTTCGCAAATGGTTGTCTGCTTTGCTCTGACTAAGACATCTTTCATGGATTTTCTTTACTACGTAGTATGAGGGGCGAGTTTAATATTTCTCTTTAGTAGACGTGGGTAACTTTCTATCAGTTGCCATTTCCTCGTGAGCGGAGTGGTATTTTGTGACAAAAGTCAGAATTGTGTTACATGTGCGTTTTCATCTCCTAGTGCATGACCTCTTTTTGTTGGAGAATTTCAGTTCAGAGAGATGCCGTTTAACACTGCTCTCTGAGTATCCTCTATTTTTACGGCGTATATCAAAGTCTCGTGCGTTTTTCAAAACTAGAATGAGAAAATTTTGTTATTCGAAGCGGTACTGCTTTCCCTTTTATGAACCTCTTTGTTATTCCTGGTGGACATCAGGAACGTCTACTGTGGGACCTTTTGTAGAGCAGAAATATATGTTTTTCACAGTTAAGAATTCCCGCGTTCAATCGATTAGCCAAGGCTTACATTTCTCGATGTCTTACAATGATTTTGGCATGATGTCGTACAATGATTTATCTCCTGATTCCTGCAACTCTTTGAGGGATTTCGGCAATTTATGGTCATTTATCTAGATACCGTGAGTCCGACTTACATCAACAGTGTTCAGTACTAACCATTCTACCTCCTTTTTAAAAACCAACTCCACAGATTTATAAAGTTTCTTCTTTTTTCCTTCACTATCGTTTACCTCACTCATACATTTCCTTTTAGAAGATCGAAATGTTTGCCTGAGTCTACGCGGAGGGCTCATATGACAAAGTCTATCTTTAGTAATAGTGCAAAGCGCTACTGATGCGCGACTAACCCACGCCAGGATTCGAGCCAGGATCCGAGCAAGGATCCTCCCTTTGTGCGCCCAGACTGTTTGCGCCTTTAGTTTTTGATCACGTGATTCGGTTCTTCTTTATGTCAAGATGGAGGCAAGTAGAGGTGAGCCTTTGCAAATCGCTGTTGTTTAAGTTTGAATGGCCCTTTTGTTTGCTGTTTAGTGTTGCAGTTTTGCAGCAGAAAGGCAATTAAATGCTTTTCTACGTTTCAGACGAAAGTGAATTCGAATTAATAACCTCAGATTGACTGTCGTTTGCAAATAACTTGCCTTCAGTGATGTCTTGTTTTACCATCAGTGATGTCGTGTTTTACCGCATTGGAACGCTTTTTGTGATTGTTTCGCTTCAAGGTGGATTGTGTGGATCTTACTTTGAAATCGGTTTGATAAGTGTTAATTAAATACAGTTACATTTAGGGGCCGATTACATGGAGAGTTTCAGCCCGGCCTGAAATTTCAGTCCGGTTCACTGAAGCAATGCCTCGTTCTAAACAATCGCGATTACATGATTAAAGTTTCAGCCCGGGCTGAAACTCGCCATGTAATCGGCCCCTTATTCAGGTTGAGATTTCAGCATATATCTAAGCAGACCGACACCGTGAGATGCGTCGAATGTGCATCTAGCGCCTTGAATTGTAAATATGAGATCCCAGGCGACATTGAATTATTTCTCGTCCAAGTTAGGGAATTATAAAATTGCTATTTC
>NC_090870.1:19250950-19268450 GCF_036669935.1 Montipora foliosa | reverse complement strand
TTTTCACGTTTAGATATTTCAGTTAGTATTCTTAATTCATGATTCTACTATTTTTGCTGTAATTATTAGTTGTTAATTCTATTATTATTAGTATTACAATTGTAAATCCTAGCTCGTTAATTCAGTTTTTTTTAATACTGCTACATATTACTACACAGTTTTTTTCCAGTGTAGGTATAGTGCTCACAGAGATTTTAGTGTCAATCAAAATGTAACATCTTGTTTAGTGAAACAGAACATTTGGAATCGATACACCATTATCGCTTTGGATTGGATAAAAAGCTTCTGACTAAGTGCAGAATCGTTAAATTCCTTTATCCAAGCATTCGAAGAGTAAGGCTCGTACATCAACGATAACGTGGTTTACCTCACATTTCCATCAATAATCACTATCACAAGGGGACCTTGGGGTTTTCTTCGACTTCTTTCTTTTTGTATCAATAATTTCTCACTATATTTCGCTCCATTAAACGTTGACGCCTGTGAAAACAGTGCGCACATTCGGTTTGCATCAAATAGAATGAGTCCAAATGCTAAAAAGTCGAAAATCTTATCTCAACAAGTCTTGCGGTATGCCCTTTTTTCTATTCCTAGGTGATAATCCTTTACAGGGCGGAGTTAGTTAGCGAAAAGCACTTAGGTGTTGTCACCGCGATAAACATTTACATGTAACTTACATGAAGATGAACGGTTCACAATCAGACATTGTTTGATGCTACTCCCGTTTGAAGAATAATAAAATTAATCTTCAAAGTTACGATTTTTTTTCCACATTCGTGCAAGTGTCTCTAGGGGTAAGAGAAGAGTTCTCTTGTACTTGATGAACATTTGACATTTTGAACAGTTGTGTGGTTGGCCACAGTGACGTGTTGAAATGAGAGAAGGTGGTCAGCCGACAGTCAAAGATTGTTCACACCAGGTCACTCTTATTAGAAAAATTTATGAAGCAAAAGGTTCCGGTTTTTTGCTGTTTGTCATGTATACATTGCCTTTAAAATTTGTATAAATAAAAAAAAAAAACAACAGTCACCACGCCTGGAAATTGCAAGGCCTCTATGTATGACCTAATATATCCTAAAAACGGATCTCCGGGGTTTTTCATTCTTACAATTAGTTAACCTGGCTTAAGCCTGCAATCCAATCGAAACCCAGTACCTGGTCAGCGGTCAACTTTGAAAAAAAAGCCTGACCTCGATGAGCTCTAAAATTGAGCCCGCGATATGGTCATGCGATACTGGTAACATTGGCATACATGGAGGGGTGGATGTACGTAACGGTCGTACGATGACCAAAAATGAATTCTGCGTTTTGAATAATTAGCGGAAAAATATGCTCTCGTCGTTATGAACTATCAAGGGATTCGGTAAGAGTATTTAAGAAGGTGTTTTATGTAGATTAGTCATCTTGGTGTTCTCGCTGGAGGCACTTACTCTTGCTTGAAATTTACTTGAGATTTACTTTCTGTTTTTTTTTTTTTTTTTCGTGACTCATGGGCGACCAGGATTCTTCATTATCTCTATCTATTCCTTCCGACTTGCATGCCATTTTGGAGGCCCAGAAGAATGTTATCTTATCCGCAGTAAACACGCAGATTCAGGGCCTACAAAGCAATTTAATTAAAGCGCAGAGGGATTTGGCATCACAAATAGCTTCGGAGGTGCAACCAGAAACCAGCTACGTCTTCAAGAAGAAAGGGAATGAGCAACAGTTCAACTTCAACCGCAAGGTGATCAAGAGGAGTTCTGCCGCGGTGAAAGCTTTGGAGAGTGGGAACGTTGGCAAGGCGAAGGAGGAGTCGAATGAAGGTATTTCCTTGCTTAATAACAGACAGAAGATAGTGAAACGAGATGCTTCCGTGAAGCATACACTGGGTTGCCTGTGGTACGTGTTACAGAAAATCAGAAGGCACTAAATTGTGTGGTATTGAACTACAGCATTCCAGTCTCTGAAGAATAACAAATAAAAGAGAAGCGACAAACATTGGCTTCTGGGCTGACATGTTGATAATTTTCAAGTTCCCTCACAACTTCTTTTCACCACAAGTTTAAGCGTGCCCTCTGAGCATCTGACAGCTTTGTAATACCAAAGTTCACTAAGTTAATCCCTAGGGGTCCAGCGCGGTTAGTGTTTGGATAGAAGACCAAAACAATATACCCCTCATAAAAGAGAAGCATCGGACCGAAAATACTATTAACGCTAACAAATGCGAACTCAGCAAGGAACATATTTTGTTAGCTTTCTTTATGCGAAACAAGAACATCATTCTAAAAGCTTATTCTGCGCAAAAAGTAGGTTCTGGAGGTAATTTTGAGAGTGGAAATCAAGGTTACGCGGCAGACGGCGAATACAAACTCACGATTTAATTCAGTTAACACACCAGAAAGACGCTAACCTCATTTTGACAAGAAAATGCTTTACTATTGCCATAAAAACTATCCAGTTAAGCTCGCATATCATAAAACATGATGAATTCATAAAGGACACCTTTTCCAGCGAACAAGTTTTTGAAACAAACAACATATTTGCTATTAGAGACAAAAACCCCTTCTATTTCATTACGTGCGTAAAGAGAAGAAACTCAATCGTGTCAAATATGCGCAATATTGCAACAAACTAAATTTCAGGATCAAACCGTTTCCATGAAGAACCTTTTCCTTGAATAATGAAGCGCAAAATACACGACAAGCTTTCTTTCAAATAATTCTTGGCTGTTACATTTCCATTTTTTTTTACCTGAAGACTGTGCAGAGTTGATCACAGATCCACGTAAGGTGTTCGATTCGTTCAATCGTTCTCTGTCTTTGTTGAACCCATGAGTTACCAGAGAATTTTCCATTTGGTTTCAGTGTTATACATAACAGCACACTTGGTTAAATATTATTTTAGAAATACAGCTCACTTTGATTTCGGCTCGACGGGCGATAGATTGTTGTCGAAGTCCATTACTCGTCGCTTTTGAGATTCCAGGTGTTGGTTTTTCACCGCCTGCCTAGTTTATCCAACTGACTTTCCATTATTGAGCTCCATAAGGGTACATTTTATTTAAGGATCCACTAAAACGCCATTCGCGTTACATGACTTTCGACGCCATTGCAGGCTAAGTTAATGATTCTTCTGTGTCCACCAGAGAAATCTACGAATTTCCACTACCCTCTCGATCCTAAGAAAATACTCTCAGAAGGCTCTATGCACAAAGACACCACTTACCAGGGGAGTGACAGGCAAGACTTTTACCGACACGGAAAAAAAAAAAAACGGAAAATCTACCCATTTTCCGACTGGGATTGCCATACGGCAACCCAGTAATTAGCCGATAAATCCGAGTTTGGTGAGCCACGTTTCAAGAATACGTATGTGATGATTTGGCCGACGATGAAGCGGACGCCTCAAAAATTAAAACGGCCGAGAAAAGAGCCGCAGCCAGGCTTGAAACTCTTCAAGAGAAAAAGAAGAAATCTGGTACCCTCCAAAGATAAACTCTTCTCGTCAGGATCAAAATCATGACTTTTCAGTTTTTGATCAGTGTGAATTTGACCAGTCCGAGCAGGGCATCGAAGATCCTTCTTGTATTCAAGGAAAGTTGCGCGCAAATTTCCAGTTTTGGCGTAATGTAGTTAGAGCTTCGGAGTTTGTTCTTGACATTATTCACAATGGTTACAAAATTCTTTTTCGGGCATCGCCCTTACCGTATTGGATTGAGAATCGATCTTCTGCTTTGCATCAGAGAAGTTTTGTTCAGGGAGCGATTTCAGAGTTGTTAACCCGTGGCTGCATAAGAAAGACGCCGGTTTACCCTCAGTTTTGCAACCCATTACACGTCGATGTCCAGTTGTCAGGTAAACTAAGACTTATTTTGGATTTATTTATCTCATCTTAACAAATTTATCGTTGAGAAGTCTGTCAAGTACGAAGACTTGAGAACAGTTCTTCAAATGTTTCTTCCGGGGATGTCTGTTTTTTCGTTTGATCTCAAGTCAGCCTATCACCACGTCGATATCTGTGAGGAGCACAGGAAAGCTTTGTCTTTTAAGTGGCCTCCTTATGATGGAGGTATGAGATTTTACGAATTTAAGGTTTTGCCTTTTGGTTTGATTTCAACTCCTTATGTCTTCACCAAAGTAGTTCGTCAATTGGTTAAATACTGGAGAGGTCGTGGTGATCTTATTTTTAATGTATCTCGATGATGGTATTGGAGGCGATATGTCTGTAGAGCGTTCCAGAATTCTCAGCGATTCAGTTCGTCATGATCTTGCTTCGTCTGGTTTCACAGTTAACGACGACAAACCAATTTGGGAACCTACTCAGAGGTTAGTTTTCCTGGGATCTATTTTAGATTTTGGCGAAGGTTTAATTCAAATTCCTGAGTTTCGCATCCATAAGCTCAAATCTTCCCTCGTTTCTTGTCTCCAAAATAACCAAATTTTAGCCAGAGATCTTGCTTCAGTTACAGGGCAAATTATTTCCATGGCTTGTGCAGTAGGCAATATGACCAGGTTGTTTACAAGAAACTGCGATGCAGCGATTGAATGTAGATCCTCTTGGGATCTGCCCTTGCACGTCTCCCCTGAAGTTCGTTATGAACTTTCCTTTTGGTTGAACAATATTGACTCTATTAATGGTAAGGTTATGTCTCCTAACTCAAGCGCAGTTGGTGTTGTTTACTCCGATGCCAGTGACTCTGGTTTTGGTGGTTATTTCGTGCAGTGTGGCTTGGATTTAGTGTCAGGTGTTTGGTCCCACGAGGAAATACGGTCTAGCTCTACTTTTAAAGAGATTTTGGCAGTTAAGTTTGTTCTGCTTTCTTTGGTAAACCAGCTTTCAGGTTTAACCGTTAAATGGTTTACGGACAATCAAAATATACCTCAGATTATTTCGTCTGGAAGTAGTAAAGAACATTTGCAGTCCGAAGCCTTGTCTATATTTAGTATCTGCTGTAGTCATTGCATTTCGATCGAAATGGAATGGATTCCAAGATCCCAGAATGATCAGGCTGATTTTCTCAGTCGTATTTTTGCCTTTCTCCACTTTCGTTTCACCACATTGACTCAGTTTGGGGTCCTCATTCTGTAGATCGTTTCGCAAATCATGTGAATGCCAAACTCCCTCGTTTCAATTCAAGATTTTGGAATCCAAGTTCTGAAGGCATAGATGCTTTTGTTATGAATTGGCACGGGGAGAATAATTATGCCTGTCCGCCTATCTGTCTTATTCTGCGTGTCTTACATCATATGAGTAACTGTAAAGCTTCAGGTTCTCTTATTGTTCCTTTGTGGCATCCCCCCCCCCCCCTTTTGGCCGATGATTTGTCCAGATGGAGAACATTTTGCATCTTTCATTGTCGATTGAATGGAACTTCCTTTTATTCAAAGAAGCCTACCGGTAGTTGCAATAGCGTGTTTGGAAACGAAAACTTGAACTTCAGGATGATTGCTTTGTGAGTCCAATTCGATTGTTAGGTATTTTTCTCTTTTCTTTTTTCGTTTGCGTGCCGTATTTTTTCTTTCTTTGTACTCTTGGGGTCGTGCGGCCTACAGTTAGAACGAGATAGCAAATACTCTGAATACTGTGTCATATTTTTCTATTGTTGTTTCGCACGGGTTAGGTGGTGTTAGGGAATTAAGACGAGAGATGAATTTTTCCGCGTTTTGAATAATAAGCGGAAAAATATGCTCTCGTCGTTATGAACTATCAAGGAATTCGGTAAAAGTATTTAAGAAGGTGTTTCATGTAGATTAGTCATCTTGGTGTTCTCGCTGGAGGTACTTACGCTTGCTTTTTTATCCTAATTTGTCTGTTTTCTTTCTTTTAGTTCTCGATGTTAGCGTTACTGAGAAGTAGCTGATTTGCGTCCAGTCGCGTATGCTGAGTCGTTATTGAGTTTACATAGTAAACTTTTCGCTGCTAGTGGTTTTATATATTCATATATTTTCTGAATGCGTGCTTATGTTTCGCAATTGATCTGTCATTTTGGTAGAATATGGAGAATATGTATTGGCGTTTTTGTGCCAAGAGATTTTTGGGACTATCTGTGCCCAGGAATATGGGACCATCTGTGCCCTTGAGCATGGGACCATCTGTACTCAGCTTTCATGGAGTTGCGAGTTAATTTAAGGTGTCAAATAGTTTGTGTTTTTTTAAATTTGGGATTAAGGGACAATCTGTGCCCCCTACCGGACTCGGGACTATCTGTGCCCAGCATTTATGGAGTTGCGAGCGAATTTGAAGTGTTGATTAGTTTGTGTTTGTATAACATGTTTTGAACTTGTGATTCAGGGACCACCTGTGCCCTTTGTCGGACTTGGGGTTATCTGTGCCCATGAGTGTGGATTTATTTGTAAAATCCTGTGTTGGATTTACTATTTACTTTTATTGCTGTTTATCAGTTTCTAATCTCAATTCATTAAATAATATAGACGGATGGCCTATCTTATTTGTCTTTCTTTTCTTGCCGGTTAGTTCTTGTCTCTTTGCAGATGTGTTCCAGTCGGAAATGCGGTCGGAATTCTTTTCCTCAACCCCCGAGCATCTCCAACGCACTGATTCCCTGGTGAAGAGCATATTTCTTGGATCTAAAGCGGATGGTAGTGTACGTACCTGCCTGGGAGGTTTTAGAAGATGGAAACGTTGGGCTTCTTCCAACCATGTTTGCCTCTTTCCTGCTAATCCCTTTCAGGTCGCAATTTATTTACAGTGCTTGCTTCAGGATGCTAATTTTCCTTCTCCAGTTCTTAACACCGTTTATAGCATTGACTGGGCGCAGCAGATGGCTGGCTTGTCTAAAATCTCCGATCATCCTCTGGTTTCCCTAATGGTCAGTGCGTCTCGGAGGCGTCTGGGAAGGCCCAAGGGTAAAAAAGATCCTGTGACTCCGGAGATGTTAAAGGCCCTCGTGGAATCCAAGATTACAGATAAGTCTCCTTCTATTTCAGATCTCAGATCGGTTGCCTTACGTCTTATAGGTTGCGCGGGTTTTTTCCATTTTAGCGAGTTAAGCCATGTTAAGGCCTGTGATGTTAATCTAGAATCGTCGAAAACTGATCAATTCCGTGACGGGGCGTGGATCGTTATCGCGGGGTCAGACTTACCGACTTGTCCTGTCAAGGCCTTGGAGGAGTACATCTCAGCTGCGCAGATTGACCTCTCCGAAGATTTACCTCTCTTCAGAGCCCTTGCTACTCCTCGTTCAAAAGAGATGGTCCTGAGCCAAGGGATTAGTTATACGAGAGCTCGCGAACTTGTAAAGGACGCTTTTAAAGGTTTAACAGACGTTTCAAAGCTCAGTCTTCATAGCCTACGAGCTGAAGGGGCCACCTCAGCAGCTTGTGCCGGAATTCCTGATAGACTATTCAAGCGTCATGGTCGTTGGGCAAGCGAAAACGCCAAGGATGGCTACGTTAAAGACGATTTTAATTCTCGTCTATTGGTCACACGATCTTTAGGGATCTAAATTATTTGTATTGTTTTTCTTTAACACCGTGCCCTGCAGGTCGGGGGAGTTCTATCCATAGGGCCGGGGTTTTTCCTCAGTCTTTGCTGCAACGAGCGCGGTCAGGTTTTTTCATCCTATGGATGCTCGTTGGTTCTTCCCTAGGTTCTGTTTTTTGTTAGCTGTTTTTTGCCTTATGCACCTATGACTTTGATTGTAATTGTTGCTTTGGCGTGTCTCAACAAACGTGCGGCCTCCAGTTAGCACACGATAGCAAATACCGTGTCATGTTTTTCTATTGTTGTTTAGCACGGGTTAGGTGGTGTTAGGGAATTTAGACGAGAGCCAAATTTTCTCGCACAGACGTGTTACCATATTTTCTTACCCATGGTGCTCCACGGACGCGCCTTCGGCTTGCGTACCTCCGCTACAACTCAGCACAGCAAAAAAAATTTGGAAATCCACACCATTGTAGGACCAAATGAGCCTCGCCAATAAGAATGGCTTGTACTCGCTCTTGTAGATCTTTTCCTTTCAGTATTTTTTTGACACTGGTGCAGATTGCTAAAAAGCAAACAACATCAGCCGATATTTTAACGTATGGTAACCTTTTGATAACCTTCTTTAACGATGTTACGAATGATACACACTTCAGCTTCTCCACTTGGTCTTTCATCAATTCAATGAGAGGAGAAACGACAATGACCCTTCTTCCCGGGTTCCACAACGGAGGTAATCACACATTGCCGGCAATACCTGATATATCAGTGATTTCCCAAATTCCGTTGGAAGTACGTCCAGAGCATCCTTTCTCCAAGGATGCTTAACTGCAGAACACCCTGCCACTTCACTGCAAATTTAGTGGTTAGCTTTGACAGATAACCACTAAATTTGCTGGATACGCCCATACGACGAGATGATCAGGACAAACCCTGGGAACAACTGACCTTTTGAACTCCATATATGAAGTATACGTTACGACTTCTTTGTTTTCTCATCGAGACACAAAACAAGCATGTACATGCCTCGTTTTTAAAGCCATGAACCGGGAAGAGCGAAGGCAACTAAAATTTTATTACATGAAAATATAAGCTAAGAAAAGGAGAAACAGGCATGTGATATGCCTCGTTTTTAGAATGGTATTTTCCACTGCTTATCCGCGTATCCAGCTTCTTCAGAGGTGTAGCTTCAAAGTATTCTGCATTTTTCTACGCAAACAGCTCATTTTCCATCATACACATCATACTTTTCAATTCTTTCTTCCCTAGTTTTTCTAACGAAAACTAAATGGGTTTATGAAGAAAAGGCTCTAATTCTGAAAACACAGGTGGCCCAAGCTCTACGATTTGTGTTGACTGCGGTGCGCGTGAAGTACATAGAAACATCATAATAACATGATCGTTAACTTGCATTATAGAGAAATTACAAGGCTTTGTATGGGGGAAAAAATGTCTCGAATTGGAAGGGAAAATTAGGAGTGATTTTCAAAATAAAATTTTCTTACCTAGCTCCTTTGTAGTTCCTTTTGTGTCTTGCGTGGTTTCTAGGTCAATTTGAAGCGATTTCGTGGAGTCTCTGTTCCAACTGCTCCTCTCTCTATTATATCTTACCAGAAACCCATAAGGGTTGAAACGTGTAACGGCCCCTTGTGTGCTGGGAAACAAGCTTCTGAATATTCAATTTGCTAAGTACCTTATTTGGAACAACAAGAGCGAGAGGTTTCCAAATATGGTACTTAGCACTGAAACATTCAACCAATCAGTTCGCACTGAATATTCGGAAGCTGTGAACAAGCGTTACACGTTTCAACCCTTATGGGTTTCTGATCTTACCAAGGTAGGGCAGTGCACCACAGGAAGAGACAGAATCCGTTGACGAAAAACACAGCCATAAATTCGTTTCAAAGGCTCCGATCGATTTTGGACCACGGCAAATAGTAACCGAAAACATCCATTGTAGGTTTCAGGGGATCATTAACGTGCGGAGGGAATTATTCCTGAATAATAACCTGTTTTTTTTTGTCGAGATCCATCCAAAATCTCTCGTGCGCCAACCTTTTCGATTCGATTTAGCGACCCGGCCTATGAGTCAAATTACTTACTCACCCGGTGGCCAACTGTCAACTTGATCCCATCACGCAAAAGCCAATTGTAGAAACCTTTTAGATAAATAAATAAGTGGTCGATAGAAAAAAGATTGTTTCTTTCCATCGCCTTGCTTCCAAAGCTAGCGATTGTAGAACGCACTTAAATTATCTGAGATGACTACTAGTCTATTATATAAAATGAACGTTTGAGGCCCATGCATTGAAGTCGGGATCAATTTTTGGTGCCGTAAAAAATTTATAAAGGGCTCTTCAGTTTTAGTAACTACAGAGAGGGACTGTTAGGCTCCAAAATGACTCTTTCTTCATGCTTTTGTGATTTAAAACGCATTCATAGAATCATCTGGTTGCAATTGGCTATTCATTTTAAAGATCTTTGACGTTCCTGTTGTTTTACTGTAAGTAAAGGTTTGTACCGATAAAAACTGTGAAAAAACTTGCGTATCTTTGTTAAATTAAGCAAAGGTGTCCACTTTTTCAAAAAACTAACCTAATTATCTCCGAAAAAGGCACGGTTACCCCCTATTTTCATTTCACATTCCAATAACCCAAACTAAGATATACTTTTCTGTGTAGTCATAACCCGGGGAATATTTTCTTTTTATCAGGTGGCACCGTCCTAAAGATCCATTAATGTTTGTCTCATAGTCACACAAAAGAATGAGGCTTTCAGGAAAATGGTTGTTTAATAATGCAAAGGATTGTTTGGACTTATGCAAATTGTGTCATAGATTGTCGTTTCGTGATAACGAATTTTATTTGGACAAAAATGTAAAAGGCCTTTTCTGCCAATGAATGTCAAAGGAAGGAATTGCTTGTCTTTTCGCATCTTTCAAGGAAATGAAGCCCGGTGCTAATGAGAGTATATTGACCACAATGAAACAACTATTCTAAGCGAAATTGGTCATCGCTATTCCTGAATTGCACATTCGAGTTATTGTCCCCAGAGCCGCGCGGCACTCTTATCCCCCAGAGAACAAGCTTGCAGGAAATCTAGGCTTTACTAAGACTCGAACCCATGATTCCTCTGCACTTGCTCTACCATCTGAGTTCGAGTCTCGTTCGAGTCCCATTCAAGACTGGTTCTTTTTTTCTTTGCAACTTCTCAAGAAGCTTCACTTGCTGCTATGATCACAATTCACTGAATACACGGAACAAATATTGACACTAATGAATGGAAATTTTCTGTAGAAGAAGAACAAAAGGTCTGTTATGGCCACCAGAAACTGGTGGCCAACCAAGCACTCAGCGTCTGACAAAGAGCGTTTGATGGTGACCACAAGGGGGTTTGTTTGTGAAAACTCAAGGCAGTAATTATCCCCCGTCTTCGATCGGTGATCTCGAATTGAACTCCACGGATCTTTCCAAGTGGGTGTTAATCGCTGTGCGAAAAATCACAGCCCCTGCGGATCGGAGTAAAGCTAGATACCTGAATTTAATTTTTTATATGCCGTTGCTTCATTGTTTCTAGTGCCTCATTGTTTCTATTCGCGGGCGGAATTGCTTTGTATATTTTGAAGTGTAAGATGCTTTCTTCTTAAATCTTCTTAAATAACGTGTCGTGGTCGGTACCTCCGCCGTAAATTTAATGAAAATAGCGAAAGCTTTGCAACGGTTGGACACAAAAAACGATGCGAAATCTTTTGCTTTTTCTTCTTTTGAGAGTGGCTGTTGCACTGATTCCGGTTAATCCAGGCATGAAGTCATTCTCATTTGCCATTAAAAATGGTTTTGTGTATCCGGATATAGAAAAGACTCTATACGAACACAACACCGGAGAGCCGGGAGTAATTACTGAGCAATGGTTCACCGGCCATGGGACAATGGATCAAGACACCAGGATACGAATTTACATCGACAATGACACCCAAGCAAGTTTGGATTTCCAACTCTTTTTGGCACATGGTATAGGGTTCAACCAAACACAAGAACTTCCCGAGATCCCTTGGGTTACAAAGCGACTCGGTCATACAGCTAATGGCGGAATTTACAACACGTTTAGAGTACCGTTTGGCAAATGCTTCAAGATTACTGCCACAAGACCAACTTGTGGACATATATGGTACATTATTCGTGGCGTTGAGAATTATCCCTTGATACTAGGCGATCTGTTGCTTCCAAAACATACAAGACTTAAGCTTTATAAAAACGAAAACGTTTTGATGAAGCCATTTGAGTTTCTATCAATGGCAAATATCAGTCGTTCTGCAGGGGCAGTGTTTATGGTGACTTTAGCTGCCCGAAGCCAAGATCTCGTCTTTCTGGAAGGTTGTATGCGTGCATACATTGATGACAGCAAAGATACAACATGGCTTTCATCTGGTACTGAAGACTTTTTCTTGTCATCATATTATTTTAATCGAGGAACATTTCACGCAGATGAAGCAGGCCTCACTTATAAAAATAGACACGGATTAATAAGCGCTTACAAATTTTTCGAAAATGATCCTTTGCTTTTCAGCAAATCCTTTGAACTTTGGTGGAGGTGTAGTGATAATGATGACACCAACGTCCAATTTGGCTGCCCTCACACATGGCCAAACCCTGCTCGTTTCACTAAAGAAGAATTCTTGGACAAGGGAAAGTTCGCCAAAAGTGGAACATTCCCCACTAAAGCAAATGTTTTGAGGGAGACAAGTACACCAATATTCTCCAAGAAAGGAAAAGTTCTTCACCATGCAAAGGGTTCCAAAGAGAAAGGCTTTCGCAAAAAAAACAGAGATGAATCAAAAGGAAAAGAAAAGGTTTCCAAGAAAGGAACTAAATCCAAAAAGCGATTCACCACTGTAACAACGTACACATGGGTCTACGAATGGTAAATTCTAATCACAATGCATACAAAATCTTTATGAGGTCGTGTTATTTCCCGGCAAAGGAATTAGTAAAATTCTATGGACCTTTTTGGACTTGAGCCTGCAGGGACATTTTCTTTTGTTTAAAACTACATGCAAGAGAGGCTTAAAGGTCAATTCAATACAAAATGACCCCTTAGCTTCGTTTATGTGGCAAAACCGCTGATAAGGGCTATTTTATTGCGCACATAAAATTATAGGGAAAGCTCTGCAAGTACCTCACTTTGTAGCGATGGAGAAAATCCCAGTGAAAAATGAAATCACCCAGAATTTTAGAAAATATTTTGTTTTATCAAATTTATGCTTCCTTAATTTCCTTTTCAAAAGACACTCCATTTCAATTCGAGTTTAATGTGAAAGTTTATTGAGGACGCGTCAGTCAGTCACATCTGCTGCGGCATTAACCTACCTCATAGCCACAAACCAATACACGAATTAAAGGGAAGGTACGGTCTAGAAAAGGTTTCTCTGAATCGAAAGTTCTTTACCTGTATTGTCATACTTGACCACTCATTTGGACTAAATGTGTTTAAATAGCCTACAATAACGCTTCAAAAATAGGCAAATTTAAATTGAAATCCGCTCTTTTTTGTTTTGTGTATGCAAATGAGGCTATGACGTACGTAGCAATAGTCAAGGATTTCTCCGGATGACTAAATGTACTTGATGTAAAGAAGAAAAACCCAGGCGAGGAGACCAATACTTTGTAGACTTGAATCTTAATCCAGAGGCTAAATTGTATGGATATTGGCTCCACCTCTGAACAGATTTATACCTCGGGGTCGTTAAAAAGGGTTTTATATGTGAGTTATATGCTGTAGTTTTACAAAGCGAAAGAGAGCTTGAAGTGCTATCCCTCGCTCATTGCTGTGAAATAAATGCCTGGAAATCAAGTTTAATCTGTCTACCGCGGCTTTCTACGAAATCCCTGTTACAACTTCAAAGCAAACGATCGATTTATACATTTCCATCAAATGGTAAGAGTAAATCGTTTCAGTAGTTTCTATACCGCTAACAAAATTTAACCACATTTCAAGTTACGTTTATTAGCGCATCACAGTGAAAGTCGATTATATATCGCTTGATTCAGTTTTCTCGCTCCAATATAATGATATTTTGGACTAGTTGACTGAGATTTCCGTATGAAGCGAATGTCACCAAGACCAATATTCATATACCCGAAGATCCCGCTTGAAGTCCTCCTTGGTAAAATGACAGACCCCAACAGACAATATAGAGGGTGCTAATGGGGTTAACAGTTAACTGACAATTGGCCCAAAAAATAGCAGTTGACTGATATTTGGCCCAAAAATTAGTAATTAACTGATAAGTGAAAAATTAACAGTTAAGTGATATTCTATTATTATACTGAATACGATTGTTGTTGTTAATAAAAGCAACAAAGTTTTTTCCTAGCAGTGAAGTAGTCTGAAGTGTCAGCCGTCTCCGCAGGGGAGGCGAGGAGACGCCTGACAACTGACTAGCAGCGAAGCTATTTCGTGACATTTACCTGTAGCTTTATAATTAAGCAAGCGCGTTTTTGAGACGAGGACGGCAACCGGAAGTGAGCTGTTTCCCCTTTTACCTTGTCTTCACACAATCACATTTACATTGCTAAGTATCTTTTGTTCATTAGAGATGATTAGTATAAAAATGTGGGAGACAACACTGTCCTGGCACGCGAAAATGTTCTCCTCCGGTTGCCGTCCGCGTCTCAAAAACGTGCGTGCTTAAGCTCCATTATTGAATTACCTGTCCCGCTGCGTGACCCTGTGACATCGTAGCAAGCACAAGGAAGTGTTGACCTTGATCTCCGCGATGGCGTCGAGTGGCAGGGATGAAGGTTATGTAAATTCATATAATTTATACCTTGGTTTTAGTAAAGTCCGACCCCCAAAATTGATTGAAGTAAAGGAAATTCGGGTTATGATGCAATATTTTTCGCTGTAAGAAAATGCGAGTTAATGGTTAACTAAAATTAGTGGTTAACTGACAATTGGCCGAAAAATTAGTAGTTAACTGATAACTAGGTACCCCCATTAGCACCCTCAATATAGCATGCGCAGTCAGGTTATCACGTTTGAGGAATCTATCCACATTGTGTTTTCGCCAGCCAACTTTTCTTAAAATTTTAATTTTCCGGTGTAAGCTTCGGTTTTTTTATTTTTATATGTGTTCTCAAGTCTAGACATGTGTCCAGTTCATCCCCCTCAAAAGCGTACACCCCAACAGCGGTAATTGTTGATATGAGCAACATCTGAAAGTTTCGTCGGCTTATACTAAATTAAACGCTTCCCCGTGTGAAAGCAAACAAATACGTTTGCTGAAGCATCGAAGACGGCTGTCGCATTTGCTCTGGCTGATTTTTGCCGCCTAGTGACTAACCTATTGAACCACAAGACCGTTTACCATAGTTCATCTTACATTTAAATTTCTCGAAGCAGACTCTGCACAGTCTTTAGGTAAAAAAATAATTGGACATGTGACAGCCAATAATTATTATTTTGTGCTTCATTATTCAAGGAAAAGGTTCTTCAGGGAAGAGTTTGATCCTGAAATTTATTTTGTTGCGTATGGTAATTTGACACGATTGAGTTTCTTGTCTTCACGTACGCAATGAAATAGGAAGGGGTTTTTGCCTCTTATAGCAAATATATTGTTTGTTTCAATACATTTTTCGCTGGAAAAGGTGGTCTTTATGCATCCACCATGTTGTGTAATATTCGAGCATAATAAATTTGCATACGTGCGTTGAAATGTGATATGCGAGGAGACAGGATTTTTTTTCTCTCTGACATGATTAATAGGTAGCCGCAAGTTTTTAAATATCTGTTTTGTCATTATAGTGTAAAAGGAAGTTTATTTGGGAGGCCACCAATATTTTTTTAACTTCCTGGTTAATCCAATTTATTGCTACGACTTGCTAGTGCGAAGATTGTTTACATGAAACTCATGCTTTTTGCGAATTTTGAGTGTCATGAAATTACATCATTTGCGTAACATAGCTCCTTTATCTCGAAGATTTTTCGACAGATGAATGTAAATATTCAGTTAAATATTACAATAAAATTAAAAAACCAAAGACGGAAGTTTCTTGGCTAAAAAGTACGTTGTTTTACTCTAAAAACGACGAACGATTAACATTCTTTCCCATAGTTCATTCAGTTGACACAAGTTGATCATGTGCACTTTTATCGTTGCCTAGCACGTGATCAATTCCTTCCTTTTGACGGAACATCATGAAAGTCAAAGACTGCAGAAATTTTCGTGTTTTTACGATCGATTGTCATTGATCTTTCGATGAGAATTCGATTCAGAGTTATATAGAAAAACTATGGTTTTCTTTACTTCATTTGTCTTTTGGCTTGTCTTTTACTGTTAACTCCCGGGTTTTACTGTACTTTTTGGTGTAAACGTAAAGCCAAAAAATGTTTTGGCCTGGCATCAGATTAGACTGAAAAGAAGAGGAATTATGAAGCGGAAACAACATCTTCAGTCCTTCCTTAGTGTGTGCAATAAACGGTTGCTTAGTGCAACTGCAAGACATGCAGGAAAACGTCCGTCAGAGCAATTTGCTGTTAGTTATTTTGCAGACTATTTATTTAAAGAAGAGAAGAGTGTATTTTATTCAAGAGTGTGTTTTGTTATCTTTAAACTGAATTTATTATCAAAGCTCAAAAAACTAAAAGACGTCAAAATGGGACAGGACATTACAAAATAATTAGACGAGTGAACGTGTGAGCCAAAGGGCCTCGGCTGGCATCTGGGTGACCCCTCAAATGATCTTAATGACCCCCCACTTCAAAAACATAACTGGAACGCTGCAGTTCAACACCACCCAATTTAGTGTCCTCTGTTTTTGTGTAACACGTATCACAGACAACCCAGTGTACGCTTTATGGAGCGTCTAGTTAGTCATGATTTGAGTTGGAACAATCATATAAATTTCATTGCTTCTAAAGCACAAAGGATGCTCAACTTTCTTTTATCGAACAGGCAGTGATATAACCGACATCAAAACTAAGAAATTGTTTTATATAGCTTGGGATAAATCTCGATTGGATTATGCTAGTATGAGGGTCGTACAGGGGGGGTCTGTCGCACGGTTCACGAACAGAAAAAACAACGAATCACGGATCACGGATATCAAAATTTCATTTCCCCGAATCACGGAAATAAAGAAGTAAGATACTCCTTTTAATAACCTTCTCTTAGGCAAGAGTGTTTGGAAAAAGCAAAATCGTGAAAGGCTAATTAAAGGCTGCATATCGTAAATCACCTACCTAAATCACTCTCGTTGGACGACTCTGACCATTCGTCCGCTTCGCATTGAAATATCATAGGGGTTGACAAGCCTGACTCACGCTTTCCACCCACGTGTTTTAGCCTTTAAGGAGGCTCGAAAGGGTTTTCAGCTGAGCGCGCGCGCGTACCCACACACGCAATTCGTAAGCTGCTCGTGTCAGCTCGTGATTCAAATGGGTCACAAGAAATAAGCAAATACCGCTAATTTCGCTCTCCTTCCTTCTAATTCCTATAGACATGAATATAAATAGACATCTCCTATTCATGAAAACTACGAAATTCTACACAAACGGGTTAATGGTCATTTAAATCCGTTTGTGTTGACCTTCAGCTCAACTCGCGCGTGCACTAGAATGAGCGGGTGACGCATGCGTAAATGCCGATCTTGCAACCCCCTCATTTTTCCTGATTTTGCAACTTTACTCGTTTATATCTCTACTTCCCGACGGTGAATTTGTCTTTCAAATTTAAAAAAAAATTAGAGGCACATTTCAAAAAAACTTATTTTTCTGAAAAACTGACCAACAGATTTTGAGGAATTTTAAATATTTTAGAGAGTATTTCTAATATTATCTGGTAACACTAAATGGGAAAATTTGACCGTCCCGTTTCTTGAAAAAAGGCAACATAAGTTGATTTTAAGTCTGAAAGAAATGCCTAATATCGTTGCCATGGTAACGTTATTTTGGAGGAAAATATAATGTGAGAAATCTACGATGGGTACTTATTACCCTGGCCAGATTTCGCCTTAATATGATTACCCTAACTGTATCTAAGGACAGAATATGTTTATTTGATTGAAAAACGGAGAAA
>NC_090870.1:19213450-19243450 GCF_036669935.1 Montipora foliosa | reverse complement strand
GCGTGACAGATGGGCAGAGGTAGTAAAAGCAAGAATTTTACACGTACATGATCTCCCTGCCGCTGAAGCAGTAGGCTATCATAAGATATGCAATTCCAATTTTCGTACAGATAAACAGGTTCCTGCGTCTTATGCTACGACCCAGCTTTAAAATAAGAAAGGAAAACGAGGTCGTCCCCAGAATGAGGAGAAAAACAAAGCCTTTTACATGGTCACAGAATATCTGCTGAAACATTCTGATGAGCAAATCACAGTGCAAGATCTGGTAGCTAAGATGAACGAGTACTCAGGGGATTCCGACTGCACAGCTTATAGCCAGACTTACATGAAAGCCTACCTCCCGAAGCATTTTGGAGAGGAATTGGTTATCACATTCAGTGATGGAAAACCCAATGTTGTAACATTTAGGAAGACTGCTGCGGCGATTCTTAACGAGTTTCACGAGATGGAAAAAGACGCCCCTGATGTCGAAACAGAAAAGATGAATATAATCCCAACAGCTGCTGCGCTGCGCCATGTGGTCAATGTTAAGCGAAGCCTCCAAGATTGAGCCCTCTGGAGTTACGAAGTACGTATTGGATGGAGGCGCACTTCTCCATCGTCTATCGTGGCCACACGGAACCACGTTTAAAGAAGTATATGAAATTTACAGTGGTTACGTCTTGCAAAAGTATGGAAGAGCAACAACTATCGTGTTTGACGGGTACGACGTAGTCTCTACGAAGTCTATGACGCAAGAAAGAAAAACTGCGGGAAAAGTTGGCTACCACTGTCTCCTTCACAGATGATATGAAGATACCCATGAAAAAGGACATTTTTCTTGCAAACAAGAAAAATAAGCAAGCATTTGTTATTCAGTTGGCCTCCTTCTTGCAGAAACAAGGCTTTGAGACCCTCAACGCAGATGGAGACGCGGACGTTCTCATTGTTAAGACCGCAGTTGAATCAGCCAACACGGAAGATACAATTCTGGTAGGGGATGACACTGACCTCCTAATACTTCTGGCTCACTACGTGCGGATGGACGCACATCGCCTTTACATGGGACCAGAACCCAAGGCAAGTTCCAAAAAAAGACGAGTCTGGTACATTAATGAAATCAAAAAAGGCCTCGGAGAAGACGTATGCCGGCATCTTTTTTTTTTTCTACGCCCTACTTGGATGCGACACCACATCCAGCATATACGGAATAGGAAAGGGCGCGTCACTGAAGAAGTTTGAGAACTCAGAGCACTTCCGTCAGCAAGCACTGGTATTCGACAACCTGGCATCGACTGTAGATGAAGTGAAAACTGCAGGTGAAAATGCCCTAGTGTGCTTATATGGAGGAAAGCCGGGACAGACGCTTGGCCAGCTGCGGTACCAGCGCTACTTGGAAAAGCTAGCTTGTAAATCCAAGTCAATACAGCCTCAGAGTTTACCACCTACTTCTTCAGCGGTGAAGTACCACAGTCTGCGAGTCTACCTTCAAATAAGAGAATGGAAAGATAGCACAGAGGACATAAATTACGCGGAATGGGGATGGAGGTCAGCAGCGGAACAACTGACACCAATCATGACAGATCTCGCACCCGCACCACAGTCTCTTCTCCAGATAATGAGATGTAATTGTTCACAAGACTGCAGTACCCGCCGTTGCTCCTGTCGCAAAAATGATCTACCGTGTAATCCTGCTTGTGGTCAGTGCAAAGGGTCTGCTTGTACCAACGCACCCAAGCAAATCCCTGACGATGAAGATTCTGATTCCGACTCTGGTTGAACAAATTAGCTCTGAAAGGCGGTTAAAGCGGAGTACAAAGTAAGATACCCCTCACCTGCTTTGCTATCGAGTGGCAGTCATCGGTCTGTATAAGATTTGAAATTATAGACTTTTGTTAGGAGCCCATGGGACCAATGTCAAACGTTCCATTGACGGGACTTTCTTTTCTGCACCAACAAAGCAGAATGTTTAGATTAACACATATTGTGACCTCTATAACTGTTTAGAAACTAAAGATTGATTGCGGGATCGACTTTAGAGGAAAAGGCTTTCTAGTCGTACCATGCAATGTAGCTGGATTATGATCTGGTTTAAATTGATAAATAGAGCATAAACAATGTGACAATTCTTATCCAGTTGTACGAATAGCACGATTTTAACTTAAACAACAATCCGGCGGCTTACCCGGCCCAAAATTGTTACTGTATTGAGACAATAAAATAGTAGCCGTTATATAACTTGGGTACCCTGTGGTTTTTCATATAAGCTTTGTATGGGAATTTTCTTTTCCGTTTTTCGGGGCCTTCCCCAACTCCGATTCTTTGGGACTTTTGATATGTTGTTAAGGACATCCGAATGAGCCATAATCCGTTGAAAAACCTTTTGTTGCAATTTGTTGAGGGTCTGACCCCAATTTGACTGGACTAATAATTGATTGCATGGTAATTGAGGTTGCTAATTAAAATTCAAGTGTCTTGATCAGTGTTTTCATCAGTTTTTGAACTAACCGGAGTAATCTTGATCTAGATTTTCATTGGGTATCAAGATACATGCACCTGACCAAAATGGGGCACTCCGAATAGCTTATAACCATATGAATAATTAATGAGTTTGAGAAGGGGGGTTCTTAAATGACAGATTTATGTCATTGAAAGAAATTAGGGGCACCCAACGATAATCTTCGGTGAAACATGTGTTCGGGATAGTTAAACTGTTCTACGAATTTCTGTTCCTCTACGGTGCCAAACATCTCCTAAAAGATACGTAACCAGGAAAAGGTAGACCCTTGTGTTTTCGGAAGGGGTATTTTTGCAATTTTCGGCACTTAAGAAGGTCACCTGGCAGTTTCGAATGAGCAAATGGTTCGGTTGGAAGTTCTTAGAAGGTAACGTTCAGCTAGCAATTTCTGAAATGAAGACATCGTTCCCTAAAATTCTCGGACACTTCAATTTTCAGCTAAGCCGGTGATCCGAACAGATCAAATTCTTCTAGGTGATGAAAACATCTCTTTAGACAGTCTTTAGACATTGCGAGGAGTCTAGAAATGTCTCTCGAAGGCTTTTGGCTTAATTTTCTCGTTGGGTACCCTTGCTTGCTCGTTGGGTGCCCTTGATGAAAGGAGCGAGTCGTGCTGTGAGGGCTAGATATAATTAAGTTACTTTTAGAGGAAAACAACTAATTATTTGAGTTCAACATGCAAGAAACGTGCGACCAAAGGAACCAAAATATTAACCGAAGTAACAGCCCGTAGTTACTAAAACAAGGAATGGCCTAAAATGATCTACAGAGCTCTACAATGTGCTACAATAATCTACAGTGCTGTGAAAAAGTAACAGCGGTGTTAACCGAAGTAACAGCCCGTAGTTACTAAAACAAGGAATAGCCTACAATGATCTAAAATGATCTACAGAGCTCTACAATTTTCTACAATGTGCTACAATAATCTACAGTGCCCTACAATGGCCCACAGTGGTCTGCAACGACCTACAATGAGAGCTCTGCAAAAATGCAATGAGCTACAATGACCTACAATGGCCTATAATGATCTACAATGACCTATAATAATCTACAATGACTTACAATGAGCCACCATTAGAGCTCTACAATGCTCTACAATGAGCTACAATGGCCTACTAGTGATCTACAATAGCTTACACTGAGCTACAATGACCTACTTAAATGACTTACAATCAAAGAGAAAGACAAAAGAGGATCAGGGTGAAGAGTTTGGTGAGCGGAAAACATCCATTGTGCGTTGTCATCTCATGAGATTTGATTGAGCCTCGTGGCATTGCATGTGTTCATGATTGCCTTGATTCAACCTTCAACTCCCTATCCCCTCCTCCCCTACCATTACGTGTCGATTTGTAAGGCCAGATGGTTTCACACATTTTTTCTTTTTGTCCGCAAAAATGACTGGAAAGCATTAGAACTGACTATCAAGCAGTGAAGATATTTTTTTCAATGCATACAGGAAACGAAATTAAGGTCAATTTGTCATTTGATACCAGGAAAAGTCAAGTTTTCTTGCCGGTGATTAAAGAATTGCGCAATCAGCAACTTGTAAGATTATATTTGCAATCAAAATGAGGTTTCGAGTGCAAATTTTACAAAGAAAATGTGTGGACATTGACCAGCGCTTCTGTGAAGTACACAAGTTGTGATTTACTTGTGCTCTTGGGATGTCATTTACGAAATAGGTAAGTAAGTGGCGTATTTGCGATATTTACCGTGAACAATAATTATGGGATTCAGGAATCGTGGGGAAAGTTCGAAACTAACAATACATAGACTACGTTTACACTTGAGGGAAAGTTTCCGGATTTGATAATGTGTTCGGATTGTTCATCAGATTGAGGGGATTCGGATTCGTGCATGTTTGCATTAAAACCATTTTCGGATGTACAATAGTTTACACGTACTGACTCGATGAATCCGGTTACTGGGCACTGTTTCTTCACTCAAAATGGCATCCAAAGCCAAAATCAGAAAATACAGCCACATTGAACTAGACTGATAGTGAAGTGGAACTAAAACTGTGGAACTGTTACTTGGAGCGTTTCGATCTTATTCATCACAACAAGATTTTGAAAGCCATGAGTAAGAGTCCGAGAAGAGAAAGTATGAAGACTTACCAAGTGAATTTGTATGTCAGTATGAAGACTGAATTCCCACACAGCACCAGTCTCTTTAATCGTGAGAGAATCGCTAGCAGAATCAAAGATCTCAGGAAAAGTATAAGGACGCCGTATATCCTGGTATCTCGGCGGCCATCTTGTGCAAACGCAATCCCAAAGGATCGCGGGCGGGCTTAGACAATCTCGATTCGTGGGATAACTGAAATGTTTCGGATTCAAAGTATTCGGCTATAAAGTTTCCACTTTGGATTCCGGATCCATAACGTGACGAATCTGGGAACTTTTCATACCGGATTCATGTTTGCGTGTAAACACCAAAATGATCCCGGTACGTACTTTTAAAAACGTTCCGGATTTGTCATGAATCCGGCCGGAAACGTTTGCTCTAGTAAATTGTAAACGTAATCACAGTCTTCATTTTAAGATTTGCGGTCAGTAGAAACATTTTATTGTTGTGCGTGACATAGTAGTCATAGCAAGGACGAACAAATCAAGGTAAGACAAAATTTCATCTATTTCTTTGTTGAGATTTATTGTCTCAAATTGCACGCCACGCGAATGGCTAGTTGCCTGTACTGTTACAGGTTCGATACGCGAAACCGGTTAACTGTGGGACGCCCATGAAGTTTGGAGCTGCAGGACCTTTTGTAAAGTGATGTGATGACATCAAGTAAAACGCACTTGTCCTGTATGTTAGTATATTGAAAAACAAAATCCGATGAACTGTAATTCCGGCAAGGACTAATAATTTTATTCCAATTTCCGACAGCGACGCGAGTATTGATGAAAGCCCGACACGGGAAAGGGGCACCCAACGACCAATTTGTTGTAAAATGTATTATTATACCCCAGTTAATGAAAATAAATGTTATTAAGGCATTTTCAGGTGTTTTTCAGTGTTGCTGGGAAAACATTATCTGTTCCTTTTTTCCAGCAAGACACACAAGAAATTTCCCAGCCAGGTAGATAAAATTGGTTGGTTTCCCAGCCAGCTGATCAAATCTATTTCCCAGCCAGGAATTCCGCGCGCTTTCAAATCCCTCGATCTAAAACGACCGAACAAAAGCGGCAAAACCGGGACAAAACAGGTTTTTTCCGCAAGCGCAATCACTCTGACCAGCCGTCGTATGTTTGTGACTATCCTCTGGGAGAGGGAAGGGGTTCTTCTTTTTTTTTTTTAGTCGTCCTCAGTCTTCAGAGTTTCTACAGCCAGCTCGGGTTGAAATGCAGAAGAAGTCAGTAATTCCCAGGCAAAACCTCTATCAATAACAAAATTTCCCAGCCAGCTCATCGAAACACCTGTATTTTTGCCAGCCAGCAAGATTCCTCTGGGGAACAGATAATGTGAAGAACAGATCGTTGGGTGCCCCTGACGGGAGATTTTAAAATTCAGACAAGGGCCTCATTGTAGGTCGTTGTAGATCATTGTAGGTCATTGTAGGCCGGGGGGTGTACTCCCAACAATTTAGGATAGATCTGTGCCGCCAAGGTGGTTCTCAAACCCTGACCCTATTTAAGGGTAGAAAATCGAGATTTGATACCTTCTTTAAGGCTCAAAACCAGAAAATGGCACCCTATTTTAAGGGAAAAAAGAATTGTGTAACTGAATGACAGGTTACACAATTATGACCTCTGTTACTTTTTTAAAGAACTGAAACAAAGACAATTATTATGTTGTCTTTACAATTACATATCCGAAACACAACTAAAAAGTAAAAGACGAAAATATTTGGAAACCCGAGGTCAAACTCTAGTGAACGGCTGACGGCCGCGTGGGAGTGAGGATGCACGTACAGCAATTTTAAGCTGTAAACGTCCCTTTGAAATCGCTTTGTTAATCTTGAAACAGTGTATTCAGGCATGTAGTACAGTTTTAATAGAACATATTTTATACGTTTTCCGCGCTAAGGTGAATACTGCAATTTAGTGACCCTATCTAAGGAATATCTAAGGATCACAATACCAAAAAAAATACCTATTTCCCGTGGTCTCGCAGTCACTGTGTTGACCTTTCGCATCGGAGCTCAGACAATATTGAAATGATTTGTGGGTGACGCGTTTTCCATAAACATGAACACACTGAAGCGCATACAAAACAAACGAGAAAATGTGTGTATGCGTCGTCCTAAAAACCTGTGCTGGAAAAAGTTAACGAAGGCACATGAATGTATGCTTTTACACTCGACGTCCGAAATCTCGCATGTGGTACGCTTAGACGAACGTCCAACCTAAACCCTTCAAGTCAATAAAATTCGTTGTTTTCAGGACAAGGATTACCACAAACCACTTCGGGTAAATACTTGGATTTTTTAGACTTGGTTTTATCGAACTTTATGTGAAAGATTTATATATTAACGGTCATACAGTGATAGTTGTCCACATAGAAATTCCACGCTGTAGTTTACGAAAAATGATAGGACGGTTCTTATCTGGAGAAAAACCGCCTCTTCCCTTCGTTTACTGAGAGTTTTTACGTGTTTTTCACTGAAACGCACGGCAGAGGACTGGGACTAGTTGCGCATGCGCCTTTCCACAATCGTATCGAATAACATTATAATGCTACTTTTGCAACTTTTAAAAAACTTTCCTGTTTTATTAAATCCTAGTGCAAATAAAGTATCACTGCTTTAACATATATAACAGAGGAATTCCTTTTCCACTGCATGACAGATAGGAAAGCAACAGTTCATAGATCAGAACACCTTAGAGTTGATAAATTTATCAGTTTTATTCCAATGTTAGTATTTATATTTGAACTCTAATAACTCCTCCACTACTTTTCCAGTATGCAAAAAGGAATGAAAAAGTAATGCCCCCCCCCCCCGATGTATTAAATGTTACATCCACCCCCCCCCCCCTTCGCTGCAGTCAGCATGTGTTCCCTAGCCATTGTTCAGTGAAAGACTTAAGGTGTCACTGTGCTATGTGTGTTAAAAATGAATGCGAAGAGACATTTGCTCGTCAATCTGCCAAGTTCACAGGTCCACTCGTATTAGCAAAGGAGCAAGCCGTGAGATTGCCTTGAACAGTGACCACTATGTTCACCTAAAGCCTTTTAGTTTGTTATTATTACTTCATCATTCTGTTGGTTACATTAAATACCTTAACCTATAGGGTATATTTGTAACACATTTAAAAAACAAGTTAAAAAAGACGGGGTTAAAACCTCTCGATAGTTGTGTTTACATAGTTGAGAAATATCCCAATGTTTTCGCTACCACCTTGTCGTAGTTGAACAGAGAGGCATTCCTTTACGATAACAATCAAAAACGAATTGACCTCTTTTAGCTTGCACGTTTTCCCATTGCAGACCACGTGATGTTCTCGAGGGAATTCTCCATAAGCACGTGCATAAGACGACATTTGAAAGAAACTGTTCCCTAGAGTAACATCAAGTGGTCTGAAGTGGCAAAAACAAAACGTGCAAGCTGAAGAGGCCAGTTTACACACTGAGTTTATTCTTTCCTAGCAAAATGGTTATCCTCTGGTACTTTCATAGGCCTTTAACATCCTCGTAAAAAGTTCAAAGGAGGCGAAAACACCGGTTGGTGATTATTTTCACCTGTCCCTTTTGCATCTATAAAATGCAACAATATACAGCATGTTTCATGATCCGTTCCAGATTTCATGGTGTAGCCTGCCAATGATAACGCATTCTTTTTAGATAAAAATCAACTGAACACGAATTCAGTCATTGTTTCCTAACAAGATCAGAAAGCAACTGATTGCAACATGTTGCAACAGAACTCCCATTTTGTAAGCAATGTATCCACGACTTCTTCACAGTTCTCCTTTGATTGCAACCGTTGACAACCACTGTTGTTTCAAATTCCTAAGTGTGCGTAGACGATCCGGAAGTCCGTGATTTGCGGACGTCCAGCCTTGGAAGTGGCCAGAGTCCGTGTTCTTGGTGCCGACCAAAAGAAAAGCGGACTCTGGGGACGAGATTGAGATTTCCATTGAAAAAGTCACTTCAAAGAACCATCAATGCAACCTTTTTGTAGGGCTCTTGACCAAAAAGCTTCCTTAGCAACTATTGTCTTTCTGTAGTTAAGTGTCACCCCCTTAATGTTCCTTTGCCAATCTCGACCCCAGAGCTCTTCTCTTGACTGAGGGAGAGAATTGCTCTGGGGAACCCTGAAACAAAGTGTGCTCTCGTTGGTTTTTCGTGAAGAACAACCAAAAGCGTCTCTAATTGGTGCATTCATGTTGGCACGAGGAGTGAACAGGCGCCGTAAGGTTCAAATAGCCAATTTTTGTCGGATGATTCACCCTTCAGGGTGAACTATTTACACAGTGAGGTAGAGTGGCCAATCAAAACAGATTTCGTAATTGAAAATCTAAACATATATGAGATGCAAAAACAAACTTGTGAACGCGTGAACCTGAAGTATAGCAAAAAATAATGCTGACAAACACAAAAGCGAAGGAAATGGATGTCAAATATCATAGTTTTGACTATCAATGATTTTGGGTTAGATTAGAGCGACATATTGTTGAAAAATCCAAAATTATCTTTCTTAGAGTTCAGTAATGAGTAATGGAACAATCTTCGCACTGGTGAGTCGTACTAATAACCAGGAACCAGTTATCAGTAAAGCTAGTATCTGCCGATGTTCACATGCAAGAGCGGGGTATAGGATATTTTCGTGAGCCGTGATCGGACCCTTTTATTTCTCGTGAAACGTTAATTTCGTTTTTCTTGCATCGTGAATCGTGATTTTATTCATTAATGTGAAGCGTGATTGAAGAGTTTTTTGTTTTGTGAAATGTGAATTTGCTTCTTATGTCCGTGAAAAAGAATTATCTATTAGCATACAAATGAAGAGCTATCTATTCCATTTCCGGACACAGCTGGTGGCCGCTGTACTGAATCCTTATCAAAGGTCAAAGAACCTGGGGATGAACCTTCCTCCAGGTCTCCCCTGTTCTCCACAGTCCTCAGGGTCTTGTGGGAACAGTTTCAATATGGCGGAGGTTTCGGAAGTCTTGGAAGTCACATGTCCAGTGACCATCCGAGAACACGATGGGGACGTATCATAAAAAAGGTCCTTAGGGCTGTTTTGTGGCCATAAGAGGTAAGTCCAAGACCTCAGTTATTAAACTGTTCTCACCTCTGCGAAATAGCCAAATCATTTTGTCCGTTACTCTTAAAAATGCGGCTTTTTAGCACGTGAAACGCGAAAAGCCCGATTTAGTTTATGTGAAACGTGATCTTTACCCCCCCCCCCCATACCCCCCTCATGTAACACAAGGATAGAATCGAAGATTCACGGAAAACGGAATTTGAAATGCGGTCAGTGTAAAACGCAGACTGCAGACCGGGGGGAAAATGCAGACTGAGGTTATAATTTAACTGTTGGAAAAGTCCAAACTCATTAGACCTAAGGTTAGCATTTCTAAGGGGTTTGGGTTTTTTCAACAGTTACGTTATAACCTCAGTCTACATTTTACCCTTGGTCTGCAGTCTGCGTTTTGCACTGACCGATTTGAAATGTTATGCAGTTGAAGGTAAAGTGGGTATTTGTAGACTTGCTGCTTCGATGTATTGCGCAAATAAACAAGTATCTGTCCTTCTCTTTAATGGTTAATGTTCCTTGACAGTCTTCTCGCCGTTCATAGAGTTTGCGTCCACATTTCATCGTTATTTATCGAGAGTTTCAATAGACGAAGCGAAATAAATGACAGACCGAGTGACCCACACTACAGCATTTTATCGTTTCTCCTTCCCTCATCATCACCATTTCTTTTTTGTTTGAAATAGTTTCTTGTTACACAGAGTTTCAGAGAGCCTTAAGTTGATCCGAGGCTCTGGTGACGAGAATGGTTCGTTTGCATGAAAATATGCAAATGTCATCGCTCACGAAATGCGCGAGATTCGCGCGCGTCTTGTCGTGTTTCTTATTAGAATGCAAACGAGATTTCAAGTAGTGGAGACGCCAGAAGCAGGCAGTGTCGTTTGCTTAGTGTTATTTGGAGCTTTTTGGGTCGCTGAAAAGCATGAGAGTGATTTTTCTTTGTAAAGGAACTAGGGGTGATGTTGCCCCGATTTTGGCGATTGCTCTTGGCTTCAAGTAAGTTATTGAAGTGGTCAGTTTGCGAGATAATTTATGTTAAATGTTATCTCCAGACGTACAGACGCAGCTGATCATGAAGATCTTGTCGTTTCTGTTTTTTGTTTCCTCAAAGTGTCGGGATCAAATCGAGAATTCGAGAAGTTATTTCTTTATTTAAAAGAGCAGAAGTTCTGGAAAACATTGTTTAGCGTACATTTTGATAAAAAGATTGCTGTTTAATATTGATTGTTCGCAAGAAAAGCAGTGTAAAACGATAAGCTTTGAGTTTACTGTGCTGGTGGTGCGTGCAATCAGTTCATAAAGGATTGCCTTCTTTCGCGTTGACATTAATTGTCAACAAAAGTTGAAAAGAGGTCATTCAAAGCTCTTATTACTGTAGTTTTGACCCCATTCCCGCTGAGAGAAATGTTTTCATGTAAACAAACAAAAGATATCCAGTTCTGGTGAGCGGGCGCCTCGATTTTCATATTTTAATAGTGCGAAGTTTCAAGTCCACGTCACTTCCACTTTTACACCAGCATGGATTTAAAAATGTGTGAGTATCACTTGCTCAATCAGGTTCATTTATAGAGCACTAAAGATTGCAATGACCTGTTTTTTAAATTTCATCTTAAAAGTCAAAAATCTATTACTATCCCAGCTATTATGAGGGTTCCTTATAAAATGTTTACGCATGAGGATGAGGCTCTGTCCCTCGACCATCCCCGTTTCTGTCCTGTGGAGTGGAGACAGATGCATGATCTTCAAATCTGGGGGACGTGTGGACCTTGAGAATTAATTACCTACATGTGAGAAAGTTATGTCTTTCTGGGGGTTTTTCCTCTGTACCTGGTCAGCGGTCAACTTAAAAAAAAAAAGCAGCTGACCTAAAGCCCTGGCGAAACAAGAGTGAGAGTTGATGAGAGCTTAAACTCTTGACAGTTTCGAGAGTTGACCAAACAAGAGCGAGAGTTGACGACAGTTTGTCGAGTTTCTCACGCAAAAAAAAAGAAAAACTCTAGGGAAACCATTTCTGACGTAAATATGGTGACTAGCCAGACCACGAAAATGAAGTTTGTGCGCAAATAAGCTTCTCCGTGTATATTTCTAATGCGCTATGTTTTTTGGCAGTCACTTCCCTATTGTGGTAGCCTTTGGAGGAAACTTCCCCAAGGCAAGGTCTTGCCTCATGTCTTTGCCTTAGTGCAAAGATTTCCTTGTGACACCACTTTTCTAAAAAAGCCTTGGCAGTGTCGACCTTGGTCCCCGAATCAGACAAAATTTTTTTTCCCTTTTTATCTGAGCCAGCTGGAAAAAAATAGTAACTGCTGACCGCAAAACTCTCGCTCAAACTCTCGTGCGCAGCCAAGCGAGACAAAAGGTTCAAATTCAATTAGAGCTCTAGAGAGTGTATGAGACTAGCCGAGAGTGGATGAGAGTTCTTGGCCAAACTAGAGCAAGAGTTTCAGCTCTCATCAACTCTTGCTCTCGTTTAGCCAGGGTTTAAATGAGCTCTAAACTTGAGCCCGCGATATGGTCAAGTGATACTGGTCACACTTGCATACATGGAGGAGTGTACAGTTGTAAAGTGATCAAAACCAAATTTTCTCGTACAGATGGGTTACCATATTTTTGGTGCGCGGAGCTCTGCTAAAAACCAGGGAGTCAGTTAGTAGACAGCAATTTAAACCTAGTGTTGCTCTAATATGCACATTCGTATCCTTGCCTGCCTTTAGTTGATTGTATGAGGAGGCAGTATTGCAGACAGATCCACTCTTCATAAAAGAACTGTTAAGTTACACCAGAAACCCGTAAGGGTTGAAACGTATAACGCGCGTTCACAGCTTCCGAATATTTCTGTGCTAAGTACCATATTTGGGAACCCCTCGCTCCACTTAATTTCGCACGAGAACATTGGTAGTATTGCGTCACGGTGTTCTTGCAAACTGATTGGGTGAATGTTTCTCTCTTGTTGTTCCAAATATGGTATTTAGCAAATTGAATATTCAGAAGCTTGTTTCCCAGCACATAAGGGGCTGTTACACGTTTCAACCCTTATGGGTTTCTGGTTACACTCTACAATGTTTCATGTAACATATCAAAAACAAGTGAAACTATTTCATGAGAAACTGATAAAAGGCCAAGTGCTTTTATTGTTTCAAGGTGTTTGTCACCTCTGGAAAACGAAGCAGGAGTTTTTTATGTAGCTTCTAAAATTGTTTACACAGAGTTAGTAATGAGAGGGTATTGTTTCAGGTCCCTAATTTCCCACGAGATTTTGTGATTACTATAATTAAAATATGCAAAATTTGTTGTTGTTTGTTGTAAGTCATGTGGGAGTGAAGATGGCTGAGTCTTTTGCTGTGAATACCATAAACCATTTAATCATTTTCCAGAAACTTAACCTGCGATCAGGCATACCTTTTTTAGACAGGCGCGAAAAGGTACGCCTGATTCAATTTCTTAGCGAGTCGTCTGCCGCCCACCAGTCAAGAGTGATGTTTTCTTGTGTCATGTTATAAATGTGAGCCATTCGATTCAGGAAAGACAATGAAAAAAAAGCACTCCAGCTGGAATGTCTGGGAAGTCAGACTTTATCTATACAATCAAAGCTTAGTAACATATTTCTGCAAATCCTGCTTGACAGTTTGTGCTGTTTCTCTGTTCAAACCATCCAGGCACAAAGAATTTCAAGACAAAATCACAGAAAAGCCTGAATCCCTCACGTTATCAGGTGCAATCAAACTTAATGTAAACTCAAATTTTAAGATGCCAATAAAAGATGCTAATATCTCTGAGGAAAATGGACTTTGAGAAATTCTAGTTTTCCAGCAGCAGCTACTCAACTATCATTTTGTAAGAAGTATATCACTAAACCATTGTTCAGAGCTTTTCTCTGTCAAGCTTGGCTGATTTCCCAATTGTGGCAGCACTTAGTTCTATTCAGCTCTCTTTGGATTCACGACTTGTTGCTTCTGAGTGTATTCCAAAGGACTTACCACAAGTACAAACGATTGCCAAATCCCGTGGGAAGTACAACTATAATGTCTTGTAGACAAACCATTCTTTGGATGCATTCTCTCTGCTCTTCCTTTAAAGATTTTTGAAAAAAAAATTTAAGTTAAAGCAACAGCTGCAGCTGTAAACAGAGCCTAAACATAATTCCTGTTCAAATCCTTCTCAGCGTTTTTGTAACCAATCGGAGCAATCCTCCAATAAACAATTGGTTGGGTTTTCACGAGGACATCATGAAACTCACCAATAATTCCTTCAAAAGAATCTTTTTCCAGTCCATCTAGTTGAAAATGAATTATTAATTGTTACCTTACATTTACCTTTCAAGGTTGTGATCCCCAGCTCCCTCCCTGACACTACTCGTACCTTTTACTCTAAATTACCTTACATTGGTCCTTTTTCTATAATCTCACGCCAAAAAGCTGCACCAATTCGTTAAATGATATTGTAACAGCATATTTGGTATTAAGTTAGTTTTTTCATCCTTTAAAATCAGTAAGATGTTTGGTGTAAAAGATCCTGTCCCTTGTGGGCTCTGTGGGGGTGTGGTATACAAGTTTTCGTGTGCGGACGGTATTGCCTGCTATGTCGGCACCCGGCATTTTTCTACGGGCGTACTTGAGCACAGGTTCAGTGATAGGGTCTCTCACATTTTTAAACATGCGACAAAATTCTCAGCAATGCTGCACCTCACTCTCTAATGATTGTTTCAGTATCCTAGATCACCACCTTCCAGCTTAAGATAAAAAAAGCTATTCATATTCAAGTCGGAAAACCTACACTAAACCATCAACTTTATCATGTCAATTTAAAACTTTCTTTGTACATTGTAATATTTTACATTGTCATGTTTCCTTTTGTCCTTATAGTTTATTAGCATTTAATTTGCACATACTACATGTAGATACTCAACTATGTACTTTGTAATTCAAACTGAAGATGACAGAAGATTTCTTAAAATAATTATTGTAACATGTCTGGTACTACATGTATCCAGACCTTTTGCCAATATGAGCCATTTCCTTTGCTTTTGTGTTAACTTTGTAAGCATTATCATTTGTGATAATTCAGGTTCACATGTTGGCAAGTTTGTTTTGCATCTCAGATGTTTAGATTTTCAATTACAAACTCTTTTTTGATTGGCTACTCAACCTCATTGTGTAAGTAGTTCACCCTCGTAAATAAATAGTGTTTCCTTTCCAGACTGAGCAGCTCCAAGGATGATGAGAAATATGCCACATTTGAGCGTGATCCAGTAACCTGTTTTTTCCATTGTAGCAGTTACGAGGACTGCCTACTAGATTCCTAGGCTTTTTTTTTTTTTTGTCCACTTGTTATTTTCGGCATTACTCCAACCTGGGAAAATACACTTTCATCACCCTCAATACAACCCAACTTAGTGCCCTCTGTTTTTGTGTAACATGTACCACAGGCAACCCACTTAACGCTCACGGATCATCTGGTTCAAATTATGTCATGTCACTTTACATGTAGAAAACACTTATTCCTTCTACAAAATTAATGTTTGCTCTTACTGCTCTTGGGGGCATCAATGGTTTCCAACACACTGGGATTTGATGTGTGATAAAAATGTAAATTTTTTTTCTAGACATGCAAACTCCAATGATTCCTGCACACTGGCTACCCATTCTTGCCATAGGCTCAAATTTGACGACATTCTTAAAAAGCACAACATTGACTTTGCAGCAGTGGATGAACTTGGAACAGATACTGGACCCCGTAACATTGAAAAATTGGAGGTGTGACAGCTTAATTTTACCTTTCTTATTCCTAATAACAATAATATTATGATAACTTTATTTATTAGTGTCAGTGGACTTAGCACAAGAACGCTAATGGAGGACGCCAATGAACTTAACTAAACTCAAATCATTGCCAATTAATCAAATATTGCTTTTTGTGGAAAGTGGAAAACTGGAGTACCCGGAGAAAAATCTCTTGGAGCAGAGAAGAGAACCAACAAACTCAACCCACATATGGCTCTGATTCTGGGAATTGAACTCGGGCCACATTGGTGGCCACTGCGCCCTCCCTGTTCCCCTACTCATATTTACAATTATTAATTTATTATGAGAACAATCAAATTGGGTGTTGAGATTTTCAATTTAGCAGTTCTGAAAACTTTTAGTCCATAATTTGCCCTCTTTGCTCAAAGCAAGGTGTGATCTTTGGCTAACAAGTGCCCAGCTCATAAAGAAATACCCATAAATCAGGATTAAGCATGAATGAACTCAACTAAGTTGTTTTATTGATTTCTTATTGATTAGCTTCAAGTGTGTGGTGGAAGAGGTTTTTCCAAGGGCCAGCAGCAGGAAAGAATAATGGAGATGCATGGTAGTTTGAGAGCTTGCAGAGGAGCTGATGCAATTGTTTTCAATTTGTTTGCTTGTGAAGGATGGTTCATTGCAAAGTACTTTGATGTACCATGTGTTGCTGCATCTCCATTTGCTGTTACAAGGTGAAAATAATGATACTCATGATTGTGCAATCGGTCTCAGCTAGCTGTTACATTTGCCGCTACCGCAGTAAACTATTGTATATTACAATAATTGCAATTTCAGAAACCACCTTTAATCAACCCACCAATCAGATTTGATCTTATTACCAAACATTTAAGTTGCTTTGTAAAAAAATTGTCTGTTAGAACACACTAAGCCTTAAAAGGAATTCAAAGAAAAGGAACAGTTATCATTGTCACCCCTTTAATATTAAAGTTTAATGCTTATTTAGTATATAGTACATGTATGTGTGCAGAGATTTGCTATTAAAATTAGCAGGCCATATTCTACAGTACACGTTTTTCATCTCTTTTCTGTTGCATAAAGATATAAAAGTTTTTGAATCTTGCAAGCAACTATGTTAAAAAGCCAGGAAGTTTTATCATTAATAATTTTTTCATATCCCAGATATTTTTATGGCGGTTGAACCTTCCACATGACTTTCACTAGTTTCCTTTCCTGCGCAGCTGATTACCACAGAGATACATGTATGATAAATGTCTTTCTATTCTCATTTTGGCAAGATTTCCGCACAGGTCCCTACTTCATTATGCATACACTCCTTTGTTTCAAGAAAACAATAGCGAAAACAATAGACGTCCTTTGGGACTGTGGCGCTTTGTTCTTTCTTTTTAGAGGTTTTTTTTCTAAGTCTATATGGACTTAAAAAAAAGTAGGTCGAACTTCTGTCTGAAATACGGAAAATCGAACAGTTTTTCCTGCTATTTCGGCACTTTTCCTGCAATTTTACCCATTTTTCAGTTTTAGAATAAGCGCAAGAAGTGGAGTTTCAAGCAATCGTTGTAATAGGGTTCAGATTCGCCAACATAACAAACAAACCAAATAAAAGTACTGTCATAAAAAATATAATGGCTACCTGCTCTTTTTATCGTGAAATTGTTCTTCCTGTCTGTCTAAAAATTCGCCGAGACACTGCAAAGTGTATATTTTCTTCCTTTCCTGTATTTAGGATCACGAATGGTGCATTTAGAGGGATTTTGCGATTTATCGCTCTTTGTAGAGATCGGCAATATGCTCAATGATACTTCCAAGTAAATAGCTTTGGTAGAGATCCTTGGATGTTCCCCTACGAGGCATACTTCGTTTCACTCCCCATCATGTCTTTTCAATGCCCTGCTGTGGGCTCGTTTGTCTGGGTCGACGAAGTTTAGGCGATGTTTAACTGCGGTCAGATGATGTTAGCCCTTGTCTTGTAGGCAGTTGTAAACTTTCCGGCCACAGGTAGCTAGGGCTAATATTTTTTCAAGAAAAGTTTACGGTCAGAAAATTAATGTGTGTTCTTGCGGATTGAAGGCTATCCATTGCAGTTTTTTCTTGAGCATCGCGAAACAGATCCATCTCCCGATGCGGCACTTTGTCTTTGCCAACTGACTGCGTTTTCACACAGGTTTTGGACACAGAAGACGAAAGTAAATTGCTTTCTTTGCACCACTCTATGCACAACTCTGGAAAGGCTATAAAGCAGGGACAATTTCCAAATGATCAAATCTCCCATTGCTGTGACCCTTTACTTCGGTAGCCATCTTGATTATTACGAAGACACAAGTTTGCTTCAAAAGAAGGGAAACATGAAACGATTTTAATTGCAATGAACTCGTGCATAAAAGTTTCCCATCAAAGATGCACCAATCAGACTTTAAGCGTGGTATACTCTTCCACGCAGTGAACTTATAAGTGTGCCGCACGCACGGGGCATGAAGGAAAAGCAGGTCACAGTTCACAGCAATACTGGAAAACCTAAAACTATCACAGGGACTAACCTTAAGCCTAAACAGTGCCTTTAGTCGTGACTAGGGTTACGGTTAGCATTATTAAAGGGATGGGTTGTTTCAAGAGTAGTAAAACAGGGATCTCTTAACGGTAACCTACAAGTGTAAGTTCGATTGTAGGTGCTCGGCGCGGCACGTGTATATAATTACGTATCATTGTTATGTAAATAGTCACCCAGAATTCAAAATAAATATCATTTTCAAGGTGTGAATTAGCAACTTGACACGTTAGTTCAGTGGTAAAGAACAGGGACAAGTAATCCAGAAGTTTACAGTGGGTCGGAGTTCAAGGCAAGCTGTGACATATCATAGGATAAAATGGCAGAAAAAGCCGAGCGGGATCTGGAAATAAGAACAAAACGAAGGGATAGAAAGGGGAAAGCTGGGACAAAAACGAGTAACGGTGTGGGCGATGAAGGGAAAGAAGAGAGAGTGGGAGGGAGAGAAATAATGACATCCGTTTTTATTCATCCCGTAAGTACAAATTACCCATGTATATATTCGGTTCTCTTGGGTATACGTATTGTTCTACAAAACAATAGCGCGAATGAATAATTTATTTATTCTGCATGCATAATGAAGTAGGGACCTGTACGGAAATCATTCCCTCATTTTCTTGGTCCTTACTGTAAATTACGGCCCCTTGTTTTTCCCCATATATTTATGGCCTTCGCACTTGGGCGGTACATAGTTACATACTGTACATATACGTGCATAAAAATTATACTATTTGTTAAGGCAGGTCAGTTTGCGGCAACCTGAAGGCTGGTGTGGACCTGCCAACAACTTAATTAAAATCTATATAATTTACAAAACCTTAAAAATGAAAATAATAAATTAAAACTTCTAAAATTTAAAAACTAAGTACGGTATATTGTACCGTACATGCGAGAAGTAATTAATACGCCTTAAATTATAATTTAAGTATTAGTGTTGCGTGTTTCGAATAGGGCTGTGAATTGATCAGGTAAACTATTATGATAGACCTGGTACATTATAGAAGCGAGCCTACACTTGTAAATGTAGACTAGTGGTTTCCATTTTACAAGTTCAAGAACGTCAGTGTCAGGAGTTTCGGTAAGGAGTTTGTGGATTAGTTTGGCTGCTTTCAGGTGCAAATGTTCCAAAGTATAAAATGCAGATGGTGAGCAAGATCCCCATGGCAAATAGTGATGCATTAAGTGATGCTTGGTACAATCCCTTTGAAATATATTTCTTCCAAGACACTTGAGGGAAGGACTTTAAACTTTTTCAGAAATTTTAGCTTTTCTCCAAATAAATCTAAGGGGAAAAACATGGGCTGTAATTTTAAGTACGGCCCCTGAACTGTTAAGAACTAGCAAGAGGTAATTTAGCCCAAGACAAATCTTGTCTTCTTCAAATTGGGGACAAATCAATTACACAGATCAGATAAATCAAATCAAAAGTTACCAGTAGGTTTCAGGGGAAGGAGAGAGTGGAATACAACCATGGTGAAAAACATCCCAGCTGAGCTGAGTGGAGAACCAACAAATCTATTTTATAGTAACCTACATGTAACTTAATCCTCACTCTACAATGGATTATTCTGGTTGTGGAGGGAATTCTCTCAAGACTGGTTGAAAGAATTAGTTCAGTTCATTAAATAAATTAATAAGTGGTTCAAATCTTACCATCCACTGTTGCAAAGTAACTACTGTGTAGCCTATCATCTTTCTTGTGGACACATGATACCAACATCGACAAATTATACCACAATGTAGTTGCATTATCACATTGAATAAAATGACATTGTCAAGCCTGCATACCAGCAGGACACCTTGTCTAAGAACCTGGATAAAGTGCCTACTAGCTCACTGTAAGTTCTTGTAACTCAATGGGCAGAGCATCCAGTAGTGTTAACTGTACAGTAGTTTAACCTAAGTTTAAACTACAACATGCACAAGATGAAAAATCAAGTCGAAATAAAAGATCAAAGTGAGGAAAGACAAGCTTCCCCCTCCCCCTTTGAAAATCAGCGTTGTGTGGTGACCTGAGTGTGTGATGCTGAGGTTGTGTAGGTTATGCGTCAAACCAACACCTAAACCAACCGATTGAAGAACATACACCTGTAAAGGATCGCCAGTCAGAAACCATCTCAGAGAGCAGCATGATAGGGAGGCAAATGACATTGCAAAAAGTTTTTCAAATTTTAAGGAAGTGTCAGAGCAAAATTAATTTGATTGTCTTACCAGTATATTCAAAATGTTATTTATTGATCCATTGACACCTCAAACACCCTAGGATGTCCCCAGTTAACGTCAGCAAGTCTGGCATCAGACACTGAATAAAAGTCTCTGTGGACGGCCGTAGCCGCCACAGTTAAATGTAAAAAGACTAGTCGCCACGATTCAACTGAAATGATAAATAAAATTTACAAAGGTACAAATGAAGTTTACATGAATTGTGAGGCTGGAAATACATGTATGCAAACGAACGAGACGAATACTTACAAAACTGTGGTAAAAAGTTCTAAATTTCATCGAGTCCGATGTTATCCTGTTCGCAAAAACGACACGTCAACTGCTTCTGGCAAGACTAACAATTACACATGGACCAGAACTTATACTATTTTTATGAATAAATTTGCAAGTAACAACTTACAATTAACACGTTAAGACAATAGATTTTACATCCATTCATACGGCGCTACAGTCTCATTCCCAGGGGTCAATGTGTTTAAGAACTGAAACCAACTCGAAACATTAAACAGTGTGATACGATCCTCGCAAAAGGATTTGTTTGGATCAAAAAAGCTTATTGTTGTTTATTGTTTCATTGTTTTCTGTTCCCTTTCAGTTTGTTAACTTCACAAGTATTTACCACTTATGTTACATATTGTATTGCATTTTAGCGTTTGTGACAATTTTAAATATTAATCTTTTAAAACTATTTTGAACAGTTAGAAAGATATTTACATGTATGCTTACAATGTATGTTTTATACTTGTATGTTTTTACTCGCACTTTAAAATGACCTCAGCGAGGTCAAAACGTCTTGACTTCTGATGGTAATAAAAATGATTGTTATTGATTATTTGTACCTAATCTGGTTTTCATTGATTTTGTTAGAACACCCCCTGTGACATTTGAGAGCAAATTTGTCGATGCTTATCCTGATTTGTACGAGAGACTACGCGAGTCACCCCGAGGTATTTTTGAAATGTCTTTTTTCTTCTATCAGAAAACTAACAAGAAAGTCTATTATATATTTTGTCAAATGTTATGTAAGATTATTTCATTGTTTGAAGTGATCAAATACAGTCATGTAAATGTCCATTCAGGCATAAAATCACTGACGAACTGTGAAAAGCATGAAAACTAAAGGGCTCTGTCAGATTTCGGGCTGTTTCAATATTATTGTGCGCAAAATCGGCTAAAATTTTGCACGTGGCCTAGAATTACATGTAACCTTAAAAAGTTTGCCTTGGACTTTTCCCCTCTGGTTTAAATAATTAACCCATTGACTCCAAGACCACCCCACATTGACGCATAAAATCGTTTGGTGTTTGAAAGAGTAAACTCTACTAAGTCTTTTCTTAGGAGTCAATGGGTTAAGCTTCATTTTTGAAAACATTGCCAAAATCTGTCAACTTTGTCTGTCAAGTGAGAAACAAAACATAGACCTTTTTCCTCAGACTTCAGAACGAATAGGCCAGTGGCTGACAGTCAACAAAGTGCAAAATGTTTTTGGAGAAAATTCCATGGGTTTAAATCACTAATGCTCAAAATGTTTTGAGTGTATGGGCGCTCTTTTTTCCTGTGTGCCTTACAAACTAACCCTTGCACATGTACAGTATAATGGCCCCTTTTGTGCTTAACCTAGCAGAAACAAACTGGTCTATATTTTTTAATAAAACCCACCATACTTATTTTTTTACTATGTGTAATTCCGGACGACTTCACTTGTCAATGGGGCACCCCCAGGAGTCAATGGGTTAAGTAGCTGGTAGTAAGAAAAGCCCAAACTACACACAAGGCACTTACAAGGATGTGTAGCAAGGTTCTCAACTTGTATTCATTTGAGAAAGGTGTTCCATGGCTTTTATGAAAGTACTATCTTAACCCATTGACTCCTGGGGGTTCCCCATTGATGAGTAAAATCGTCTGGTGTTAGACAAAGTATAATACTAATTATGGCCGGTTTAGGCTGGTCTAGGGGTGAAAGGGTTAATCCCTGAGCAATAGAGTGGTTTTCAAATGAGTGCCGTAAAACCAAAACCAAAGTAATTGCTTTGGCCAATCAAAAAGGACGCAGACAATCCAGTAAACCAATCAAAACTCGAAGTAATTACACGAAGCCGACACAAGGCACGGGAAAATGTGCACGCGAGAGCCACGATTGGTTTTGGTTTCACTTCTGATTGGTTAAAAAACTGGTGCAAGAACTTTGAACCAATCACTGAATGAAGTAATGCATACCACAGTAATTCGCTAATTACTTTCGACACTCAATTAAAAACCGCTCTATTATATAATAATTATTATAACATAACAGTTTTGCAGTGAATAATTAAGGGCCATGCCACCTAAGAAGAGGAAATTTTTCCCTGGCGTATGACAATGCAGAAAAGTAGATCTTAGTTATTGGAATGTGAAATGAAAATAGGGGGTAACCATCCATTTTTTGGAGATAACTGAGTTAACTTTGTTTTTGTGGTAGTGCACTTTTTAAGTGCACTACACACTGTGTCACCAGGTTGTATGAGTGTAAGAGTGTAAGAGTGTAAGTCCGTGGTGACAACAGGCCTCTTGGAATCGTGCTTGAGATGAGCCCCAAAATCGGCAAGAATTCAATTGTGACAATGATGAGTAATAAAGCAGCTGCTATTTCCAAAACCATGGATCCGAATTACCAAAAGGATTACCTGGTGATAAATAACTTCGTCTAGGAAAGTAAATTTTTGACTTTGCAGAAACAAAACAAAAAAAAAAAACTAACAAAAACAAAAACCCGGTGTCTTGGCATCATTTTGACACAAAAGTATCCCTTGTTTCGCGAGTAAACATGCCAGGTAAACGCAAAATTGGAGCAAAATTGTGATGTGGTTGAACCACAATCCATTCCCTCGATTATTCACCATATTCAGTGGTTTTTTACACATACATATTGCGGGCTCTTTGTTTTGTACAACTTCGCGATGATTGTCCCTACTTACAAATGATGCAATTTAATTTGCTACCTTAACTTGCGGCTAAATTTTTATACCTTGTTGTATCTTTTGTTAAAATTTCGAGCCAAGGGTACGTTATGAAAACGGTTTAACTAGAGTCCTGAGCTCATTCCCGAAAAATGTGTGGAATTAATCTTGCGAACAAAATGGCCTGTTTTGTTCAATGTTCAGGAAAATAAGCGTTTCAAAATAGTCAATCTCTTTGGCTTTTGTGTTTACAGTGAGGATGGTAAGCAGCTGCCTTATCACTAAAATCAGGCATTTCTTCAGTTTTATGCGGAAAATATCATAATTATGCATAGGATGGGGATTTTAGGGAATTGTGCGGATCCGCATCGACGCATCCTGTCAGATGCCATGCTGAGTAATGGCAATGTGTCAGTAACGTGTTATAACATGTGATACTGTATCTGTTGTTGTGTTAATAACCATCGCTTTTTGTTCAACAGGAAATATCTTTTAAGGTTCCATCTCTTTGTTGCTGTTTGTTGATCGCCATCTTGGATAATCAGCTGTGCTTGAATGAATTCGAACAAAAGCAGAACGTGAAATGACCCCTTTCATAGTGCCTCCATGTTTAAAACTGAAAACAGTGTGGAATATCATTTTATTATGGCCCCAAACACGCAGTTTTGTAACTGAGGTTTTCAAATTTTGCCAGCATTCATGGGGCTCTGCCAGGGTAAATTCCAACAAGCGACATGGCCTGAAAAGTAGCAACAGCATGTTATTAGTGAAACTGCAGTGAACGACATCCCTTCTTTAAATTTCCTTTAATTTCCAACAGCAAACATTGACAAAGCACCAACACAAGACCTATTAAAATTGAGACAAGCGACATCCATGATTATCTTTTGTGTAGGTCGTGTGAGTTATGGCGACATTGACCATTGGATGTGGAGACTTTTCTTGGATGATTTTGGTGAGTTTTGTGACAGTATTGGTCTTCCAGTGTGTCCTTATGCTGAGTTGAGACCTGATGATCCTCTTCCTCCATCCACCACTTTGCTGTATGGGATCAGTCCTAAAGTGATTGAAAAACCTCAGTACTGGCCAAGCAGGTTAGTAAAAGACATGCCAGCTCACAGTAATAAAGACATAAGATCTAACAGGCCTGACAATATCATCAAAGATCAAGAGGGAAAACTTGTACGGTATGTTGATTGATATAGTTGCATGTATCCCTACTGAAAGAAACACTCTAGCTCTGTCAAAATGATAGGGTCCTCAAAACCAAAACTGTGCCCATATGTATATTTTTATATCATCAGAGCTCTGCAGGTATCATTAAGAAGGGCTTTGAAAATTATTTCCAAAGAAATCCAAATATCAACATCGAGGAGCTACAGAAGTTTGGTGTATATGAAAATGCATGGCTGTTGATCTGCTCGCCACTGACAAATCACGATATTTTGCTGAACCTCGTCCAATAATTGTTAATTATTATTATTATTATTATATTGTACTTCAATTTGTGTACATTTTGCCTTCTGGGGCCAGAACCAAACCATGGTTAAAAGGCACTAGAGCAGTGTTTGTTCGATTTACTTGATTGAAAGTACCTTTCTCAGAATGTGTGCTTTTCCCAGAAGTGCTGTTTTTTGAATTTCCTGTAGGTTGTTATTGCCCAGGATTTTGCGGAGATGTTGTTATTGTTATTGTTATTGTTCTTGTTCTTGTTCTTGTTCTTGTTCTTGTTCTTGTTCTTGTTCTTGTTCTTGTTCTTGTTCTTGTTCTTGTTCTTGTTATTGTTATTGTTATTGTTATTGTTATTGTTATTGTTATTGTTAAATTATGCTTTAATACTCTCAGATAAAAGGTGTTAAATCTGGTTTTCATTGGTAACCAAGAAGTATCCTTCATTTTTTGTTCCTTTTCTGTCTACATCTACAGTATTATTATTATTATTATTATTATTATTATTATTATTATTATTATTATTATTATTATTAATGTCATTTAACACACACCTTTCATCACTCTTAACACTCGTTTTTGGCCATTATTATGCATGCCTGCAATAAACATCTTATTACCATAAAAACGCGCAGATAAGCCGCACCCTCAGGCTGAATTTAGCAGCTCAAATTTTGGAAAAAAATTTTTTTTGGAAAAAAATCAAAAGAAAACCATTGTCAAGTCTTGAGAAGTCTTCTTCATCATTCACTGTTCCTCGAACGTAAACTCACTCTCAACATTGAAATGGAAAATACTTCAAAGTCTTACCCACAATTTTAGGACTTGAACATAATGAACATAGTTTCTACCAACTTTGACATATGATTGATCTTTTTCTGCTATTTCACCAACACAGTTTTTCCATGATTGTTGCAAATCGGATGTCAAAATACGTGTACGATTCGTGCTCCGATAATGTTGGGCCGACAAATTGTTTTGTGTAAACTGACCTTTAGGGTTGTTGACCTTTTGGCTGCTTAAATGAATGGATGATCAATCAATGTTTGGGTTTTCATGTGCTTCTTTATTTACCTGCCAGAGGACAGAGGGAATGACTTGTGATTAAGCTGGTGTAATTTTAACACTTTTCATGGGATCATTCATTGAATGAACAGTCTTACATGTATGTGCAGATCACCAAGTTATTGCCTTGAACAAAGTAACAGTGTATGTATCAATCTAATGCTGTTGACCATTATTTCTCAACAGTGTTATTCTGTGCAGTTATTGGTTTCTGGATGAATCATCAGAGGTAATTGATGACATCAGTGTGTATCATCCCTCGTCAGGGTCCAGCGCTTTAGTAGACTTTCTGTCAGGGGTTGAAAAATATGATGACCGTCCAGTTTACATTGGCTTTGGTTCGATGGAAGAGCTGGGATTCTTTTCCAGCATTGACTGTGTTGAACTGCTTTGTATTCTAAATGAAGGTATGGTCATTGTTTTGTGCAAAAAATTAATTTTCCAAAAACAATGTTGTCTCTACCCATTTTTTTGAGAGCTGTTAATATACATGTAATAATTGTTTTTTTAAAGTTTTGACTCCTAGTACTATGTTTAGTGCTTCTATTATAAGTGTAGGCATCTTGTGGCTCCTATTAAACCAAAGAATAGGATAGCTAAAACCATTAATTTTTGGGACCCAGCTATTAAAAATATTAAAGAGGTGTTGGGCTGGTAACCAGAGTCCTCTGTCTATACATTTAAAAACTAAATTTGCCACAGTGACTGTTTTTTAATCAGTTTTCTGTGTCCTAGGGGAGTTTCATAGTCACTGTGACACCATTTGACCGACAGTTCAAGTCTTTTACATGTACCTTCAAACTGGCACTGTCTATTGAGATGGGTTAAATGCATTTTTAGTGCAAGACAGTTTACATTACCCTCCCCCTTTCATATACCGTATACGTTTGTAAAATAATAAGTCTAAACAAAATAAAGAACACATGAACCATGCCTTCCTGCCAGTATTTGTCGTTATTTTTCCTTGCAGGTCTTGTTCAGTGTGGAAAGAAGGCACTTCTACAGCTCAACCCAAAGTCTAACCTTCTTAAGTCGTGGGAAATGTTATGCAAAAATTTCCAAAACTGCAACATCCATTGCATCATGCAGTATGTGCCACATTCCCAGCTCTTTCCTCTGTGTCAAACTGTGGTCCATCATGGTGGTAGTGGAACTGTTGGCATGGCATTGAAGTGTGGCATTCCACAGGTTGTTTGTCCATTTATGTTTGATCAATCTTACTGGGGAGATAAAGTTTCTTGGATGGGTGTGGGTGAATCTGTTGGACACCCAAGGTCACTCAAACCAGAGTCATTTGCTTCGGCACTTGTCAATGTAGCATGTGATGACATTCGTACTATGGCTGCCTCATATGGAAAAATGTTGCAGAAAGAAAAAGGTGTGGAGTATGCAGTGCAGCAACTTGTTACAGAGTTTAGCACACTATGACAGGTTTTGGTGAAGTTCACTGTTACTGGTACTTTTCCAAGTAAAGAAATATTTGATGTAATGTATCATACAGTAATACAGTAATACCCATAAATTATTTGATTCAAATATAGTATGTCATCTAACAATTTTAGTGTAATTTTTCCACTTAATGCATGTGTCGATGGAAACTCACTGTGTTGAGCATCCCCAGTGGTTACTTAGCAACCGAATCCTCGCATGATACTTCTTGTTGTGTGGGCTAACAACAGCAGAATTACTGTAAAGGAATGCACGGGGCACAGCGAACATATCACGGGGCATGCGGTTTGAAGTTGTGGACAGCGGTTGAAACAAAGTGAGTTTCAACCTATGGCGGAGGTCTCTTTTCCTGTACAACACAAACGGAGACGAGACTTTTGCTAGCAGGGAAGCTCTGGGAGCCATTTGCAATGTAAACTTACCATTAAAGGGGACAGATTTTGAGTGGACTTGCATTTTGTTAACCCATTCGTCCCTCACTAGCGGCCACCATTGATAAATAAAATCATCTGGCATTAGATAGAGTAAAAATATCTCAATCTCTGAGGACTGAAAGGGTTAACGAAACTGCAAGCTCATTGTGCAACTAATATTATAAATAAAACGGAATCAAGTTCATTTTTGTCTAGAAATTTAGAGTGCACTCAAGTAGATTTGGTTGGATGATTTTTGTTGGGGTGATGTTTAAACTTCAGTAGCATGATTGGATAAGAAATACACAATTCATTTCTTGAAAAGAAATTTTCAAATCTCATTTTACAACATAATCTTAATCTATTAGATTTAAGTTATTATGTAAATGTCATCAAAGACTATGTCTTTGTTTCTTGTCTACCAATACAAGCATAGCTCTGTTAAGGTATTGAAATTATTGATTTTAATTTATTCAGTGTACACATTTACGATGAGATCAATATTTATTCTATCAGATTATTGTTTTAGGAATTCTTTAAATTCTTTAAAAAATGGCATTTAGCAAATCAGGGAGCTCATTGTAGCCCTTTTTTTCTAAAAATAAATCAGTCATTCTTCTGTGCATGATGTCCATAGATGCTGGTCTGTAATTTTAGGGCCTGGTCTCGGGGTTTGTGCTTTGAAAAACGCATGTCCACTCTGCCGTCACACGGGTCACGCCCCGTGACTTCGCAATATGCCAATGCGACGCTCTCACTAATTGAATTCTGAAGACACTGATGTTAGGAGCTGGTAATTCGTAGTTTTAAATGTTCCAGTGATGAATGATCAACGAACGATATGATTTTTCAAATCACTCATATATTAAACTGCGGATATCATGAAATCAAGTGAGCTATGATCCTTGCTATTATCGAATTATGGACACAAACCTAGTACAGTTTGCTCCACGAGTAGAACAGCCGCGTGCACGAATTAACAAGATGGAAAGAAATTACTGACCGAGATAGTGCTTTTTTTTCCTGAAGCATCCCAGCAGGCCGGAAACCTAAATATTTGAATCTGATTGGCTAATTGCGCGCCCCTGAACCTTCCAGCTTTTTTACGATACCGACTGGGGTCCGAAGTTTTCCTGCGCTAATCGCGGCAAGTTGAAATTTCTGCGCATGTTTTCAAACAAACCAACACTTACCCATTTAAACAACTTCCCGAAATGACAAATATTCAAGAAATATAATTTCCGTATGAAATGGATTCAGAGGAGAGTAAAAATGATAAAAAATAAATGTACCTGATGATAGGAAGGTCTTCATTGCATGTCCTATTACGCAGTGATTTTGATAAAAAAGTTAATCAGTTTGCAGCGTGGTTATCGTATACCCAAATTAACCATGCCATTCTACAAACTTAAGACCATCGGTTTCCTACACGGACCAGGAGGCTATTGTAAAAAAAAAAAAAATACGAGATGGGAAAAGGCTCTATATTCCTTGTCCAGAGTACAAGGGTTAGGTTTAGGGTGAGGGTTAATAACAAACTTAATAGAGCAACATGGTTATCGTATACCCATATATTAACCATGGCATTCTACAAACTTAAGACGCGGCAAGGACAAGGAGGCTAAAATAAAAAAACCCACGAGATGGGAAAAGGCTCTTTATTCCTTGTCCAAAGTACACGGTGACTTTAATAAAAAACGTTAATAGACCAACATGGTTATTGTATACCCATATTATGGGCATATATTAACCATGGCATTCTACAAACTTAATTCCTACAAGGACAAGGAGGCTAATATAAAAAAACCACGAGATGGGAAAAGGCTCTTTATTCTTTGTCCAAAGTACACGCTGATTTAATAAAAAACGTTAATAGAGCAACATGGTTATCGTATATCCATATTATGGGAATATGTTAACCATATGCGTGGAATTCTACAAACTTAAGACGAGATAGAAAATTGTTGATCATTGTTCTTTTTTTATAGCCCGACTTCATATATCTAGATTTGTTCATTTAGTCCTTTCACGGGAACACATGAGCCTCACAAACTGACCTGCTCCCAACTGTAAGGCTTCATAGCTTAGTTGGTAGAGCATTGCACTTGCATCGCTGAGGTTATGGGTTCAAACGCCGTTGAAGTCCTGAATTTTTCAGCCTTCTCTATGCAAATTATTTCTAAAATTGCGTTCATAAGTGCGAGGCAAGAAAAGATCTGGCTTCAGTTGATCAAAAGGTGGACGCTATCCACCGGATAAATCACCATCCATTGGATAGTGCTATTGGTTTCACTATTACTTATCCACTGGATAGTGATTTATCTGGCCGATAGCACTATCCAACGTTTGAACAACTCAGGCCTGGTCTACCGGTATGCCGACAATTTCAAACTAAGACGCACTTATTATAATAATTATTGCTTCTTTTTTTTTATTTTTTCATAACAGTTAGACACCCCATGTTTAGTT
>NC_090870.1:19198450-19208450 GCF_036669935.1 Montipora foliosa | reverse complement strand
AAGAGGCAAGAGGCAAGTGACATTAACATATCTACTTTCCTAGTGAAAAAATGGTCTCCTGGCGACATGTTCCTGGTTTCCATTTATAAGCCTTACTGGAGAGACAGGCTGAGAGGGAGAGAGAGAGTGTGTTTGTGGAGTATGAAAATGTCATGATGTCACCAGTTATAAAACTAAACTGAAAGCTGCTTTATCCAAAAGTAAGTACAGTTTCACACAACAAACTTCAGTATCTCACCTCAGGATGGGTGACGTGTGCCTTTTTGAAACGCAAGCCCTAAATAATTACAATGTAGCAACAAAATCAATTTCACATTAACTTTCTTATAACAAAAAAACATGCTCAACAGACTGGTTGAAGGCAAGATCCTTAATAATAAACAAGATCATTAATAATCAGTTGTCTTTTTTTCATAATTTTAACAAATTACAGCCATGGGGCAAAGGTCTTGTGTAGCAACCCAGTTTCTCTTAATTAATCTTTTTTTTTTGGTATTACTAAGTACAACTTGGTACAACGATGCAATGGTTAAGCATCTTATACTGCTAGCACATACGCATAATTATGGAAAACAAGAGTCACCTGTCAGAGATGGTTACTGGTATACAATGCACAGTACATACTTTACTTCACTTCGTGGTGTAAAATGTAAAATGTAGAATGGTATGAATAAACAATGGTTACAAATTTTACAGAATGATTCCACAAATGTATGCACAAGGTGAAGAAAATTCCACAATTTTTAACATGTTTTCTTTCCAGACCATTGGTGACACATGTAAGCACAACACAAGAAAAAGCAAAAGCAGCTAAGTTTATGATTGACTTACCATTGGTCTAATGAATCGTTCATACTTTGGAGGTTTCCTAGTGAAGCCTTCACCAACATAACACACTTTAGTTACCATTCGTTTCCAAGCCTTTTCTAATAAAACGTTGATGGAAAACAAGCATTAGCAATGGCATCATGATTCAAAATTTCAATCACAATAATAATGTTACGTTCTTTCCAGCCAATGCCTATAGATACAAACTTGCAAACTGGCCCTTTTAGTATCGCTTACAAATGTAAAAATAAAAAAAATTTAACCTTGAATAAGGCTAAGCGAGAAAGAAGACGAGCAATAAGATCGATCCCGATCACACAACAACACGAACGGCTCCTTTACGAGCCACCGAGTAATAAAAGTCCATATTACACCAACAACAACTTCTCTTCATTTTACAAGTAATTTAGTTCGGCTCGTTCATTTGTTACTGTTTTAATTTGCTGAGAAAATTCTTTTATCAAAAACACTCGGCTATAAGCCGAGACCCCTTCTACGACTTCATATTTGCCCAAATTGAGTGAGGATTTGTGTAAAAATCGCGCGGCTTATAGCTGAATAAGTATGGTAATCATAATTATGCAGGGTAAGGTTTAACTGGAAAAAAGAAGCCTCAGAACCAAAATTGGGCTTCAAAGACTTCTTGCTCAGGACCTCTTCATGCAAAAAGCACCTAATTGATGGTGTAAAAAAATTGATTCCCTAGTAATAGAAGTTGTTGTAAGATTTTCTTTTAACTTTTCTCGATTGTTCCCTACATTATGGTGACTCGAAATGTGAAATTTAAAAAATAGGTCACCAAGCTCGTTTGGGAGATATAACTTGCTCATTGCGATTTCATCTATCAATGACAAGTTTGTTCCATCGGTTCATGCTACGTTTTGCAGGAATAGGAAGCACAGCTTTCACGTGATTCTTGAAATAACAAGACAGGTGTATTGTATTGTTCAAAAGGAATAATTAACTTTAATGTTTGTTTTATGGCAGTCAGGCACACGTCATAAAAGGCACTGACTGTGTTATACGCAGAACAGGATGTGCAATGCAATACTAGGGAATCACCTGAAGGTTTTTTTATAAAACTTACTTTTTGACTTGCCAGTTCTGAGAACCTTGAAAACTTCATCTTCTCCTACTGCTTGTACCTTTGGAAGGGGAACATCCCATTTTCCCTGATAGAAAAGGACAGAGAAATAATAACTACAATATTATTACTTTAACTTAGCAAGGGCTACAGTATGTTGTGGTTCAAACTTCTCCTTGATTTAAAATTTCTCAAACCAGCTCAACTTTGATTTTTCTTCGTCTACTATTCATTATCATAATATGAAACAAAATTGAACTGGAAAAGAAGTGACTTAGACAAACATTTGACTGAACTGGTTTAAAAAAGAACTGGTTTTTAAAAGCCACAACAACTACATTCCCTGGAAAGTACAGTACAGGTAAGAGATACATGCAAGGGTCCACATTTACGCGTTTTTAACACATTTGTAGGTAGTCCCAATTTTAACATGAATGGTACATTGTACACATGTAGATAAAAGACTACCCTTTGTCACAGAGGTTTTTCTTGAGATGCAAGAGAGCCACGTAGCGGTGAAGTTGAGTCACAAAGAGGCCACAAGAGAAAAACCTCTGGTTACCTTGGCCATGGATCTCACTTTCATGCAGACACCAGGGTCAGGATCTGACCCTCAGGCTCGGATTGGTTGATATTTTTACCAACACGCAAATCAGTATGATTGGTTTGTTTGATTGGTAATACCGAGGGGATGCGTGATTGCTAAGTTGCCACAGGTCCCTTATGTAATTATCAATTTGACGCATTTGACAGCTGGCGTCTGCATGAAAGTGAGATTCAAGTCCAAGAAAACCAGAGGTTTTTGTCTTCTCACCGCTTCGTGGACCTCTGGTAGCTCACAAAAAATCTCTAGGACTGGGGTAATAAATTGCTGTAGGTAAATTCTGTTGTTAGCTTATAAAGTTGAAACATCTTCATAAGAGTGCTTTGAGCTGCAACAGGCGCAAATGTGTAGCACCCAACAAATACAAAAAATAATAATAATGAGAGCCTTTTGTTGTATACTCACAGCTTTTTCTTTTCTTTTTTGCTTGATCATGTTACTCAGCACCTTGGCACGGGACTGTCCCTCTCTGTCTAACAGATATGCAGGCACTGCCCCTTCTGGTACATTTTTACTGTCTTTTGTTTTTGTCTGGCGTTCCTCATGCATTCGTATCCTAAATGACATTAACAGGATTGTTAAAAAAGTTCTCCTTGTATCTTTCAACACTGACAGTGGCATTTATCTATTTATTATTATATTATTTATTTCTACTCACGTCTTTTTCATCTGGATTTTTTCAAGTCGCCGCTTCTTGTTGTAAAGTTTGGCTCTGTAAAAGAAAAAGTTAAAGAAAGTTACAATGCACTTCTTTTGGCATGTTTTTTTTTTTCCACCCATTTAATCATTATGTCTAAAGCAAACTTTCCAAATTATCTTTTTGAAAAATATTATTTAGAATGCTGAAAAAAACATGGTAGCTGCTATGTTTTTCTGCCAGTTACACAATGCAAGGCTTTCTTTTGTAATACAGACCCTCTTCTTTAAGGGTAAAAACCCCAATAACCAAACACTGGCCAACTACTGTACATACTTCAATGATACATGTAACTATCTTCTGTAAATGAACACTTTCTTTGGCATTGAATATCGTCGTTAAAAAACAAATCGAAAGTGCTTCAGTGTTGTCTGTACTCTTATCGACAACAACATTCGTCATCATAGTGTTCAAAATGATTGGTTTATTTCCCAAAATGAGCGTTCCTGATTGGCTATTTCATTGTGTGACAAATTGACACATGACCCAAGCAGCGTTGTCTAGACCCTTATCAACAACAGCAAATTAGCCAATCAGATTACGAGATTAGAAGCAATTATGGTAAAATATAAAATCTTCACATCTTCAAAGGGTAAAAGACTGTATAAACAGTCCTGTTTTTGATTTTCCAGAAATCAGTCTTTAATTTTATTCATCCTTCTAACCTATGTACAATTTTACAGAAATATACATGAAAAAAACTAAAAACTTCATCAATAATATTGCTCTCTTGACTAGATATCCACCTCAATAAACAATTTATTTTTTAATATACATGTACATGTACTGTTTACAAGAAAATTAATTAATTGATAACTTCATGCTACTATCAGACGTTGACAACTGAAAACCGTTGAGTGAGTCGAGTGCTGCTTACATTTACCTAATGTGTAATAAGTTTTCTATTTTTGACTGTGTCATCCATTGTTTTTTCTTCAGGCAACCAAAATCTAGTCGCCCAATAAACTTTCTGGTCGTCTCGCACGCAGAGATAACCACTAATTTTGAGCACTGAATTTTCCTTTACTCATTAAAATCATCACCAGTAGTTGTTGTAGTTGAATTCTAAATACAACAAATTTCTTCTTTCTATGTTTCTATGTAGATTTTCACCTTAAAGTCCCAATGACACTTATTTCTTCCCCGTTTTTAAATTTTTGTTTAAGTATCTAGAGTGTCTGGAGGGTAGTACTTCAAATTATTTGGCCAACTAAAACTTGTGGATACATTATGAGGGAAAGTTGTTTGAAGTACTACACTCCAGACACTATAAATAGTTAAACAGAAAGTTAAGAAACAGGGAAAAAATAAGCAACATAGGGATTTTGAACAGTAAGATGGTTTTTTTTCCCGCAGTCCCTATATTGGACTTTTTAAACTCTGTCCAACATACCTGAGGCCATGGAGTTTGTGAGCATACTTAGCATTTGTATGAGGTTCACGGCCCTCCTTTTTTCGTCTGAAATTGTGAACAATAATTGTACATGCAGCATTAAAAAAGCCCATTACATGAACATATGAAGAATCCTTTTCCTCCTCAAAGTGTCACCTAAGGATTTTATTCTGTTTAATGTCAGACTACATGTATTTTATGCACCTATCAATTTTAAGCCGCTGGGGGGGGGGCAGCCATTTTGTCCATCGAGGTGATTATCGGCTGATAATCCGAGATAGCGAGCCAATGAGAGCACGCGATTTTGTATAATTACCTGTTTATGTAATGTATGAAATGCATTTAATTAAATTTACTCTTTAGGTTCTTGTCCAGTACGGCGAGAGCTGTAAGGCTCTGGTAGTTGGTGAGAGTTTTATAAATACGGTGAAAACAGAATTCAAAATTAATATTGACAACGAAATCTTGGTTTCAATTCGAAGACGAATGGCAGGAGTTTGTGGATGTTGACGCTCTGGAACACGTGGCACATCGTCCTAAGCTCCGGGTGCCCCTGGGGTGAGGAATTTGCACTTTTTTCACCCAGGATGACTTCCCTGGGGCCAGGCATTTGAACAGAAAAACTGATCTGAGTTCAAATCCCCTGCCTATGCCTGGCCTTTCCCCACCCCCACCCCAGCAGCTTAACATTGATAGGTGCATTACTCCTTAATGAGGATCATTTAGTACGGAAGGGTTAACACAAAATCAGATGGTTAAAAAACAATTAAAAGTACATAAATAAAAAATTACAATTATGACATGATAACGTAAGCAAAGGTTTAAACAAAGTGGGCGCCATGAAAAAAACAAAGGTCTATATGGCACTCTTTAACGAAAGATAAACTATCCACTCACTTCCTCTCAAAATGATCGAGTCTGTATCCTCGACGTTTGCGAGACTGTTCGACATATTCGTTCTGAGGCTGGAAAGGATCAAAATAAAACAATATAGTATTTTAGCAAGTCAGGTTAGAGGTAAGATTAAAATGGCAATTTTTACTAGACATTATCACAGCGTCTAAAAAAACAATCGAGTGCTTTACATACTGCGTAGAGACTATAAAGCCACTTACGTATTTTATATCATGTGGTGTAAGAGCTGGTTTTCGGGAACGTTGAAAAAAGGCTAACTTCGTGTAGATTTTCAGAAGATCATTGCATAGAAACAGTTGAAGAAAGCAAAAATGGGGTAGTTTTATTCCTTACCATGGCTGTAAATGATTATGCACGTGTTGGATCCCAAATTTAGCAAAAGTTTTTAGCTTCTTTCATTTACGTACCATATCTTGTCGGCCATGCTTAACACGCTTTCCCGTGATTCATTGCACAGACATGTGTGAGTTAGTTTGTGGCTTCCAGTCCTCAACTCTAATAGCGAGCTTATGCAACAGGACGGCTTAGACGGCTGGAAGACTCAGCCGTCCTGTTGCGTAAGTGAAGAGCAACAAACATATACATGTTTTTCCCCATTGGACAGGCCTTTATTCCACTTGCAAGAGAATTTTTATCGCGTCAAAGAAAATCTCGCTATCTTTGCATGTCATTATTTATTGCATGGTATTTCCATTCCTTTTTTGTTTGGATGCTATAAACAGGAATTAAAGCGACTTCCAAAATTTTCCAGAGATCACAGACTCGGTTGTGTCATATATGCCTGTTACTTTTTACGGTTAACATGTTGTGTAACCGACAGAAGAGAGAACAGCTCGAAATATCACTGCGTTTTCGTCAACTTAACATTCAGTTCTTCAAGCTGCCGAATGGTAAATGATGACTGATGAAGCTTGACTATACTGTACCAGCAGTTGCTAACTTAACACGTGAAAGGCTGTTCCGTTTAGGTCAATCGAACGCAAAGTTAGGTTTGCATTCTAGTGAATGCAACTGATTCGAAACCGATAAAGTTCGCACAGCCCATAAAGACACTGTGCAATTTTTTCGTGCAACTTGTCTCATTTCCCAATGTAACATAACCTGCAACTGCCAAAAACATGCCGAGACAAGTTGCAGAAACCGTTGCGGAAAGTAGAATTGCTTTCCGCGATGTTTTTGGTAATTGCAATAACGGCATGCATTGTTTACAGGTCACAGGTCAGTCAGGCTTACATGTCATTGTTGTAACAATGGTTTTAGTAATGTTAAGACAATAACCTGTAAACCTGACCTGTGACCTGTAAAAAATACCTGCCTTTGCAAGAAAAATAGCCAAGAGTAACAGCACCTTAATTAATAACCAGTAAAGTTGGCTTTTTATTATCCAATATCTTCTCGTTTTTCCATGTACTTTAACTGAGTCTGCCACCATCCAGTCATCTTGACTGTCAATAACCAAGACGTATGGAATATCGCCTTGCAACAAGGCAAGGCAGGAAAAACACTTAGATGTGCTTTCTCCTTCTTTATTTAAAGTATCTCAGTTTTTACTTCCTTATAACCGCCTGGCCTGCTGAGTACAGCTGATGGTCGTCAGCATACATCGTTAAGTAGTGTTCAAAAATTTGGTTTTATCAACGGAGTTGATAATGTAAATTGACCACCGTACAGAGATTCTAAAAGCTGACGTTTCGAGTGTTAGCCCTTCGTCAGAGCGAATCGAGGGATTATGGGTTACGTGTAGTTTTTATAGTAGAGTAGGAGCTACGCTATTGGTGGTAACATGGCAACGGGAAAAATAGGAATACATTAATTAAATGAAAAGCGTTCGTTAATACCGTGGGGATTAAGAGTGCCAATCTGGAAGATGAATTTTTGTTCCAGATTCTTGCGGCTTTCCGTCGTACCTCACGGATGTAGGGGAAGGCCACACATAGCGATGTGTTTTTTGGAGTGGTTAGGGAGATTAAAATGGCGAGCGACTGGCTTAGATGCATCGTAGTCATTCTTCTCAACATCGCGAAGGTGTTCACGGAATCGGTCGCTTAGCCGTCTACCTGTCTCGCCAATGTATAATTTATTTCATAATGTACAGGTTATGCAATGAATGACATTTGCGGAGGTACATGTGAAACGATCGGTGATCTTAACAGAATCCCGATATTTTGCTAGTGTTAAGAATGAAAGGACAAGTTTTGCATCGTGAGCGGGCGCATTTGAAAGTACCGGTTGGCTCGTTTAATAGTTTTGAGCGCGCTTCTAACTAAAAAAAAGCCCACGTTTTTGTCGCGTTTCAACGAAACAAGTAGAGGTTGCGAAAAGATTCTACCAGTCTCGGGATCATTTTGGAGATTTTAAAGTTATTAAGAATGATACTTTTGACTGCGTGATTATGAGGATGGAAAGTGAGGGTGAATGGAATTCCGTCATTCTTATCTTTTTGTGACGTTTGTAGTGCTGACTGTCGATCAAATTGTTGGGCGTGATGATGGCCCGCTTTGACCACAGAGACAGGATAGCCACGTTTTTCGAAGAACTGGCACAAACCACAAACTGCCTTAGGTGGTTTGTACAAATCGAGCACTGTAACATCGTAGTTACAAAGTTTCAATTTGATAATAAGAGATTGAAAGGTATCGTACTTTCTCGGAGGCTGTAGTCTTTTAGTTAGTAAGCTAGAGGAGAAAAATGCGATGATTCCACGTCCTCCTTTACGACGATCTTGGCGATAAAGATTGAAACCATCTAATTTAAATTGATTATTAGGGTATGTCGAGTCAATTTTCATTTTAGTCAGAAACATAACTTGTGTTTTGAGTTGGTTCACTAAGATTTTGAAGTCTTCGAATTTATTTTGTACGCTGTTTATATTCAAATGCCACATTTAAAGTTTTCTGCAATCCTTTTGTCCTGATGTAATTATCCTTAAAAGCACATCTCCCAAACCAGATCTTTATAAGCTGTCCCTTTCAAAATCACTGTTTTAGAGGCCCCCAAAAAGTTTAAAACTACAATCCTAGACAAATTGATTGGAACACGTAACCTTTTTTTAGGCAGTTATGGGACGCAAAATAGACTTCACAGCAAAACTGGTCTTTCCATACTCCCCCCCCCCCACAGTCAATGTTGAACGTGCTCAGTGCCTTCAAGTACTTTTTTGACCTGGTTTGGAGCTAACACTGACTGGTGAAAGGTGAGGAGGAGGAGGATGAGATGGTAAAGAGAGAAAGGAAAGGAAAGGAACTTTTTATGTGCCTAGTCGTTCTAGAGCGGGAGCCCTAATTGGGGACACTGTAAACTGAAATTAAGAATTAACGCAAATCAAGTCAAATATTGGTTTTTGAGGAGAGAGAAAACCTCTCGCTGCAGAGTAGAGAACCAACAAAGTCAACCCATATATGACACCAGACCCAGGCAACATTGGTGGGAGGCGAGAGCTCTCACCACTGCGCCATCCCTGCACTCCTGCAGGCGAGCGTTGTAGTGTCCCAATGTAATTTGTCTAGGATTGTAGTTTTTAATAAATAGTGTTAGCACATCATGCAGCTCATTTCCTGCAAACGAGCAAGAGGCGCGGTGATGCATGTAAACGGTAAACGGGATTCTCAATCCCACGGTGGCGGACAAAATACTTTGCTCCACAGTCTCTTTCTTCCCAGGTGTATTCGTAGCAATCTAGCGCCGGCCTTTTTAGGCGGCTTATGAGGTCTTTTCTTACCTCCCAGGGAATAAACTACTGTGCAAAGCATCCGGTACGGCTAACGGAGGTCGCAGGTTCGATTCCTGCCTAGAACTGCTTTTGACTTGTCCCTTTGCCAATGAACTGCAATCACCAATTGTCCCTGACATGTGCGTTATCATGGAGTCGACATGGCTGAATTAGCTCGAGGGGCTTCTAAGCAAACGCGACACCAGCCAACTCGAAAGCTACGATACTTTGGCTGCCGGTGCCTACTATTGTTATTGCGCATACGTTTTGCGCATCTCGAGTCGGGTTTCCTAAGGGTGATGCTTTCTAATATTTTTGCCCGGTTTTAAACTATGCGGAGAAAGCAGAACGTAGCAAGTGTTCTTGGTATCCAAAAAGAGGATTCAGGGTAACCATGAATTTTTCAGAGATAATTAAGCTTCCATTTGGAAAAGAACGCCATACATTGCTTTGTATTTTATATAACAATAGTTCAGATCTGCTTTCCCCGCATATTCATAACCCGGGCAAAAATATCTCTGAATCAGTAGGCACCGATATTTAACAATTATTCCGTGAGCGCGCGTTGGGTATGAGATGGTAAATAGCGAACGAGGCGAGTAGCGCCGAGTTGGCTATAACCAGTCTCATATCCAACAAGCGCGAATGGAATAATTGTTTTATTAAATTCCTTAAACTCCAAAACTTTGGAAGTACGAAATACGAGCGAAAAAAGCGAAAAAATCCGAGTGAAATCGAGAAAACTTGATGAAGATGCGATATTATGTAAT
>NC_090870.1:19183450-19193450 GCF_036669935.1 Montipora foliosa | reverse complement strand
CACAATTTACCTTTGAATTAACGCGAGAAATAGCAATCTAAAAATAACAGAAGAACTCAACCCAAACAAAGGTGTCAATCTCTCTCATTTGGCTTTGGCCCATTTGTTTACAGTAATATCTATACATTTAGAAAATGATGCCCAGTCAGATGATTGGACCGATGACCACAACGCCTCTAATTGGTCCGCAATTAAGTAGCCACAGGAAGATGCTCGTGTTAAATGCAAAATACCAGTAGCCGGGCTCAAAATAGATAATACGGTACACTGATGGGGGGCATGCCATCCTAGATCGACACCTGAGGTTACAGAGTTTTTCTCAACCTAAGAAAACGATCACTCAAGCTAGGATTAGTAATTGGTCTCTCTTGGAAGTCGCTGACCTCTGTATGAAGCTTTTCCTTCCCAAGGAACTAGATAATATCATTTTACAATTTTCGACAAAGGGCTTTAAAATTCCTTTCAGCCATCTTCGATTATTCATAATTATGCGATACTGTAATTCACGGTCATTCATGCCAAACGTCACTTACGCAGCCCTTGGCCCCAATCTATTAAGGCAAAAATACGTTGCAGAAAACACAAGTTGCCATACAAGTCGATATGTCTTTATCAGATATTAAATTCTTTGTACAATCAGGTTATAAGAAAATCTTTCCCTGAGAGGAAAAAGGTAAAAAAAAGAAGAAAATTTCCACTGAGAACCATTTCTTCCGGCATTCGTTTTACATTAATCACATCGAGCATGCAGAATTGAAAGCGAAGTATTTATCTCTGAGAAAAACGCTTAGTCGATCGTTTGGGTGCCTTTGCCAGAAACGTCGGTTATTTTGAAGGCTTTTATACAATAAAATAGCTACGATAAATTGTGAAATTCTTATTTCAGCGTATCAGCAGTTGTAATGATTTGCTACAAATGAAACACATTGACCATTTACACATTAGAGAGGATGTCAGTGTCTACATTGATCACATATTACACTCTTGACGAGGCATCCCCAGCATATCTTAGTTCCTCTTCGTTGAAAGCCTCGTTTGTATCCATTGGGACCTCTTCTTCTGGGGCTAGAATATATTCAGCTTTTTTGTCCCCTTGTACCACGTGTTCATCAACATATACTGCCCGAATGTTGGATCCCGGAGCATCAAACATGGGCTCCAACAGTAGGTTTTCCTAGGACGTGAAAAAAAACCTCATATATTACATGGGGCAAGGAAAACAAAACGAGAGCAAAGGAAAGGCAGTCATGAAAATGCCGTGGATTGTAGCCGAAAACCACTCGGATAAAATGGACACCTGATTCCCACTAGAAGTTCAGCAAATGCTAGTTTTATCATGTTAGATAGAAGCTATTGATCAGCATGAATTCTGGTATTTATTTAACAATTATTCGCCGAAGGCGAAGTGATTATCGGTGAATATTCACCGATAATCACTACATTTTGTCCGTCAAGATGATTATCGGCTGATAATCCGAGATAGCGAGCCAATGAGAGCACGCGATTTTGTATAATCACCTGTGTATTTATACTAAAAAATGATTATAACCAACTCGGCGCTACGCGCCTCTTTGGTTATCTATCACTTCATATCCAGCGCGCCCTCGTAGAATAATTGTTAAATATCCCGTTGAAGTCCTGAATTTTTCAGGCTTCTCTACGCCATTGCTAAAATTGCGTTCATAATTGCGAGGATCGTGGCTTCGCTCGATTTCATATCCGCAGTTTAAAATATGATTCATTTCATATATCATTTCGTTCAAGTTTAAAAGAAGTCTCGGAAATTTAGAGTGGAGAGCAAATCATAAAATCAGTATTTTTCCAGCATCGGTGAGAATCTGGCAGGGAAACACAAACATATTACGAAAAATTAGGGGCGGATTCAACCCCATTTTAATTACTAAACTTCCGTCTGAGATGAAACTTAGCATTTCCCTATGTGACAAACTGCAAAAACTGCCGAAGTGGTGGATAGGGTAATCATAATGTCCTCTTACTATACCAATGCCAGTCTTCTTCTCAACACACTATATTGAAACAGTCCTTCCCAGCGGCGGGAAAAGCTCAAGGGTTCTAATGTTTAAAATATTTCATGTACTAGCTCCGAAGTCTTTGCAAGTATTATTTTCCATTCGTAACTCTCAATATTAATATACACGTATATTGCAATATTATTACACGTTATGGAGAGGAAGGTTTAGGCTACCACGTAAAACAGTATCTTAATAACTTCGACTAAGGACCGATTTTTATTGTACTTTAGGTATTGCATGATAAGTGAAGTTTTTACTGTGTTCTTAAATAAAGTTTGTATGTATTTCGTTGTGTACTTCTTTCTGATCTGCTCGAAGGACACCATCGTAGGGCTTTTGCAATCGCCCTAAAGCAGCAACGACAAGTAAACTAAAATGAACACAGAGGTTCACATTTGGCCAGTTTTGAATGGAAATCTCACTGTTTTATAGTATTCAGAGAAACACTCAAACCTGGCAAAAGTGCCGTTAACGTGTGACCTATGTTGTATTTAGATCCTTAAACATCCTCTTGCGTCCATACCATCCATGTTTTATTAATTATGTTGTATCAGTGAATTTATTTACTTTTTAATTCTTAACATTTAAACATTGTTACGAAGATCCTCTTATTTCTTAGCCAATGTTCATTTTGTTAACTCGACATTACCTGTTTATGCTAGGAGCCTAACAAGTTCCAATTTATTCGAGTTTAAATAAAGTATGTACATGAATGTAGGTACGTATTTATCAGGGGCCAGTTCCTGAAAGATGTCACAACTCTATTCCAGGGATAAATGTGCTTTATTCCGGAAAATTTATCCCCGGAATAGAGTTATTACACCTTTCAGGAACCCGCCCCTGGTAAATAATCCCGGCAGACGGACATATAATGTCAAAATTAAAACTTGGTTTCCTGATCATACGACGTAAAATAAATAGATTCCAAGCTGGCAAGCTTCTGTTCAGTATTAGATGACGGATGACGTCAAAATGTAGACACAGAACATCGGTGTGCCACTTCCCGGTGGTACACTAATATGACGGTGACAGTTTTCGTGACGTCACGCGAGAACGATCTATTGTAGTGGTGTAATCTATCCTTGATCTAAACCAACTATCCGTTCAGACCACTCGAGCGACTACTCCCGGCATACTAAACCACTTTTCCGAGAAAACACGTAAACGATAAACAAGTTTAAACTCTCGTACGGAAACAAGAGGGAAAAGATGGAACTGAGGAGGGAGAGGTAAGAAATATTATCTTCCCGAGGTTGTAAATGTACACATTACCACTTACAAGTATGGCTCTCAAACCACGAGCTCCAGTCTTCTTTTCCAATGCTTGTTTAGCAATCAATTTTAAAGCTTCTGGGCTGAGATTTAGCTCCACCTAGGAAATACAATATGTTGGAAAACTGACACTAAAAAGGAAGTTTCCATGTCAAATGACCAATAATCTAAAAGAACAAAGGATAATTTTGAAAAAAATGGTTTTGACAACACCAACCTTGTCCATGGTAAAGAGTGCTTGATACTGTGGAACCAGTGCATTTCTCGGTTCAGTCAGGATCTTGACAAGTGAATCCTCATCCAACGAATGCAGACTTACTACCACAGGAAGTCGACCCACGAACTCGGGTATCATCCCGAACTCCACCAGATCCCGCGCTTCAACCACGCTAAGGAGTTTGTCCCGCTCAGCGTTGTCATCCCTCACATCTGGTTGCGAGTTCTTGAAGATGTCAAGATGTTTCTGTTTGGAGCCTCTATCACTTGTTGGGGCACCAAAACCTATAACCTGAGTCAAACAACAACACACTGTTATAAATAAAACTTGAATTGAAAATTCGTGACGAAGGCTCGATTCTTTCAAAAAATAACTGCTCATTAACAAAGAGCCACGTTTCCTGCAATAATATGGTGTCGGGTGATACTGGGCTAGGGTAATTGTCTGTGGGGCAAATTGTCCGGCATTCACCGCTTCCAATACAGCTTGTTGCTTGTTAGTTGCTGCCAAGCAGACAGCAGCAAGGGCGACATTTTATGTTCTCACTTGAAAATAAGGTGCCTGCTTTCATAAAATTTCTTATATACATCACCATATAATCACCACATGTTTTGCTATAAAGACGGCTGCGAGAGCAAATTGGTTGGCATGTTAGGTCTCATAAAATTGCCATACAAATTGATTATCACGTCGAAAATACCTAGACAGAATCGCGTAAGCCTTTCACCTGTTCTTGGATATATGGGATATTCAGTTAAAAGCGAGACGTTTTACCACAGGCATCCTAAGCTCAGAGCGAGGGAAAGCCAACTAAAATACAGTCAGGATTTGTATGGGAATCCTGATAAAAGGCTTAATAGAAGATAATTATATGAAAAAATTCTCAATTAAAAAGCCTAACTTTATTGCCATTGTGGGTCGCCGGCTTCCTTCCTGTGTGCTCATTTTCCAGATCCGATGCGATTTGAGCCATTTTTCAATTTCTCGATTGTCAACGGAAAAATGAAAAAAACTGAAAAACTGAAAAATGGCTCAAATCGCATCGGATCTAAAAAATAACCACACAGGAAGGTAGCGACCTACAATGGCAATAAAGTTAGGCTTTTTAGAGCGGTTTTCAATTGTGTCGAAAGTAATTAGCGAATTGCTTATTACTTCACTCAGTGATTGGTTCAAAGTTCTCGCGCCACTTTTTCAACCATTCAGAAGTGAAACCAAAACCAATCGTGACTCGTGCGTGCACATTTTCCCGCGCTTTGTGTCAGCTACGTGTAATTACTTCGAGTTTTGATTGGTTTACTGGATTGTCTCCGTCCTCCTTGATTGGCCAAAATATTTACTTTGGTTTTGGTTTTACGACACTCTTTTGAAAAACGCTCTTATTGAGAATTTTTTTCAGATAATTATCTTCTAAAGCCTTTTATCGGGATTCTCGTCCAAATCCTTATAAATATTTTAGTTGGCTTTCCATCACACTGAGCTTGGGGCGCCTGTAGTTTTACAAGATGCAAGTTGTAAAAGTCAAAGTACTTATCAGGTACTGCAAGTCTTAAATTTCCTTTAAGGTCTTAAATCTACCTTTTCTTGGTTTCTTCTCTTAATAATTTTATCTAGTCCATTAAAGGCTCCAGATGCGACAAATAGGATGTTTGTAGTATCCACTGATACACTGTCGCCTCGGATTTTGCGCGAATTCCGCTCAGGAACATTGACTGTTGTGCCTTCAAGAATCTTTAACAAGCCCTGAATGGAAATAAGATGGCCTGATCAACACCTCGTACTAAACGAATTTGTGGGTACAACTGAAAGTTTCTGCCCTCGTTTTATCAAATCAATTTATGCGTAGTCGGGAAGCCACGATTAATGCAACCGCAACTTACGACCCAGCTCTAGAAAGGAGATCAGTAAGACATCTATCATATTTGCAGATTTGTGCATTAGGCAAGAGTTTGACGCAGTAGTGAGAGCACTGGCCTTCCACCAATGTTGCCGGGATTCGATTCCCAGACTCAATGTCATAATGTGCAGTAGTGAAGCAGCTCTCGTAACCTGCTGTTCTTTGGTATTGTGAGCAGCTTCTATTGTTTTGAAGTCTAAGTCATTGTTTCTATTATTATTGTTTCGTCTTTTGTTTTTGGGTAGAGTAGCGAGGCAATCACATTATACGTTACGAGAGCTGCCACATCACCCTACATGTGGGGCGAATTTGTTGGTTATCTTCTTTGCTTCATGGGGTTTTTCTCGTTCCGGTTTCCCCCTCTCTTAAAAAAAAACACAAGAACAACAACAGTTGATATGATCTGATCTGATTTTAAGTTTCCCCAGTGAGTAGAGCTCTCTGTTCTTGGCTAAATAAGCTTCACACTTTAACAGTGACGAAGTATTGTTTGCAGAAACTGCTGAAATACCTACTGACCACAGTATAACGTGGCGCCACTCAAACTCTCAAATCTCTTTCCACTTTTTAATTTTTACACTGTAGATCTTTTAATAAACAAGTTGAGACCAGAATAATTATTAATTAAGATTACTCAAAGGCGAGGTTACTTAGTATAAAGGTGGCCAGGTGCCACAGCTGTACCTGTTGTACTCCTTCTCCACCAACATCTCTCAGATTTTGCACTCCAGGAACACAGCTGATCTTGTCAACTTCATCCAAGAACACAATTCCTAATCAAGACAAATGGAAACATACCTTACCATGTCATTGGCAAGCAAAATAGGATTGAAATAGGTACGAAATGCATAAACATAACCCTTTGACTGCTAGAAGTGAGACTTGACGGATTTTACTCTGCCTAATGCCAGACAATTTTACTTGTCAATTTGGGGGAATGGGAATTTAGGAGTCAATGGGTTCTTGATGGTCCACTTTACAGTATGTAACTGTTGTATATCAAAATTAAGCATTCACCTAATTTCCAGCATTTCTGGACAAAAGCAATAGAGGACATCGAAGATGTCCTAGACACAATAGACTGATTTAGCAAAAGAACGGGAATGCTAGATGACAACGCCACGTGCAGAAAAATGCCCATTATTCAGTCAGATTAGAGTAGAATTCACATGTATTAAACTAAAGATGATTGATTGAACCACATTTAACGAGTCTGCCTTACTTCCGTATTTGTACTGGACATCTAAAAAAGCCAATGTGTTTGTGCTTTGAAGTCAGTACAAACTGGCTAAACCTGATCATATTTGAGCATGAAAATAATTTTCAAATATTGTACTGTAACCAAGTAGATACCTTGCTGGGCTCTTTCAACACTGTTACCTGCTTCCTACAATAGGAAAGCAATACAACAAAGAGGTAAATAATTGGTTAAAAGCACAAACCATACCAAAGATGAGATCCAAACAACATTTTTTCCCAAGGATGAAAGAAAAACATATTTTTTAAGTGCGCATTATACATGTTGACAACATTGAAAAATGATCATTGCAGTTAACTAGAGAATTTAATTATTGTCTCTTAGAAACACCTGAAAGTTTCAGGTGTCGTATTTGTTAAATTTGCATGAGTTGCTTGTGTGGTAACGTGGATAAGAGAGTGGGCTGCAGATCCAGAGATAGGGATTTCAAGTTCCTGTTTGGGTGAGTAAAAAGCAAAATCTTGAGAAGTGCAAAATGTCTGTGAGAAGTGTTGTAGAAGGGTTGGGTATCTGCGGTCATCCAGGTGGGGGCTACGTGGAAGGTAAAGGGGGATAGATCTCTGTGAAGGAGAGGTTGGATTGGATAAAAAATTAAGGCAGTGGGGAAGATCATGCAGGGTTAACAGAAGTAGAACGGAGGAAAGAAATGTCTAGTTCTTTTTTAGAACACCCCAAAACACAAGCGATTGTTTTTAACTACATTTGTACAGTACATCCCCCCCAAAAAAGGAAAAAAGCAATTTCTGACAGTTGATAAAAATAAACCAGTCTAAAAAATTTAAACTGGTTCAAAAATTTTGAACTGGTTAAAAAAAAATTAAAACTCAAGGGGATAAAATTGAACTACCACAACTATAGTAGAAAACAATCAGAGACATGACATGGCAATTTTTTAACATCACAACATATCAAGAAATTCAAAAGAGAGTACTAAACCAAGGAGTCAGAATGTTTTTTCACTGTTTTCCGCTCTCCGGAACCTTTCTCCTTTCTCCCTTCCTTCTCCTTTCGACATAAACATCCTGTTTGAAGATGCTTCTGCTTTACTATTTCTATTGTTATTACAGGCAAAGAGCAGAATAACTCCTGTTAATTACTGCACGAGGCTAACCTGCAAGAGTTTTGCAATGACCGATTCAATGTCTTCTCCAACATAACCAGCTTGTGTCAAGGCAGTGCAATCACAGATTGCAAATGGAACATCAAGACATCGAGCTATAGTTTGTGCTAACAAAGTTTTTCCTAGAAGATACAAGAGAAGCTTAATTTAGTTATTATATTTAAAGCTACATGTACAGGCTTTTGTTAATACATGTAGTTACAAATCATTCTCTCCTATGACTATCAAGCACTGTTACTGAAGCTGTTACTTCATTGTTTTGGAAAATTGGGTGAAACAGAAGTACAGTGTATGTCATGGCAGCTCAGCGAATGAAGAATTAAAATTTGTAGACTACAGTAGGTAAAAGTTACATGGGCTTACAATGTAAGTGATTCTTGGGTCTTAAGTTCATTACAGTAGCGGCAATAACCCTAAGGTTTACAGTATAATCCAAAATAATTTTAAATGCTCTGGATAGAAATTAGAAATTTAATATCGTTGTTATCCAAAATGCACAAATGCCCTTAAGTGGACCATAATAATAAAATTATTATCTGAAGCCACGCAGGTCCAAGCGACGTATTAACAATGAAATCCCTTCCCCTCCCTCCTTTCCCTGTATGCTAAGTGCTCTACAGGTCAACTCAATAATAATGAATTCCTGAAGTCTACATGTACGTAGTTAGTATCTTTGTACCTGAGCCAGTAGGCCCAAGGAGTAGGATGTTGCTCTTATCAAGCTGGATCTTTTCCACCTCTGAGTCCAGTATGTCACTTCCTGCTTGTTCACGAGGCTGTGTTGAGGGATGAACACCACTTGCTCCCAAGGGGGAATTCAGATTAGATGTCTGCATCATGAGCATCTGTAATTCTACAAAATATAAAGAGAAACATATTTACAGTACCAAATGTTAATCATTAACTGGATCCATATATAGACTAAAGTAAAAACAATCAGGCTATGCTTGAAAGTTGAATATTTAACATTAATTCGCTAAACGTGAGGTGAATATCAGTGAAGGCTTTTATTCACCAATATCTAATGAGCCTGAGGTGAATGAAAAATTAATTATTGTTTTAGCATAATTACATATTAAGTGATTATTTGAAAAATATGCATAATTTTCTTTAAAACAACAATAATAATTATTAATTTCTTTGTCTGTCACCTTGACAGATCAGCACAGAGAATTTTCACTAATCACTTACGTAATTATGCTACATGTAATAGAGCGGTTTTCAAATGAGTGTCGTAAAACCAAAACCAAAGTAATTACTTTGGCCAATCAAAAAGGACGGGGACAATCCAGCAAACCAATCAAAAGTGTGAGCTACGGTTGGTTTTGGTTTCACTTCTCATTGGTTTCACTTCTGATTGGTTGAAAAAGTGGTGCGACAACTTTGAACCAATCACTGAGTGAAGTAATGCAAAACCAAAGTAATAATTATTATTTAATTACTTTTGACACTCAATTGAAAACCGCTCTATTACTCAGGGTTCTTGCTAAGTTTTTGCACAGGAGGTAAAAAACCAAAAATAGCAGGTAACCTTGCTACCTGCCCCTGCATGGGCTAGCGAGCTTAAGTCTTAACTTGACGTTCGTATCGATCGCTGTTGCGTTCCAGCTGCTCCTAAATTACTTTAATACTCAGCAAAAAGAAAGTAGCTTATGCTATTTCATTGAGTTTCACTCACCAACGCTTTTCTGACGCTATTGTTGAAAACCAAATTCCGAAAGACCTTTCTCTCGTTTTCCACGTGTGGATGCCATGTTGTAAACGTTTAATAATGGATTATGGGGGGTTTCCCCTGGCCGCGGGAGGAATGGAAAGGAAACATGGCGGACATTGTTTCGAGGGATGAGTTGGCGAAAAACAAGCTGGATTGCTTTTACAAATGGTATACTTTCGAAGAGATAACATGTGCCAGATATCTTCACAGGATTGGTTGGAAGGGGAAAGCAATATTTTCCCATAAACACAATGTGATTTCAGCTTTAAACAGACCAACATTCGTTGGATAATTTCGGCAAATATTTCAGTGAAACAGCCGGTAACATTTTCTTGAACAGCCGGTAAAAATAACCGGTTACCGGCTCTTAACAAGAACCCTGTTACTTATTCCAATCACGCTTGTTGGATAGGAGACTGGTTATAGCCAACTCATATCCAAAATATGCTCATGGAATAACAAAAATTATTGTTTTATTAATCAGAAAAC
>NC_090870.1:19170950-19178450 GCF_036669935.1 Montipora foliosa | reverse complement strand
CACCACCCCTCTGTTGGTTGATTGTGTCACAATGTCTATTTATTTACAGAGAAAACTCCCGTCTCTTTTTTGCAGGACCCTAACACAGCGAATGAGGTGCCTTCTCAGTGTGTTACTTAGCTTGCACTTACGCCTTCTTTTTGAGGAACTTCCTAAACATGCGGTAGTGTTCCTATTTCCTTTGTAAATTCTTTCAATCGTTGCTGTTGAAATATCACAAAAATCAGCAACTTTACATTGGCCGTGTGACGTTTAATATCGAAACAGGGTTCAATTAAAGGCCATCACGCTTGTGCAGCGTTTTGCTCGTAGATCTACAAGACACCTTTCCTTTTTACCTACAAGTCAACTCTTTATATCAATTTTAAAGACCTGTAACTAAACATCCTTCGACGTATCTTAATTGCGAGAATCCCATGAAAACAACCGTTACAGAATAAATTAGTAATGGCGCTTTTTGTTATCTGAATTGCATCATTCAACACCCAGACAATCTCAGTCATAAATATGTGTAACACTTTGCTTGAACAGCAAGTGAAGCGCATCAAAGCTGTTAATAACATACCCCTTCCCCTCCCTCCCGTCAATGTTGCATTTACCGGTTGGTTTTTGCACTCCAACCCATAAACATCAACATTGAAGGGGGAGAGGGGGAAAATTGCCGTCTGTGTTACAACCTTTGTGACCGAGACTGTAGGGGAAACAATAATGGTGGTGTTGTGGGGTATTCTGCAAATGCTCCTAAAATACTAAGTATGGCCGTATGGTATGTGAAAATTATTTACTCGGTCCGTATAGGGAAAAATTGTGCCCTTGGCCCCTATATAGACCTCCGGGCCTGTGAATAACGTAATTATACATTCTAACTTAAAAAGGTATGTCTTTAACCTATATAAGTATGAGACATTGAACTTAAGTAAACTTGATGTACCGTAATTTCCGGACGATTACCCGCACGGCAGATTACCCGCAGCGGTCTATTTTTGTCACAAGGGGAAAAAACGTTCAACAGATTACCCGCACTGGCCTATTACCCGCACCCCAAAACCGAAAAAATCTTGCTACTGTATTTCCGGGACAAGAACTCACAAACTTGGAGCGATGAATATTCCATGTTGTTGTTTACAAAGCAGATGATCGATAGCATTTTCTGCTAAGAATTGGCTTTTAATAATGCAGCCTTAAACACTCTCCTTAGTCATTTCTGGTTTGTCTTGTTAAAACGGCCTAAATATCCAATGTATTAACGCTAAGACTCGATAGAATACGAGTTGAAGGCCAACATCTTTACGATTGATCATTGAGCGCCATTTTGATAGGTTGAGAGAAAGTGGGGGTGAGTGTTAAAAATACCTGATGGGGTGGTGGTTAGGCACACCCAGCGGCAAAAGACCGGGCCTATATAAGAAGTCGCTTAAAACGGGAAAATGCTCTATTACTCAAGCCATGCCAGGGGTAGCTAGGAACATTTCACTGATGCGCTGAACAATCCAGCAAATTTTTCACTGTAGTTAGTGTTTTCTTTACACACGTGCCGACAATCACGTTCTAAATAATTATGCGGTGCCGTGAAATATGTCGGCATCTTGTTTTGTAGCTTTGAGCGTGCTTTCACAATAAATGCTTTCAATCTTTCATATACAAAATTGAAAGGAGTGCAGGTGAGAAATGCTTTTAAATTAAGCGAAGAAAAAAGCAGTGAAATACAGTAATCACTTAAACACTATTGATTTGTTTTTCATTCAATTTGCATCGGCTTTCATTAAGGGCTTTTAGAACACTACAATAAAACATCACACAAATGTTGAATAGGAAGTGTTTTCAGATTGAACTACGGTAACAAACAAGCTTGGCAACACGCAAGTTTTAAGGAAGCATCAGTTTAATTAATTAGTAAAGGTTTGAAATTATTTAAACAAGATCGTAAAAGATTTGTTTTGAACGGAAAAATTTGTGGCAGCACAAAATAAACACATTCGCATCCTGTTACTTTTTCAGCATTGAATTGTGTCTCACGATAAACTCTTTCTTAAAATTGAAAAGGATGTGTTAAAGTGAGAAATTCGTTCTCATTTACTTTTAATTCGGTGACAAGTTGTGACATGGTCGAAGGGAAAGATTATTGTTTTTCATTCAATTTGCTTCGGCTTTCATCGAGCGGTTTTACAAAGACTACGGCAAATAAAGCATCATTTTAAAGATTGAATCAACGAACGAGGAAACACACAGATTTGATGGAAGTGTTGGTTTAATTATCCTCATTTTAACTTGTTTCAATCTGTCAAATTCTTACCTGAGATTTAAAAATTATCGCATTACCCGCACCTTCCTATTACCCGCAGCAACCGCGATTTACTGGAAAATTAACGCATTACCCGCGGGTAATCGGCCGGAAATTACGATACTTATATCTGAAAAAAGGTAATTTATGTTATATCAATTTATTATTATAATAATACTATACTCAACAGAATATCTTGTTTCTGATAGGTCAATGACCAAGGCATTAAGAGGTTAAAGGGTGCATTAAATGTTATAAAGTGCAATGTGGAAGTCGCTATGGAAACACAGCCATGGAGTAATTTTGTTGAGTATATAATAACTAAAAAAATCTATGAATTTGCTTATGCATGTCATGATTTATGGTCAATCAAAATGTTTTGAAAGTACTTCAATCGCACTCACTAACTCTCAAAACATCACTTGGGCCCATAGATCAGAAAATGCACTTGCTCATTTCCTATAATCACACACTATATTATGTGGCATCTGAGAGTCTGTTACGTCATTTGTTTTGTTGTGTAATATGACCCATTCGAATAATGAAAACACAGGAGGCAAAGTACAAAGACGCCTTAAAACCCAAACGTTTCGTAATGCATTAAGCGTTAAAAAACTGTCAAAGGCCAATAACCAAGAATGCTTTCTTGAAATTGTCTACGCATCGGTCTAGTAGGCGTCAGTGACCGTAAATGAACGAAATTTAATGATCGAATGGACTAAGTTCACTCGTGAATGAAACAAGATGACATAACATTCAAATGAGCCAGACAATTAAGCATCAGATGACCAAGTCTTCACCGCGTAAATTTTCGGCGATGCAAAGAAAAAAACGTAAGACCTGAATATAAAAACCCTTTCGATCATGATCAATAAGCTTAACTTTCAGCTGCTCTGCTTCTCGTTGTTCCAATTGAATGCAAGAAATGATGCAATGGATTAAATAATCTGCAAGTTACTCATTAACTGTACCATAGAAATTACAAACAAATCATATCTTACCTTTGGGACAGAATATTTGCTTGCTCTTTCCCCCAAAACGGCGTAAAGAACCCGGTATTCTAAACATGGTGTTTCAACTTTAGGCCGCAACAACACAACAGTTGAACCCTTACCAACACAAATTTCCGTGAATTGGAATAAAAGAGGTCGAATTTAACGAAAAATACAAATCTTTCGCACTTACAAGGTACATTAAAAAACTTGCTATATTTACACACGAGAGTAAAATAGGAAATTCAATATAAACTAAAACTCAACTCCACACAACACCCAGCCAGCCATTTTGTTTTCGTCACTTTCGCGCGTGCGTGGTTACACAACAAACATCGTGCCAAGTCATGAATTACGACTTACCCAGCCCACCACGTCTATTATAAAATTTTGAATAAATTCAAATTTTCAGGAAAAGCCGTAACATTTAACGAGCAAAATTTTGCTTTTAGTTAATGTGGCCTGGAAAAAGGCAGAATTTCTTGATTTTGAGATTTTAAAAAAATGATTACGTCACAAGAGGACCAAGAGGAGGAAACCTTACGAACATTTCCACTATTTTGGCATTTTTGCGGAATAAATTGACTTTCTCAAGAAACGATTGGTGGTATCATTAAGTATTTTTCATGAATTTGATTCTCATTCTTGTTGTCAAAAGTTTGCTTGGGAACTCTCGAACCCAGGCTCTTTCTCCTCTCCTCCCTTGTCGTCGAGGTTGGCATTATAGATGGTATCCTCAAGGATATCATCAATTCAAATTCAAAATCCAAAGGTGTTTTGAATTTTTAACTATAGGATCCGGAGGTTGAAGATGAACTAAAAATTAGTCTTTTTTCAAGTATCCAGTTCCATGACGTCTTTCGTTTCGGAAATACTGCATCATTTTGAATTTCCCAATTATCACCTTGCGTGACGCCATGCTACAAAGCTATTTGGTTGAAACAAAAAAAGGTCTATCCCTAAGAATCTCAGCAGTTTGAGCGTTTCAAGTACATAAGGAGATGTGTTCATACAAATTTTATCTCGTCAGCGAAAAGTAAGCGTTTTCATCTCAAAGTGAACTCCAGACATGTTGTTGTTGTTGTTGATTTCTGGCCACAATATTGGTGCACACAACATGGCATGTAAAACTCTGTAAAGTTGCGTGAAATGATTCGACAAATAACTCAGAAACGATGCACCGCACAGACCTGAGAATTGGAGAGGAGATTTCTAAATTTGTCTCCTACAAAATTGCTCCTTTTTGGCTTTTTTCGTGGAACGGTTTCGATTTTATTATTTTGTTGCGTGACGGTGAAAACGATCTATTGCAAGAAAAACCTAATTCTGACTTAGCTTCACTACAACAAGACCACAATGAGAAATAGTTTATCAAGGATGTGTCAGTCAATCCACTGCTTAACGTGACATAAGCTACGCAACGCAGTAACATTATACTAAGTTAAACGAGCATTGAATTGTGCCACGCCAGTTACGAAAAACCACTGAAAACCACCCTTCTTAAGTGCCCATAAATAACGTGGAAACGTATTCCTCATCTAATACAGCGCCACCACACCCCAAGGAAAGGGTACTTAACATAAAAGAAAATAGAACATAGCATTCCAAGACGAAAACTAAGGAAAACCATGAAGGAGAAGCGATCTACCGACGTAGAATGACAAAATATTCCCGTCAGACTCTTCCCCCCGATCAATCCCAAACTAAAGCATTCCAGGCCCTCTACATCACGGCGTAAGCATATCCAACTCGCTCCCATGTCACTCAAACGTCAGCATTGGAAACATTATCGGAGAACAGTAAGTTTATTACTCCCTACTCTTTGTATCACTTCCTTGTTAACCCTTTGAGTGCTAAGTGCTTGTTTGTTTGTTTGTTTGTTTGGTTGTTTGTTTTTTTTTTGTACTTTTTTGGCGATAAACGGTCTGCAAAACTTGGCTTAGCCATATAGGAGTCCGTGTAAAAGGGAGCTCTCATTGAAGCATCTGCGATTTTGGTCAATGTGGGCTCAGGTTTGAACGTCACGTGACAGATATCCGGTTCGTATTTGGGGAGCGAGCGAGTTGGCCTTATTAAGCCTTGTTGGTTAATTTATCATTTTGTAAGTGGTTTTCTGGGAATCCTTCGTCTACAGAACCCCCAGGCTGCCAACATTACGCCGGAATGTGGGTAAAGGCAACCCTTTGAAAGAAAACAGAGGTGAGAGATGGTTTCATGCAGACTGGGACGCCTAAAATTCTCCGTTGTAAACATGGCGGTTCACGAGTGAAGTTGTCTCTCTGGCCTTTCTGTGGACGAATCCAGGACCTACCGATACAAGTTGGGCAATTTTTGAAAGCTAAAAACTTCAATCGATGCGGTATTTTGCTGGTAGGACTGGGTGGCCCGACACTTATTATTATTTTTTTGTATTTTATTACACTTATGGTAAAAACTATGAAATGAGAATCGGAAGTCTTTCCTTGTCATGGAATGGCAGAATTACCCAGAATTCTTTTTGGGCATGAGCGAGGCAACTTATTAAGAAGCACGAGAATGGCTGAAGCGCGGCCAGAGGAAAAAATTTCTAGCCAGAGTAGCCAGGAGTAGGCCTGGTGTGTGCTGTTAACGTAGATTTTGGATTTCTAAACAAGTTTTTATCATAGGAAATTCGCGACAAACTTGTGCTTTCATTTCCATATGTGTAATCCTCCTGTCAAATAAAGGGGTTTTCTGTTTATATGAAAAATACGTTTTCTCTCCCGTCCTCTTCTTATGCATGATCTTCGGGAAAATTACATTCTGTCCCTCAGTAAACCTAGAACAACTAGTTAAAATGGTCTTAGTTCTTTTTCCTTACGTATCAGCTAAGTTGCGGAATGCGCTACCTAATTTTATCCGTACCTATGAGTTTACTGGTTTTAAAAGAGAATCCGGCCAGGGCTGCATTTTGTACAGCGGCTTTTCTTTTTAATGAACATATCTTTAAATATTATGTATTTAGTATGTATCTGTGTATGCTATGTATTTTAGCTGCAAATGTAATGTCTCGAAGATATTAGCTCCTGTAGTTATTCTGAAATTCGAGATGAAATAAAGTTTATGCACGTATGTTACCTTTCGCAGGGCGCGTGCGCACAGTTTGCAATCTGCGACTCCAGTGCTTACCATATGAGAGATAATATGACTTTTCACTTGAATATATAGACGATCGAATTCTTATGCTAAATTGACAAGGGCGGTCTGGAGCTGTGAGTAGGCGTGGGATTTGTCTTATATGGTTAGGGGCTGACATATCTCTCCCTCAATGCCGTACCGGGAGGCGAGGTCAGTAGCAGAAAGCAGCGAAGGGCCAACTGCGTCCAAAAGCGATCGCACGGGCCGAAATGACGGGATGACTCGTTTGGTACGACGCTCCAGCGCCATGTCTGGAGGTACTGCGTTTTTCTCTTTTGTTCACGAATGACGTTGAGTACTGCATTGCATAAGAAATTTTAAGGGGATTTTTCATTTAGTGTACTTGGACACGGAATTATAACCGGGAACTCCGTCTCTTCTTGCACGAAAACTGAGCCTAGCACCCGGACAGGTCCCAGGCCCTTCCCGATGCTCAACATGTCCTCGACCGTCTGAAATGACGACTATCGACAATTTTTAATTTTCCCTGGATTGACTGTTATCTTCAATTTAGATTACTCTGTCCCAGGACTTGTGGTAGCAGATGAGAAGGAAAAATGTGAAAAGTTGCATCCCTGGACCGGATTTGAACCCGGAGCACCTATGCCACTATGTAAGAACTCTTTTTATCTACTTAATCACAAAAGATGGTTAGTCCTGGCCCGAGACATCGTGTTGTGTTCTTGGGCAAGACACTTTACTTTCACGGTGCCTCTCTCCACCCAGGTGTATAAATGGGTACCGGGGCGAATTAAATGCTGGGAGTAACCCTGCGATGGACTAGCATCCCATCCAGGGGGGAGTAGAAATACTCCTAGTCGCTTCATGCTACAGAAACCGGCGATAAGCGCCGGCCTGATGGGCCTTCTAGGCTCGTAGCAGACTTTACCTTTACCTTAACCACCAAAGATTAACTGGCTGATTAGCTCATTTCCGAGTTGCTATTTGCCTCGGTTTCAAAGCGAGTCCTGCACAACCATTCAAATGGAAATGAGCGGTGTATTTTCATGCAAATCAAACTCATTATCACTTGAATGGTTTAGCACCAAGACTCGTTTTGAACCAGAGGCA
>NC_090870.1:19163450-19168450 GCF_036669935.1 Montipora foliosa | reverse complement strand
ATGTGAGAACAGGATTCGTTTTCGCCGCATACAGCGCAGCGCTCGCTCACGCCCAGCCGTTGCCAGCGGTGCAAATAAGCCCCAGTTTCGACTATTCCACGGAACAAATGCTATACGCCAGGCAATATCGGCGGCTTTCGTACTCAGACCCCCATAAATCTGGGACCAAATGTTTTTCCAAGGTAGACGTGTTTTTTAGCCGTTTTTCCAAAGTGGCTGTACTGCGCAGCCACTTGGGCGAAGGGAACGCGAGTTTCGAGTACAGGATTTTGACTTTGTAGTAAGGCAGTAGGGGTAGGTCGATATGTAATCGATCGACCGCTGCAAGGAGGTGTTGGAAATATCGTGACGGAGAATCACCAAAATATTTCGTGCAGAGATTGGACTGGAGAAAAGACTAGCTTTTCATCCGGCTACTTAAGGCGGCAAAGCCAACCCAATAACGGGCCAAGAAAACCCACTTCGATTGACATGTAGGATCACCAATGCGGGGAATCCAGCGCAGTTGTGGAGCGCTAGCCTTTTTCATCCGAATTAATCACGGCTACGCCCTTACTAGTCTCCTCTCAGCCGTCTTTCGGCCGGGATATCACTCCTTTATTCATAAGATAAAAAACGCATATTTACAATCATCATAATAATAAATAAATACAAACTCGAAAAAGATCTCCCTAGAAAAAAAACAAACACAAAGTTCATTTAGAAGGCACAGTACTCGGGCGGGTCGGCCTTCGAGCAGGCGGACCCTCGCATTCTGACATTTAAGCTGGAACTCGCTTCATAGGTTTCTTGACAGTTCGTAGTTGCACACAAAATTCACGCTAAACTCGATAAACTAAACGAGCCATATACTGATGAAAATCAGCGCACAAACCATGCATCTCTATCGCATGAGAAACAAAGTCAGTAACTCGAGCAGGAGACATGCGAATCACGTCATCACGAGAGAGCTCACCTAGAGCAGAAAGAAAATATGAATCAATCTTATCACGATGAGTATCAACTGGAGAACTTGAAACCGGAACAGGAGACGAAGCAACTTAGGTAATAGGTTCACTATTAGAGGTAACAGCAGGCGATGCAGGAACAGAAGAAGGAACATTAGACAACGCAGAAACATCTGGAACATCTACAGGAACAGAGGAGGGAACATCAGGCGACGGCAACGTCAGCAACAGCAACAGGATGAGAGGGGGAAGGAGGAGCCGCAGAGGCAGCAACCTCCTCATTCCTGAACAACATCTCCTTTTGTGGGGTGCAGGGATAGCGCAGTGGTGAGAGCACTCGCCTCCCACCAATGTAGCGTGTGTTCGATTCCCAGACTCAGCGCCATATGTGGGTTGAGTTTGTTGGTTCTCTACTCTGCATCGAGAGGTTTTCTCCGGGTAACCCGGCTTCCCCTCTCCTGGAAAACCAACATTTGACTTGATTGGCGTTAATTGTTAATTTCAGTTTCTAGTGTCCCCAGTTAGTGCTCCCGCTCTAAAACGACTAGACACTTAAGTAAAGTTTCTTTCCTTTTTCCTTTTTTTTCCTTCCCCCGGAGCCCTCACAAGAGGCCTCATCAGGAGGAGAAATAGAATCAGGGCTGTTGTCATCCTCAGCGACTGGCACACTGGAAGACAGGATCTCTGTACCCGGGCAAACAGCTCCCCAGGCCTGCCGGCACTTCCTGGTCATGTGACCAGGCTGATCACAGCACCGGCACAAACCGGAGAGCGGGCAAGCAGAGCCACTCTGACCGGTTTTACGACCTACGACGCAGTAGACGGGCTAGCGAGTGTACCAGACACGACAATTATAGTCGCAAATTGACAAGAAGTAAGGAATAGCCTGATCCAGAGCCATCTCAACAACGCGATTACCATTATGAAGAGCAGGAAAATTGGCGAAAGTGCTCAGCTGGACCAACAAAACGTTTCCATAGGATTCAAAAAAGGCTTTCAAATCGTCATCCGAAATCTCTGAGGGCTAGAACAAACACAGAACGGGATCTAGAATCCGCACGGACAAAACGAATTTCCACGTCACCACAAACAATGCGGGACAAAATTAGTTTATCACGACCGTTCCGCAAAATTGAACTGTTGCAAGCTTATCTGGACCACCTGTGGTTGCATTGCAGAGGAACCGTAGTTGCGATAAATTGCTTCTGGAAACTGCACAACAACGCTATTCGGATACTGAAGAGACGACATAGGATGCTCAATTGAAGGTTGGGCTAACGCCATTCCCTCCAAGCATGTACTTCGGACAGTGTGCAAAAATATAACAAAAACGCCAATTGATCACAATCACAACATCAACAACGAAAAGCTGTTTCCGCCTTGCTGGGCCTCATTAGCATGGCACAGCTGTAATGTAAAGCGGGTGATTTAGACACCCCATTAAGAGACAGCTTCACATGCATATGTCCATGGCTGCTAATTGACCAGGTGAAATGGTTGCGCGCGTGCATGATGTGTTGGCCACACCGGGCTGGTGTTATGGTGTGTCACCTTGCTTGTTTTGTTTTTCTTTTTTCACTGAAGTTAAGCCCGTTCGGGCGGAGTTAGTACTTGGTGGAAGACCAACGCAAACCCCTGACGAAAACATGTAACTGCATTCCGATGAAAGAAGATGCATTTTCATCGTTTCATTTTACGAATGTCCCGGATATGTTTCGCGGGTATCGATCGTGATGCCATGTGATTTTCAGAGTTTGGACGCGATGTTGGACTGGCTGGCCGACGGTCACATCTCCTCGATCTGATGTAATTGTAAATCTGTCATGCCTCGACATCGGGTTCGTACGGCAATGATTGAAGCAGTAAAAAGTTCCCATATTTTGACTTGCTTTGCAGTTGTACGTGTTTGTTGCTCGGCCGTTTTCTTCGCTGTTTTTTCAAAGATAATTGAAGTTGTGTTGATGTATTCGAAGTATCACTTGCAAATATGAGTAAAGCTACTTATCAGGACATCAGAAAGCTGTGTAGTGATGTGCTTTGTAATAAACAGACACTGCAATTTGCCCCCGCACGGCAATTCGTGCCGGCAACGATGCTGAGTTGTGATTTGTCAACTCACCTCCAGTAGCTCAGTGGTTAGAGCATCCAACTAGATCACGGAGGGTCGTGGGTTCAAATCCCATCTGGGACTGGGATATTTTTCTGAGTCTACATTTCTCCTTACATTTAATATCATTGTTGTTGTTTCATCTTTCACACATTATCATCATCATCATCATCATCATCATCATCATCATCATTATTATTATTACCAAAGCCTGGTTGAGGTGTTTGAGAGATAAGAAAAAAAAAAAAAGAAAGAAGGGGGGGCTCAGAAAAAGGGGGTGAAAATTCACCCATTTCACCTCCCCTGGATCCGCGCCTCCTCTGCCATGCGTCGAAACTCACTATGAGGGAAAGATCTCATGGATATACCCACCACGAGTCCCATTTTACAGATTAAGCGAAGTGCCCATTTCAGTGATTAGGTCTAAACTTTCGTTTATTTTATTGCTATAGCAATATTTAGTTCTAGAAACTGTTTTAGAATGGTTATTTTTTTCAAGTTAATGGTTGGTGTGTATATCCATGAGATCCTTGGCCACTCTGATCCAAGCGCCAAAAACAACCTTGGACGGCACTACAAACCGCGCATGCCCCATGATATGTTTGCTGATTGTGACTTGAGCTGCATTCCCCGCATTCCTTTACAGTAATTCTTCCGCTGTTGTTAAGTGAGCCCACACCACATCACTGGAGGATTCGGTCGCTATGGCCCGTTTCAAACGTCGCATTTTACACGTACTGAATCTAATGCAAATGAGAAAAATCCATTGTTCTCGCTCATTTGCATTAAATTCTGCACATGTAAAATGCGACGTTTTAAACAGGCCTAAAAGACCGCCAAGAATGTTCAACACAGTGAGTTTCGACACATTGCAGAGGTCTCTTTACCCGTAATCGTCAGCCCAGCTAACGCAAAAGAAAAGAGATCCCTCCTAGCAGGGAAGTTAAGGGCTTTTTGCAAATCTTTTATTCCTGTATTGGGAGGAATAGAGATGGAATTACCAAACGTTAACGGTGCAGTTAGGCTAAGCGGGTGTTAACTCACGAAACCCACAAGCGCTCTAGGCAAGAATGCCACCACCAATAGTAACGTCATTTTTGAAGTTGCCCATTTCTCTTGCATATTAAAAAAAAACAGAAAAGGCGACAAGTGAGTCTACATTACTTTCGTAGTTCATGCACGCGCTGCAGGCCTACAAGCTTACCTTTAATCACTCACTCAGACAGCCCCGATAACAATACGGGTAAAGGACGCATGATGCGTTGGGTGGGTTTCTTCGAAATAAAACGAAGTATTTTCAAAAACCAAAGATAAAGTAGCATAGGTTTTTGAAAAATGAGCTTATAAACGCACTACGTTGCGCCAAATGTGACAAAATATCAAAGCCGGAAATAAATCAAATTACACAATTCACTATGACTTTGGCTACAACATAGTTAATATATGGAAATAGTTATGAAACTCGATAAATGTTATGTTCGCTGTTTCGGCCCTGACCATCCACAAACCAGACCCTTTTTCTAAAAGACAGCCAATCAATTTATTCAAAACTCAGGTGAACCGAGGACAAAAGATTCTGTAGTCACGGCCAAGTTAACATGAAGTGCAACAGTACTGTTCTCGCTTTTGAAGTTTTCGGAATTTCATAACCAGTCTGGCTACATGAAATATGCTCCGATGTTGTGATGATCACAATTACTGCAAAGCTGGAGAGATTAATTGTTCCCCTTATACAGGATCATTACGTTTGGCAAAAATGAGTTAGCGTCTGTACAGGTTTTTGAACGACTTGAACGTTCCGGCTACTCAAAACCCATTTGACAGGTTGCGTAAACCCTCGACTGTACCGGATGACGGACCAGCAACCGAGTTCTTGTAATTAACCCTTAATGTTGCCGGAAGGAGTAACTGAATTAGTACGGCTACACAAAAATGTCGTAAGGTAG
>NC_090870.1:19153450-19160950 GCF_036669935.1 Montipora foliosa | reverse complement strand
GACAGTGTATTGAAACTGTGAGGTGAATTTGCGTACTGGTCATTGGTGGGACGCAAAGGGTTTCCATGACCTACCAGTTTAAATTGTGGATGCAGTTTAGTTTCCCTTTCCTCGGGATCTTGTGCTGCTGTATTAGATGAGGAAAACGTTTCCACATACTTTCTGGCCACACCAAGAGGGTGGTTTTTTAGTGCTTTTTGTATCTGGCGTAGCACGTCTTCCCATACGATTATAAACTTTCACATGTTGTTTCTATTGTCCTAGGCTGTACTCAGGATTTGTTTGCATTAAATGATAGGCTGACGCATACTCAATAAACTTTCACATTGGAACTCTGGCTAGTATAGCCAGAATGAGAAATTCGCATTAACTGTTGACAATTTCAAAGAACTTAATTTAGGATAGACTTTCTGGCTTTTAAAGGGGGGTGAAACAATTACGAAAACAAAATTATTTTTCAAGAAAAGGGGGTAAAATCGTGCATGAGTGAGCAAGCCGAACTTGCGCCTGAGATGTATACATAAAAATGGAATGAAAAACCACTTGCAAAAGTTTATTTTGGAGAAAAATCTCTAAAATAAAGATGCTAAAACTCATTAGAAATTTCACGTTCCGCCCCCCCCCCCCTCCCCCCCTCCATAAATAATAATTACGGTCAAATGGTCCTCCCCATACTGTATGACAGCACTTTTGCGGATTAAAACGAGAAAAACCGAAAAAGAAGCAAGTAATAGTCATCCATATTACTTTGTTATTCTTCTTTTTCAACTTTCCTTTCTTTCACCGCGGAGACCGTTACAAGAGACGCCAGCTTTGTCACGAAATCTGTTCTCCCTCTGATTCACCAACAGTCTCGCTTCCATCTTCATCCTCTTCGTCGCTACACGAATCCTCGTTTGATATAGCCTTCCTTCTTTCTCCGCCACTTGCTTTAAAAAGATTTAACAGATCCATAAAACGTTTTTTGACCTGGAAAAAAGAAACAAACATCAAAGCGATAATGGAATGACAACGTTCAGGCTGAGATACGCCAAAATGTTAAGTACATACTCGGCCCGGGGTGACAGTGTGTTAAGAACGTCTTTATTTACTAATTTGTTTTTTCTTTTGGTTTTTTTTTTGGGAGTAGTATAAATAATGCGGGTATCAGCAGCCATCCCGGAGGGTCGTCCCCCAGGCAACCCCTGGGCAACCCGCGCGCAACCCACGGGAATGGTGGGTGACTTGTTGCAAAACTTTGCCCCAGAGTTCATTTATTATCATTTGCAAGTATATGAAGCCATTCCTGTCAGGGAAATGCTTGAGAGAAAGTAAAATGTATCTCAAAATCATGATGGAACCTTTTTTAAAGTTGTGCTTCTAAAAGTGTTATGAAACTGGGCAATAAGTGACAGATTGCTAGGTTCCAACTTCCAACACACAGCAATGCCCTAGGGGTGGGGACATTTGCCAAAATATTTAAGCTCTACCCCAGGGCTTTACAAGCAATTGTCAGTTTAGAGCTGTTTTGACAAATGCTCCGGGATCGCCGGGGGTTGACCCCTAGGGATGGCTGCTAATACCCGTATATAGGTAAAAAGAAATGTAAGACGAGTCTAACAAGACAATTAACGAAGTACTTAAGCCCGTTATACACAAGCAGGAATGTTTTATCAGATATTTAACAACATTAACCAATGTCACGGTTGTTCACTCTTTGCATGATACATTGACGAACAACTCTGTAGTCGAACTTAGTACTTTAAAGCCATGTTAAGAACGTTTTCAGGCTCGAATCGCAAAAAATAAGACCAGTCAGCCTCAACCCCATATCAAGGAGGAGGACAACGTGAGCACATAGCGACGAATTTCGTTTTTTTTTTTCACCGGGTTTTAACACTGTTCCTCCCACTTCAGTTCCTGAATAGTTCGGGTAGTTTAAAGAAGAAGTTCGACGAACTGGACTAATGACGAAAAAGTTTGGAAAATGCAAACGTGTAATTTTGAAAGACGTTTTCATTCACGTCGCCGTTGTAGATCTTAACGTTCTTAATAATGTAAACCGTCTCAACCGCCTATAGAAAAGGCTGGCATTATCGGACCTTACGAACATGGTCTGCAAACAAGTAACGAACAACAATAAAAGTGCTGAAAGCTACACAACTGATCTCTCTGACTTCTCTAGGCAATCAGCCTTGGCTGAACCTAACACATTTGGGTGATCAAAAACAACCAGACGCAAAGAGCGTAGAACCACTCATGCAAAAAGGCGGACTGCAAAAGAGAGGGAACCAAATGAAAAAAAAACATTAAAAAACCTCTCTAAATCGGTTTTAACTGATAGCCAAGTCAGCTTGATACCTAAAGCACTTAAATTCATACCTGGCCTACACCCGTGACAAACGTCACGAAAACAACGAAAGACGTCAACGTTTGCGTGCCTTTGAAGTTTTCGCCTTTGAAGACGAATGCATCTTCAGTACATATTTCACGGTAAAGATAAGGAACCACATCCGTTCCATGCAAGATCTAACTGGGTGTCGCCAGTCAAACGATCAGTTAACTGATTGGAGTGTAATGTGAAGTGCTTGTTTTCTACCCCATATGAACCATGTGAGCGTTAGCCCTACTAATGGAAATGGGCCCACACAAGGACAGAGAAAAACTCTGACCAGTTTTTCTCTGTCTTTGTGTGGCCAATCTCCATTAGTAAGGATAACGCTCACATGGTTCATATGGGGTAGAAAACAAGCACTTCACATTACACTCTAATCAGTTCAGTCTGTTGAAATATAGTGCTTCACGGCCAACGTTTGCAAAAACGCAACCTTTCCAACGATCAGTTACCCTTGAAAGCTACTTGGAAATTTCAGAGGAGACTACTTCCCTAGACACAACAGTAAACTAGTAATAGTTTTCGCTACATCTGCCCACGCCTAAGATAATATGGATGGGAGTTGTGCTGCACATTGGCGGTGTTTTCACCAGAAGTTTTTAAGGTCGCTTAGCGAGTGACAACCGGAAATCGCGTGAAAACAGTTGCCTTTCCAACTCGCTTAAAGTTCAGCGAGTCGGGAAACTTCAATGGAATTCTCATTAAATTTAAGCCACCAAACCAGGTAGCTTAAGCGACTTGGCAATTACTTTCAGCCAATGAGGAGTCGCTTGCAGTTAATTAAATCGGAAATACAACAGGCGTGTTATTTTTATTATTTTTATTATATTGTATTGGCACGTCCTCTCTTCTCATTTAATCTTACCCGTGAAAACACATATAATTTTTGAGTCGCTTAACGAAGTCTGCAAACAAACCACTTTGAGGAATGTTACGCGAGACGACGGCTGTCGTGAAAACACAGTGATGTGAAAAAAATGTGATGTCTTCATATTACGTTACATGTAATTAGGTGGGTAAATGAAAGCGAAAAATGCAAGGAAAGGATGGGCAACAACAAACAGCATTTATTTTCAACTTCAATACGCGTTTATTTGATGCGCTATCAATTGAAAGCAACTTACATAATCATGGAATATGATAGTAAAACAGGAACAGGAACAGGAACATTAATTAGAACGCAACATTTCGTCGTCACCTTTTATACCCACGTTGGTTGTTTCCACGGTACCTTGAAATACCATAAATTTGGAACAAAACTAGGTTATTGTATTCGGATCGCTGTTTGGCCAAAATCCAAGGAGGCAACCTAGAAGCCCCCGCGTAAAAAAAGGGAAATTATGTAAATTGCTCAACCGAGCGCGCAAGGTGGTATCGGTATTACTCACCGAGTTCGCGAGGTGTTCTGGGTAACTTGAGTCACGAGGCAGAAAGTCACAAGGAGCATCGATAGTCTATCGAAGGTTTCAGCATAGTGATTACAGTATCTGATAGAAAATCATATTGCCTGCATCAGAAATGGTCGATTTTTCAGGCACAAATCATAAACAGGGGCGACGATTTGTCAGACACAAATGAAATCAGACTGAAAAGGGGCGACAGACTCAACCACAAACTGCCAGACGCAAAATCGGAAAGCAAAAGCATAGGCTCAGTATCAACATTTTCAAACAATCTTCGATCATTTTTAAGACGTTTATTCACAGATAATAATAATTAGCGATCAGAATATAATAAGCGAGTTTTGTTCCTATTTTATGGTATTTCAAGGTACCGTGGAAAGAACCACATGGATGAAAAAGATGACGACGAAGGATGACTACGAAATGTTGCCTTCTAGTCACTGAATGTTCTTGTTTTACTATAATAGTTTCAAGGCATTTTCCAAAATTATATAAATAGGCCATTTCCGAGTTCATATCTGCCTCCTCTTCAAAGCGAGTCTAAGTGCCAAGTTTTTGTGATGGTAATTAGTTCTACTTTACATATGAATGAAAACTAATTTGCGAACTCAACAACACCTCGCGAACTCGGTGAGCAATACCGATACCATCTTGCGCGTCCGGTTAAGCAAATCGAGATTGCTCCCCCATCATTTACATATTTTCCCTACCAATTTACATATTTTCACTTTTTACGTAGACTGTTCGCAGTCCAATCCAGTCCAGGAACTTTTTTAAGCTTCCAGTCCAGGAACTTAAAAAATTTGCTTCTCCGAATGGTTTATTTCGGGCAAAATACACAAAATTGTCATCTAATTATTTAAGTTCGCCGACGAAGGTGTTTCACTACCCATATGATGGCAACCCCAGTGTGTTCCCGCTTGAGAATATCGACCATGCGGCATGTGATGTCCGCCATCTTGGATCATGTTTCACTGACCAAGTTGTAGCCGAAGCTATCGAGGGAAGTTTGGAAAATCAACTCTAAACTATTACAGCAATAGTGATGCCAGTTTTCATCTCAATTATTTCAAGGTCTGTGGTGATGTACATCCGGACCCTGGACCCACGACTGCTAATAAAAATCCAAAGCAAAATATGGATTCGACTAAATCGAGGAAAGCAACTGTATGAAAGTGTCCTTGTGCCCTCTGTTTAAAACCAGTTCGTGCCAATCAGAAGGGTATCCTTTGTGATATTTGTAATAGATGGCATCATGTAAAATGCTTAAAGATGGATCCTAAATTGTACATGGCTCTTAGCTCTTCAGATGAGGAATGGTGATGCAATGACCGTAATTTGACGGATTCTTTCTTCGAAGCTTCGCGTGGTTCTGATGGCTTTGATCTTCTGCCAACGAGGAAAGTCAGACCTCCACAGCGAACAGTCGTTTCCCAAGTGTTTGGTGTTAAATTCAAGAAGTTTGCGCAACAAAGTTCTTGATTTGCAAGCTCTGCTTTTAGTGGACATTTTTGATGTTGTCGCTATCACCGAGACTTGGCAAACGTTGTACATATTCAAGAAACATTCCTTATATAAAAGGGGGGGGGGGGGGGGGGTTAACCACGAAAGGGAGACCGTGCAGGCAATAATTAAGTAATCTAAAGAATAAAACTACATGTACCAATAATTCAAACTGTTTCCAGAAATCAATTTTCCCGAGAGCTGAGAACCCAGTGTGATCGGTCAAACTTGAAGGCTTAATATAGTGTTTGAGGCTATTCGAAACACTCACGCGGCATGTCTTTAAGTAGAACATGAGAAGCGATCAAAGGAAATACTTGAAATGATAAAAAAGCATCCGTAAAACTTAGGGCCGCACGTCCAGAGCTTAAATTTTGGGCGCAAGCTTATCACTAGCTAGCGCTACAGACTATGACAATTAACTGGACCAGGAGAGCTTTATTCGAAGGGCTTACCTGTAAAGTTATACAGGCACAAGCTTAACAACCCTGTATCTACATTTTACGCCAATGCGACGTTGTCTCGTTCTGAATAGAAAACAACGTAAAATGATCACTAATAACACATGCAGTCAATGCGAACCGAATAAATTCTTGACTCCATTCCGAATGTCTTTCATTCTCCACAGATAAAGAGCCGGATTAAGAGTGGAAGATGAAAAATAAATGGACAAGGAAACAACATACGCCATTCCACAGGAGTGAAAGGAGATCGTACGATTAAGAACCAGGGCAATCGTAATGATAACTGGCCAAAAAGTGATAGAAAACAAAGCAAGAATATATAAGATCGACCTCAAAGATCTCTTAAACTTCTCCACGTTTATTGCTGGTTGTCCCAAATTTTGCGAAGATTGATTTGCTTGAATTTGTCGCTGGTGTTGCCGAATTATTTGAGACAATTTAACGTAAGCAAAGAAAGTGATAAAATAGCAGAGTAGCATAAACACTGTAATGATGTAAGCTGCCGCAGTTCTCGCGGTTATAAACAGGGCAAGAAATGAACCTGGGATAATAACAAACACCGTGATTATAACCCAACGGCGGTGCGACGTCAACAAGGACCGTCTCATCATATGCAGCCAGCGTTCAATGGACAAAAGTGTTATTGCAAGTAAGCTGAAGGCTCCGAAGAAAATACCGACAACGAATCCAATGCAGAGCAGTCTTCGACGAACTGGCCCATTCTGGACGAAAGGAGGTAAACCTACTAACGGTTGGACAATAAGTCCAGTACACAAATCACTAAACGCCAACCCACTAAGTACAACGTGAAAAGTGGTCCTCTGAAACGTCCTTTTCCACATCGCTGCTAAAATCAGTGCGTTTCCCACCACTGTTAAGGGGGACAAAACAACGATAAAGATGTGGGTAGCCAAATAAAGGGAAAGCCAAGTGGTGTTCAGCACCTCGATGTCACAGATCTCCACAGAGGAGCAAGATACACTGTCAAACATGACGAGGTCTCATTTAGTTCGTCACTTCTGCGTTCAATATAAATAGACCCTTAACCGAAGACAAGAATACTTCTAGCTCTCTTGTCGAGGAAAGCAAAGAATGAAAGGAGGCCACGCTTTTACAGTGAACCAAAATTACAATGATCCTCGGCGGCTTTGAGAGTTGTTTGTGTCAGTCGACCAAATAACTCTCAAACAGCATACTCATTCGCAGGGAAATGACTTCAGCACTTAGCTTAGATTGCATTTGTCGTTTTCTTTAGAAATGCAGTACATTTAATTTTCATCGTAACACCTGCAACTTAGTTTTAATTAGATTTTCTTTCAATTATTTGCCATTACTGCCGATGATAATAGGTTTTAGTACACTTTTTAATATATTTCTCAGAGTGCTTTCTTATGGAAATATGACCAAAAAACCAATATTTCATTGCGAGTTAGCAGAAGAGCAACAACTAAAAGTTTATTATTTATATATTTATAGAAACAGATATCGAATGCATTCAGCACCAATAAATACAAAATCATGATTAAACCTTGATGTTATTTGCAAAGAAAATTGAAACCAAAATCCTCTTATTTACTTTCACTGCTTTTCAATTTACCATGTTCCCTCACTCTTCAATAGTACTAAATTATCCCTTCAAATGGAACAAAAAACCGCTATCGAACATTCTCTTCCTACAGATGAGTATCCGCTATTTTCAGTGATCACACAAATGGTGTTTGCAATTCGAGCCTTTTAATGATGAATTTTATCTTCT
>NC_090870.1:19100950-19148450 GCF_036669935.1 Montipora foliosa | reverse complement strand
CGCTTTGTGATTAAAGCCCACTGACCTTGACTTCCTTTGCCGTACAATCATAATGAAGACGGCAGTTCTAGCTACGGACGTTTTTTGTCAAACAGGGTGGTGTAAGTCTAAAGGAAAATCGGCCTTAATCACACGGCAGCCATGTTGAAAACTGTTGTTTTGGTTTATGAGGGTTTCGATGAACCCAATTGTTTCTACTTTTCCCTGGTCCACCCTTCAACTTCAAACAGTCAAACCAAGAAAAGACAAAAATCTACTATATTCTTATTCCTCCCTGCTCTTCCGTTTATTCCACTCAAGTAAAGTCAGTATTTTCACAGTGATGACGAGTTTAAAAGCAGTGCATACACTGAGGCACGTTAGCGTCCTTGAGCGTAACTAACTGTATAATTCTCAGACTGATCTTCTCTTTGTATCGCCTTTACTTGGTTACTTCATTATTCCCTAAAAAGCTATTAATTATATCGCTTTGAATTTCAACATTTTATGGTGTCAAGTTCACACGATCTCGACTAATTCCATCCTGTTTCAGGCTCTCAGATCGTGTCGAAGCGGAAAGAAAAATACTTGCCATGTGTTTTTTTGCAAGCACCAACGTTTCGTTCGTCTCCACCATCCGGGAGACTGGAACAGGCTAAAAGTACCCAACTGAAAAATTTAATTTCTGACGGTTGAATGATTGAATGAATAGGCATTTTCGAAATATCAAATATTCAGCTTGATAGTGAGGCAGTGAGGACAAAAACTATAACAACACGTTGGAATGAATGTCAAAAATATTTACATATTATCCACTTTCCTTAGCCTTTGTCCTCCAAACCTCTCTTTCAAGCTGAATTTTAATATATCGAAAAAGGCCTATTCTCGGTTTTCACATGACGTCACGACCGCCATGTTGGTGCCCCGACCAAATCCTACGGGAATTTAACTCTATTATTTCGCCCGAATGCGAAGAAATCCAGAATAGCAAATGCGAGGCTTTGGCATCCGGAATGCAGAGCGTGGAATCTCCGGAATTCACGACTCGGGATCCGAAACTCATGGGCTGGCAACCGCCTGGATTCCTTTACATAGGCCGATTTCTTTTTAGGTTGGTCAGCTTTTTTTAACCCTTTCACTCCTATGATCTAAAAGTTTATTCTCCTAACTGCTACCATAGATTTCTTTGTTGGCTAGTCGTGAGAATTTAGTGTCACATCAACATATAATTGCCATGTGCTGAAAATCTTCATTTTCAAAACTTGTCTACCAGACAGTGTATTGAAACTATGAGGTGAATTTGCGTACTGGTCATTGGTGGGACGCAAAGGGTTTTAATGACCTACCAGTTTAAATTGTGGATGCAGTTTAGTTTCCCTTTCCTCGGGATCTTGTGCTGCTGTATTAGATGAGGAAAACGTTTCCACATACTTTCTGGCCACACCTAGAGGGTGGTTTTTTAGTGGTTTTTCGTATCTGGCGAAGCACGTCTTCCCATAAGATTATAAACTTTCACATGTTGTTTCTACTGTCCTAGGCTGTACTCAGGATTTGTTTGCATTAAATGATAGGCTGACGCATACTCAATAAACTTTCACATTGGAACTCGGGCTAGTATAGCCAGAATGGGAAATTCGCATTAACTGTTGACAATATCAAAGAACTTAATTTAGGATAGACTTTCTGGCATGTAAAGGGGGGTGAAACAATTACGAAAACAAAATTATTTTTCAAGAAAAGGGGGTAAAATCGTGCATGAGTGAGCAAGCCGAACTTGCGCCTGAGATGTATACATAAAAATGGAATGAAAAACCACTTGCAAAGGTTTATTTTGGAGAAAAATCTCTAAAATAAAGATGCTAAAACTCATTAGAAATTTCACGTTCCGCCCCCCCGCATAAATAATAATTGCGGTCAAATGGTCCTCCCCATACTGTATGACAGCACTTTTGCGGATTAAAACGAGAAAAACCGAAAAAGAAGCAAGTAATAGTCATCCATATTACTTTGTTATTCTTCTTTTTCAACTTTCCTTTCTTTCACCGCGGAGACCGTTACAAGAGACGCCAGCTTTGTCACGAAATCTGTTCTCCCTCTGATTCGCCAACAGTTTCGCTTCCATCTTCATCCTCTTCGTCGCTACACGAATCCTCGTTTGATATATCCTTCCTTCTTTCTCCGCCACTTGTTTTAAAAAGATTTAACAGATCCATAAAACGTTTTTTGACCTGGAAAAAAGAAACAAAAATCAAAGCGACAATGGAATGACAACGTTCAGCCTGAGATACACCAAAATTTTAAGTACATACTCGGCCTGGGCTGAGAATGTGTTAAGAACGTCTTTATTTACTCATTTGTTTTTTCGTTTGGTTTTGTTTTTGGGAGTAGTATAAATAATGGGGGTATCAGCGGCCATCCCGGAGGGTCGTCCCCCGGGCAACCCGCGCGCAACCCACGGGAATGGTGGGTGACTTGTTGCAAAACTTTGCCCCAGGGCCCGGGAGATTTGAGTTTCCTGGCAAACCTCCCCGAGGACCTACCCACGGGATTTGCAAAATGATCTAGCGCCATGATGGTAACCGCTAATACCTCGCAACATCAAGAAAGGCGCCTCGTTTCGTTCGCTTCGATGCTGATGTCTTCTCTCGAAGGTGAGTTCATTTATTATCATTTGCAAGTATATGAAGCCATCCCTGTCAGGGAAATGCTTGAGAGAAAGTAAAATGTATCTCAAAACCATGATGGAACCTTTTTTTAAGTTGTGCTTCTAAAAGTGTTATGAAACTGGGCAGTAAGTGACAGTGTATCATGCGATTGCTAGGTTCAAACTTCAAACACACAGCAATGCCCTAGGGGTGGGGACATTTGCCAAAATATTTAAGCTCTACCCCAGGGCTTTACAAGCAATTGTCAGTTTAGAGCTGTTTTGACAAATGCTCCGGGATCGTCGGGGGTCGACCCCTAGGGATGGCTGCTAATACCCGTATATAGGTAAAAAGAAATGTAAGACGACTCACTGACGAGTCTAACAAGACAATTAACGGAAGTACTTAAGCCCGTTATACACAAGCAGAAATGTTTTATCAGATATTTAACAACATTAAACAATGGTTCGAGACTGGTAGAATCTTTTCGCAACCTCCACTTATTTCATTCAAACGCGACAAAAACGTAGGCAACTTTTTAGTTAGAAGCGCGCTCAAAACTAACGAGCAACCCGGCACTTTCAAATGCGCGCGCTCACGATGCAAAATTTGTCTTTTCATTGTTAACACTAGCAAGATATCGGGACCTAAGCGATCTGTTAAGATCACCGATCGTTTCACATGTACCTCCGCAAATGTCATTTATTGCATAACCTGTACGTTATGCAATAAATTATACATTGGTGAGACAGGTAGACGACTAGGTGACCGATTCCGCGAACACCTTCGCGATGTTGAGAAGAATGACAAGGATGCATCGAAGCCAGTCGCTCGCCATTTTAATCTGCCTAACCACTCCAAAAAACACATGGCTATCTGCGGCCTTTCCCTACATCTAGGTACGACGGAAAGCCGCAAGAATCTGGAACAAAAATTCATCTTTCAAATCGGCACCCTTAATCCTTACGGTATTAACGAACGCTTTTCATTTAACTAATATATTCCTATTTTTCACGTTGCCATGTTACCACCAATAGCGTAGCTCCTACTCTAATATAAAAACTACACGTAACCCATAATCCCTCGATTCCCTCTGACGAAGGGCTAACGCTCGAAACGTCAGCCTTTAGAATCTCTGTACGGTGGCCAATTTACATTATCAACTCCGTTGATAAAACCAAATTTTTGTACAGTTTGAGGAATGTTACGCGAGACGACGGCTGTCGTGAAGACAGTGATGTGAAAAAAATGTGATGTCTTCATATTACGCTACATGTAATTAGGTGGGTAAATGAAAGCAAAAAAATGCAAGGAAAGGATGGGCAACAACAAACAGCATTTATTTTCAATTTCAATACGCGTTTATTTGATGCGCTATCAATTGAAAGCAACTTACATAATCATGGAATATGATAGTAAAACAGGAACATCAACATTAATTAGAAGGCAACATTTCGTCGTCACCTTTTTTACCCACGTTGGTTGTTTCCACGGTACCTTGAAATACCATAAATTTGGAACAAACCTAGGTTATTGTATTCGGATCGCTGTTTGGCCAAAATCCGAGGAGGCAACCTAGAAGCCCCCGCGTAAAAAAGGGAAATTATGTAAATTGCTCAACCGAGCGCGCAAGGTGGTATCGGTATTGCTTAACAGGGCGCGCAAGGTGGTATCGGTATTGGTCACCGAGTTCGCGAGGTGTTCTGGGTAACTTGAGTCACGAGGCAGAAAGTCACAAGGAGCATCGATAGTCTATCGAAGGTTTCAGCATAGTGATTACAGTATGTGATAGAAAATCATATTGTCTGCATCAGAAATCGTCGATTTTTCAGGCACAAATCATAAACAGGGGCGACGATTTGTCAGACACAAATGAAATCAGACTGAAAAGGGGCGACAGACTCAACCACAAACTGCCAGACGCAAAATCGGAAAGCAAAAGCATAGTCTCAGTATCAACATTTTCAAACAATCTTCGATCATTTTTACGACAGTTATTCCACAGATAATAATAATAATTAGCGATCAGAATATAATAAGCGAGTTTTGTTCCTATTTTATGGTATTTCAAGGTACCGTGGAAAGAACCACATGGATGAAAAAGATGACGACGAAGGATGACTACGAAATGTTGCCTTCTAGTCACTGAATGTTCTTGTTTTACTATAATATTTTTAAGGCATTTTCCAAAATTATATAAATAGGCCATTTCCGAGTTCATATCTGCCTCCTCTTCAAAGCGAGTCTAAATGCGAAGTTTTTGTGATGGTAATTAGTTCTACTTTACATATGAATGACAACTAATTTGCATAAGATCGTGACTCAAGTTACCCACAACACCTCGCGAACTCGGTGAGCAATACCGATACCATCTTGCGCGTCCGGTTAAGCAAATCGAGATTGCTCCCCCATCATTTACATATTTTCCCTACCAATTTACATATTTTCTCTTTTTACGTAGACTGTTCGCAGTCCAATCCAGTCCAGGAACTTTTTTAAGCTTCCAGTCCAGGAACTTAAAAAATTTGCTTCTCCGAATGGTTTATTTCGGGCAAAATACACAAAATTGTCATCTAATTATTTAAGTTCGCCGACGAAGGTGTTTCACTACCCATATGATGGCAACCCCAGTGTGTTCCCGCTTGAGGATATCGACCATGCGGCATGTGATGTCCGCCATCTTGGATCATGTTTCACTGACCAAGTTGTAGCCGAAGCTATCGAGGGAAGTTTGGAAAATCAACTCTAAACTATTACAGCAATAGTGATGCCAGTTTTCATCTCAATTATTTCAAGGTCTGTGGTGATGTACATCCCGACCCTGGACCCACGACTGCTAATAAAAATCCAAAGCAAAATATGGATTCGACTAAATCGAGGAAAGCAACTGTATGAAAGTGTCCTTGTGCCCTCTGTTTAAAACCAGTTCGTGCCAATCAGAAGGGTATCCTTTGTGATATTTGTAATAGATGGCATCAATATGGCAGTGGTAATCTTGTTAAATTATTTAAAAACAAAGGAATGCTTAATAATTGTGAAGCTAAAGGACTAGGATGTGTTTTGACTCTGCCACGTTTGAGGCCACGTTTGAGGCCATTCGAAACACTCACGCGGCATGTCTTTAAGTAGAACATAAGAAGGGATCAAAGAAACTACTTGAAATGATAAAAAAGCATCCGTAAAACTTAGGGCCGCACGTCCAGAGCTTAAATTTTGGGCGCAAGCTTATCACTAGCTAGAGCTACAGACTATGACAATTTTAATTGGACCAGGAGAGCTTTATTCGAGGGGCTTACGTGTAAAGTTATACAGGTACAAGCTTAAAAATCCTGTATCTACATTTTACGCGAATGCGACGTTGTCTCGTTCTGAATAGAAAACAACGTAAAATGATCACTTATAACACATGCAGTCAATGCGAACCGAATAAATTCTTGACTCCATTCCGAATGTCTTTCATTCTCCACAGATAAAGAGCCGGATTAAGAGTGGAAGATGAAAAATAAATGGACAAGGAAACAACATACGCCAGTCCACAGGAGTGAAAGGAGATCGTACGATTAAGAACCAGGGCAATCGTAATGATAACTGGCCAAAAAGTGATAGAAAACAAAGCAAGAATATATAAGATCGACCTCAAAGATCTCTTAAACTTCTCCACGTTTATTGCTGGTTGTCCCAAATTTTGCGAAGATTGATTTGCTTGAATTTGTCGCTGGTGTTGCCGAATTATTTGAGACAATTTAACGTAAGCAAAGAGAGTGATAAAATAGCAGAGTAGCATAAACACTGTAATGATGTAAGCTACCGCAGTTCTCGCGGTTATAAACAGGGTAAGAAATGAACCTGGGATGATAACAAACACCGTGATTATAACCCAACGGCGGTGCGACGTCAACAAGGACCGTCTCATCATATGCAGCCAGCGTTCAATGGACAAAAGTGTTATTGCAAGTAAGCTGAAGGCTCCGAAGAAAATACCGACAGCGAATCCAATGCAGAGCAGTCTTCGACGAAGTGGCTCATTCTGGACAAAAGGAGGTAAACCTACTAACGGTTGGACAATAAGTCCAGTACACAAATCACTGAACGCCAACCCACTAAGTACAACGTGAAAAGTGGTCCTCTGAAACGTCCTTTTCCACATCGCTGCTAAAATCAGTGCGTTTCCCACCACTGTTAAGGGGGACAAAACAACGATGAAGATGTGGGTAGCCAAATAAAGGGAAAGCCAAGTGGTGTTCAGCACCTCGATGGCAGCTTTAGAGCAAGTGTCACCGATCTCCACAGAGGAGCAAGATACACTGTCAAACATGACGAGGTCTCATTTAGTTCATCACTTCTGCGTTCAGTATAAATAGACCCTTCACCGAAGGCAAGAATACTTCTAGCTCTCTTGTCGAGGAAAGCAAAGAATGAAAGGAGGCCACGCTTTTACAGTGAACCAAAATTACAATGATCCTCGGCGGCTTTGAGAGTTGTTTGTGTCAGTCGACCAAATAACTCTCAAACAGCATACTCATTCGCAGGGAAATGACTTCAGCACTTAGCTTAGATTGCATTTGTCGTTTTCTTTAGAAATGCAGTACATTTAATTTTCATCGTAACACCTGCAACTCAGTTTTAATTAGATTTTCTTTCAATTATTTGCGATTACTGCTGATGATAATAGGTTTTAGTACACTTTTGAATATATTTGTCAGAGTGCTTTCTTATGGAAATACGACCAAAAAAACACATTTTATTGCGAGTCAGCAGAAGAGCACCAACTAGAAGTTTATTATTTATATATTTATAGAAACAGATATCGAATGCATTCAGCACCAATAAATACAAAATCATAATTAAACCTTGATGTTATTTGCAAAAGAAAATTGAAACCAAAATCCTCTTATTTACTTTCATTGCTTTTCAATTTACCATGTTCTCTCACTCTTCAATAGTACTAAATTATCCCTTAAAATGATAACACAAATGGTGTTTTCAATTCAAGCCTTTTAATGATGAATTTTATCTGTTTCTTTACGAGATTCTCTAAAAGATTCTCAAGTTCAAACAATGCAATACCGGCTTTGGTCAGAGAGCACACAACGCGTAAACATGAAAACTCATGGAAAGGCATGGCCTTGCACAGGGGCGAAAAACAAGGAATGTATTGGGCAAATGGTTTCACAGGAATGGAGTTTGTTTGAGTGTTAAGAGATGGTTTTTTTCCCATAATTAATCAGATTCATAAAGAAATTTCAAGAGAAGAGTAGAGTAGAGTAGAGCGAACCCTGCGGGGTTTTCAGGTCTAATTTACAATATATAAATAAAACTTCATAAAAACGGTAATTCCATATACAATAAATAATCTAACTAACATATGCATTAACACAAAAATTTCCTCGGATCTTTCTTAAGACTGCGAAGACAGCTTCTATCAGTGATAGCGCGCGGCAGGGTTCCAAAAGCTGATAGCGCAAATACTGACAAAACTGTGCACTGTCCAGAGGGCGACCTATAAGCTGGGCTATAAAGCTATTCTTAATTCTGGTCTTGTGATCATAACACACGACCGTGTTACAAAGCGATCGCTAACATATAACTAGGGGTTAATCCCTTAAACTTAAACGCAAGATATATTAGCCATCAAAAACTCATAAATACTTGGATGGAAAGGTACTAATGATCCCATTCATTCTTTGTAAAATTTCAAATTTTCAAAGCATGATTGCTCAGATATTATATGGAATATCGCGTTCAAATTTTCAGAGAAAGCTCACTGTGCAATGCATTTTCAATATCCAGTGCTTTTTTTCTTTCCTGGCTGATTAGAAAACGGTAGTCTTATGCTAATGGCGGTAAAAAGTGTAAACAAAGATCCTCCTATTCTGATTTTAAACCAAAAATAATAATAATAATAATAATGAAAATGAAAATGAAAACAATGATAGGCTGTTCTCTGGCTTTCTAGTGAAAAGAAACCAGCCGCGGTGATGGACTCGTTCAATCCTTCACTTCATAACTCAACCTTCAATTAAACTGCTTATAAGGCGAATTCCAGAAGATTTCAAGCCTTGAAAGTTTCTTGCGTTCTTTTCGCTTTGATGGCATTTTCACGGCATCGCGCGGTCACGGGTTCAAACCCCGTTGAAGTCCTGAAATTTTCAGGCTTCTCTACGCAATTTTCAAAATTGAGTTCATAATTGCGAGTATCATAGCTTCACTTGATAGTTCTTTTAGTATGCACTAAAACAGAGTGATAATGTAGCACGAAAACATGATTTTCCGCGCCAGTTGTTCCGCGCGAAATCTCGCGCACGTTACTCGGAGGTGAATAGCAAGGGATATCCGGAGTTTGAGTAGCCAGTCAGGGCGCGCTTTTCAACGCTATCCACTGTTTTAGTACAAACTAACTTCAAATATCACCCTGCACAAATGAAGGTCTTAAAATTTAAACCGCCCTTACGGCAAATAGAATATCTAAGGGGATCAACAACTACAGCAATCTTACCTCGTCCGCTGTTTTATTTTTCAGGCTGTTTGCTATGTGCTGGAATGTTTCTGGTTTGGCGCCCATCTTTTGACATGCTTCTAAAATAGCTCGGTCGTCTTCTCTACATTACAATAAAGACACAAAACAACATTAAGGGATTTGATGATACTCTGTAGAGGTTTAATGCTGGCAAAAACACAGATTGCAAACGTGCATGCAATTTTCTTTCAAGAGGGGGACACAAGCAATGGAAAAATCCAACAGGATTGAGATCTACTCAAATTTATTAAAGGGAACTTAAATTCTTTTGGCAAAGTGAGCAATGAACTTGCAACTTTTGAGACCACTGATGCGGAAAACAAAATGAAAGGAAAAGCTGGGAGCTTTAAGAACATCAAGCCCAGGCAGAAATATTTAGACCCTTTTAAATATAACAGCAAAATCCTGAGCTCCAGCAAAATCTCACAAACAAGCCTACGAAGATATTGAGCATGCTCCCAGACAAGTTTGTGAGGCAGGATGTCAACAAGGAATTTCACCGCGTCAAATTTCCACACATCTTACCAAACTATTACAATTACAATATTTCCATTAATTTGTCGGGTTATGAAGCCGACCCGAGATCCCCCTCTTTTATGAAACACTGATTGAGTGTATTGTATTACAGTCTCTGCCTCATGCAAGGCAACAACTGAAAAGTGGGATACGTTCCAAAAAAAAAAAAAAAAGAGTGGATTACCTTGTCCACAACAGTACCACGTAACCGTCTTGGCTTCGCTGAAGGTTTTTGGCAGGCACGTGAGCCGTTGACAGTACGTTGGCATCACTATCACCTCCACTTGTATCTGGATCTATGACACGTGTGATGTCACCGTTCATGTCACATTCTACGTCATTGTCTCCCAAGTAATCAACACCGTCACCATCGGCATAATCATCATCATCATCCTCTTCGTCTTCATCGCAAGAGTTCCCATCATCCTCTTGTTCCTCACTGTCCGAATTCCTTGATTGGGGACCGTCATGGTCGCTTCCTAAAACGTTCAATGACGTCGCATGCGACTCCTTCCCGTGGTAAGTTTCATTATTAGCTTCTGATTGCAGTCCCGCTGCCGCTGATACAGAATTTTCAACTGTAGCAACATCTGTGCTCTGACCATCCACTCGACTTTCTGCTGCAGTGACTTGTGTGCTTACTTGGATTTCAGAGACTTCTCTCGAAGGTCTCCCCTCAACTTCTCCGTCATCGGTCCCTGATTTGGCTTCCTGTTTGCCGATGGCTTTACTTAGCGTTGTTTTCGTCGGTTTAGTTCTACCACTCAGAGGTTTGATAGTATTTGTTTGCTGTTTTGCTGTCTTGCCAGATGAGCACGGCCGTTTGCCCTTTTTAGTATTGCCCTTCTGCGAGTCTTTAGCTGGTCTACCTTTAATTTTCTTAGGTTCCACGAAGCAAGGAATGACTACCTCTTCAAAATCATCTACCTTTGAAAAAACATAGAAAAAGTCTTTAAGACAGCCAAAACAAAATTTAAAACAAGCCTGGCAAACACCTTGTGTCTTAAGTAGAGATCAAATAGAGGCAGTTGAGAGGGGAGGGGAGGGGAGGGGGCTTCCTTTGTTTTCACGATGTTCTCTCTAATTTCTTTTTAAACTGCAAGCCTTTAACCGGGCTTTACTTGTGAAATATGCGGGAATGAAATTAAACCTAGAAATGAGGTTAGATAACAGCCAAGAAAAACCTTCATTATGAAGGTTCGTCTGTCTGAAAAGAGAAATGATTCCGACACTCGAAGTTTTAATAACTATCACCTTGTATATTCGAAAAGAGCCATTTAAAGGTGATTGTAATTCGTACGAATGACTTGAATACCAGCCGTTAGTGTTTGCAGAAAGGGGAATCATTTTGTCAACTGCGACTGAGATTACCAAGCAGCAATCTGATATCTATAACTCGATAAACAGGAAATCAGTTCTCTTTTTTTTTTTTGTAAAAAGGAACTAGTCTCTCATAACGCTGATCATCCCATACCGTAAGGAACCCACATACTGCATATATTACCTCTGGTTCGCTACCACTTCCGAATTCAACTTCTTCAAAGTCGTCGTCAGAACTAGGACAGATGAGGAAACAAACTCTGTGTTACGCTCGATTACAAAACATGAAAAATAGAGTTGTGAGACTCCAGTCTAGTGAGCTAGGATTTAAACCAAAAAAACTTACAGTAGGTGAGTAGAAAGTGCTGCCTTTGCCCAGATAAGGAAAAACGCCGGCAGAGCTTCCTCGCACAATATGTATTTTCATGCTCTCAAACTCTGTAGTTATAAGACCCCCCTGACAAGAGCCAACAAAGCTATTCATACAGCGAACTCATACAGCGTGATGAAAATCAATTAGGAACAAATCCAGCCAATTGTCTGAGAGGGAATCCAGCACCAAAACTACTACGTAACATCGCAACCTCCACTGCTCGGAACCCGCAGGGGATCGCGGGTTCGAACTCCGGCCAGACCAACACCCAGAGAGAGAAAGTGCTGCCTTCCTTAGTAGCCTGCATCGCAGACATAATCTAACACCGGTTAGTAACGTCAGCGAAGCAGCGCCGAGACCCTTGTTCTGGACCCCCAACGGACTCAACGAACAAGCGGAAGAGCGTTTCAAATTTCTCTTTGACATGATTGGCTATTACCAGTCTTGTCGAACAATTGTTTTTGTTCACAGACCAATCATGGCACATACTCAAATCCTTGCACGCTGCTGGGGACCCAGAACAAGGATTTCGGCACTGGTTTGCAGACGGACCTAACCAAAGGTTTGGTTTCGTCTGTGACGCAGGCTACCTTCGGCAGGGTTCTCCAGCAAATTTATGGTAGAAGGAGATAAAATTCAAGTAGGCGGCGCCGTAGTTTTGATTGAAGGCACGGAGCGCCTTTTATGCGACATTACGGTGTGTCGGGTAGTTATGGGAGGGGGTCACCTTCCTCCCATTAGGGGGTCTGGGGGCCCTCCCCTGGGAAAAATTAAATTGGGGGGGGGGGAGGGAGGTCTGAAAAGTGCATTTAGTGCATTTTGAGCGAACAGGGAAAGCATTTTTCTTTACCCACATTATAGGCTCAGTGTTTTACGCTCATGACAGTGGTAAATTTTTTTCTGTTACCTCCGTGAGATAAAAAAAATTACATTAGAGATCTTTAGCAACGAATTTTTCGGGCAATACCGCGAACCGCGAACCTCGGGAAATCACGTGATCTTGTCATTGCCGTCACGTTTGCAGTCTAAGATCTGAGTTTCAACTTCAAGACACCGTTCTTGCGGTAAGTGATTTACGGCAGCGTTTTATAGACAGAGATCAATCAGACCTCCCGTTTGACCACATCAGTCATGTTGTTACATCTGTTTGCTAACTATTGGGAACAATTTTGAAGATCAAATGTAATTTTTGGGAGAATCTGAGCTGTTTGATTTGAGAGCAGTTGTAGCAAAGGAAAGATCTCATGGATATACCCACCACGAGTCCCCTAGGTTAAACTCTCATTTTACAGATTAAGTCTAAGTACACATTTCAGTGATAAGGTCTAAACTTTCGTTTATCTTATTGCTATACCAATATTTAAGTCTAGAAACTGATTTAGAATGATCATTTTTTTAGATTTATGGTTGGTGTGTATATCCATGTAGCAATGAAAAATCCAAGATGGCGGCGCCGATGTGCATAACAGGAACGGCTTGCCAAAGTTCAAATTCGAGCCAACCTCCAACGGCAAACATCGGTGCTAAAGGTCTCTATTGATACTACTAAAAACTGCAATTAAAGACAATGTCTTAAGCGTGAGCGAAGTCACGTCTTGGATGATTTCTACAGTTTTTACTTGTCTTTCACAATGACGTACTTCACAGATCTTTGAAGCGGTTGAACTACAGCTTGAAGAACTCACTGTGCACAGCCAGTTCTCAAATAGGATGTTTATTTTTTTCGTATTCCCACTCCCAGAAAAGAAATAAACTATGATCTTCTTTTTCTTGATATGTAAACATGCCACTTCAAAAACCGGCCGGAGGTTGTTGAAACGAATATCATGGCCGCAAAGATTTTAGTATGTTATGATAATGATTATTTTATTTTTTTTATCTTGTGGCTATCAACGATTTATTTTTATCGAACAAACGTGTTGAGAAACGAATACGACGGATTTATAATCCCACTTAAAAAAAAATGTATTCTCTGTGAGTAGGCGGCGCTTCCAAGACCACTAGACGGCGATTTTTTCCGGTCGACGGAGCTTACGGAGAACAATGCCTTCGTAGCAACATATGCAAATGATTTGACTTGCAAGTCTTCTCGGATAAGGACTATCAGCCGTACGTTCCGTCTCACAACCCTTGATGTTAATAACGTGGAATGTGATGATACCCCACACCATAGATGTCTAAGGTGAAGTATGGGAAACTAGGGTAAGCCACCGAGCTCCCTAGGAGTTCTAGTAGCTCTACAGGGACGGCATCCGACGTGCGTTGTTACGGAGGTCGTAGATTCGAATCCTGCCTACGACTCTGATATTTTAGCTGTCCATTCGCCCTTTGTCAAGCCACACACTGTTCGCGAAACCGAGTAGGGGATGGATTTCCCGGTGTTGTGGACTGGTCTGGTAATGAGCAAACTCAGGAACCCATGACCCGGTGCCTACAGCTCCCATACTGAGCCTATGTAACGGCATTTTTACAGACAGATCTATTTTTAAACTATCTTTTCCCGAAAAAACAAAGGCAGTTCCGGTTCGGTGACCCTATGACGTCAGCTTAGTTTCTTGTAATTGGTCATCGGGCTCCTGTGGGAGTCTCATTCGCGGGAAATTCAATCTAAAAATAAGTCGGTCTGTGAAAACGCCGTGAAACGAACACAGTAGAGTTGTAGGCTCCGGGTCATGGGTTCCTGGCAAACTGTAAATTTGAGATTTCCTCGGTTGTGAAACTCAAATAAATAAATATACATCAGCTTATCCAAAATCTAACTGTAATTAAAGAAAGAAATGACTAGACTGTGGCCATACCAAACAGTAGGCTTCAAATCGTCAAAGAACGAGTACAATTCATCAATCAGGTGAAGCTGTCCTTTCAACATCGGAACAATGGTCTGCCGTAACTAGTGACAAAATTATCAATCAAGTTAGACTTCTTTCACACGCTTAACCAGGTAGTGTAGCGTTTGTGCATGAGAGTGGCGGAAAAGAAAAAAAAGGGCGCCTTTGCATACCTCAAGAGGGTCTTTGACTGCTTTTTTATTCCAAGAGTTGAAGGCATTGATGATCTTTCTGAATTGGGATGGGCTCCGTTGAAAATGGACCTTTACATGAAAATGAACAAGATAGTCGTAATATATTAGGAACGCAACAGGCAGTGGTCGAAATTTCTCGATAGAAGTCCTTTGGAATGAAGCTCCATATGAAAATCAACATGATGTAGTACTAAGGTCGTGCACTTCTGAGAAGTTGGAACGAAAGAAAAGAACTTCAATTTTCCGTGCCACAACACGATTCTAACACGTTGAAACTAAGTAACTCCTGCGAAAAGTCATAACCAGTCTTTCCCGGAAACACCGGAAGCCCTCGCACAACATAAGTAGCCACGCTTTTTTAAAAGCATTTCTACTCGATTTGATGCCTGTCTCTTGTTCTTTGTAGAAGTCTACATTAGAGATTTGCAAAACAGAGTGCAGTGTATACGAAAATATTAAAGTGCTACTTATTCTTCTTTGGATTTCAAAACTATGTTAAATACACAATAAGTGACCCAAGTTTTAAGCCTTGATTTCAAAAAGACAACAATTTATTTTAACTGGAATTTTCTGATTTAATGGTCCGCCATTACTAACTTAATCTTAATCTTGAGAGAGCTCGATCGAGGAGAAATGACGTCAAAGGCTCAATAGTTTAAAGGTGTTGTTAAACTGTGCAATTTTTCGTGCAATTTGTCTCGCAACGCAAATGCAAGACATTTTGCACGAATCATTGCCCAATGCAAAATACCTTGCAGAGGCTAAAAACGTTGAAAGACCAGTTGCAGAAACCGTTGCACAGGGTAGAATTGAGTTCCACTTTCCGCAACGATTGCATTTTGAGCATTGCGCAGTGTAACATCTGTCTTCCAAGTTGTGTTGCAACGGTTTGCGGCACCTGCCAATGAAAATTTTCCTTTAACCTCATGCGATCACCGAAACGAGACAAGTTTGATGACTTGTTCCTCAGTGTAACACTCTTAAAACAACTTGTTTCGTAATGGGAGAACGTTTGTAGAAATGGCGTTGCGAGACAAGTTGTACGAAAAATAGGCCAGTTTCGTATTCTAACGGTTGGACTGGGTCTAGCATGAAATGGAGGCTAATGCGGGCAAATTAATTTGCATTTGAAAAGATTTGCCCGCATTAGCCTCCATTCCATGCTAGATCCATTCCAGCAGTGAGAATTCGAAAATGGTCTATTGCACAGTGTAAAAGCCCCTAACGAATGCAATGCGTGTGTTCGCACGTGTTTTGCGTGTGTAATAAGCTATGTTCACACGCTGAAATTTCAGACTAGTGAGTAAATGACGTCAATTTCCCTAGATCCAACCCCCTGAGGTCCAATCGGTCAGTTAGTTTCAACGTGCGTGAGTAATGGCGGACCGTGAAATCCTAAACTTACACTCAAAGTAAACAGCCTTTGGATAAAAAAGCAAAGCTCAAATTTTGCTAGTCAAGTGTTAAGCAATCACACTTTCAAAATCTGAAGGAAAAAAGGGAAATGATTTTCTGATCATAGTAGCACTTTAAACCCTAAGATGCATGTTTACTAAGCCTCACAAACTGCAGTTCGAGGTTTGGCGTTAGAAATTAGAGAGATTTAGCATAACGTATACTGAAACAGCAAACAGTAGGTTGTTGCTTGTTAGAGGAGCAAAAAATTCTAACTGCCCGTAATCTCCAGGCAATGAAATGTCGAAGACTGAACATGACTTTGGTGAAAGCCAAATGTATGTCATCAAAAACGCCAACCACAAAGGGACAGATAGGTGGTTACAATCCATTGACAGAACGATTTAGCATTGCAAATTTTAAGGTTCCTTACAATAAACACACTGACCTCCAATTTTCTCAGGAATGTTCTGGCCCTCACAAACTCCTGGTTTGCCATAAACTAAATTTACAGGAAGAAACGTTATAGAAATTTCGACCCATTTATAGTCGAGCATCGAGCTTAAAATAAAGCTACAAATAAAACGCAGAAACAGAGAAAGATGCAACTAACCACTCCTGCTTGAACAGCTTGGTGAGGTTCCAAAAAGCCAATAAATCCTTCCACAAGGTCTGGATATTCAGCTAAAACAACCTCAATTCGTTTGTACAACTAAACCAAAGAGAAGCGTAAGGCAGTCAGGTTTGACTAGAGTCGTTTGGAAACTTAAAATTGCCAACGTTTACCTCCACACACCAATGCATCCTGAAACGCACGTGATTAGGGAGCTTAAGCACTCGAGTTTTTGAGACGCGGACGGCATCCGGAAGAGAACATTTCGCGTGCCAGGACAGTGGTGTCTCCCAGATTACTATACTAATCATTTTAAATGGAGAAAAAAAACTTTGCAATGAAATGTGGTTGTGTGAAGACAAGTTCAAAGGAAAACAGCTTACTTCCGCTTGCCGTCCGCGTCAAGGGAGCTTATACAGAGCTTTAGCAAGGACAACGGCGACGGCAACGAGAACGTCACAAATTTGCTTACTTAGTGACTGTGCAAAAACAATAACTTTGCCCGCTCTGCACGTGCGTTTTTCATTTTTGTCAATTTCTTTGCCATCGCGTAAGCAAAACAACAACGTGAAATAGCCAAATTTGCAGTTTTATGAAGAACGTCAGCACTTGAGGATAAATTTGCATTTTCTCCCCTAAATCAGGCGTTACTCATATCGGTTTCATTGTTGAGGGACTGCCACACCACTGCCATGCCAAAAAGCTTGGAATAGTCGCGAGTGATTACAAGAACACGAATTTATGTTTTGAGATGACGTACTCGTTGCCGTTCCCGTCATCGTTGCTAAAGCTCCCTACATAGCACCGATCGAAACGAAATTGTAGTCCGGCATTGTAACACTTGTGTGCTGTCTGTCATAACGTTGTTAGACTGATAAAAGCGTTCATTGTCGACTTTGTTAAGAAAAGAGATTTGACTTTGGGAAACTTAGAATTGATGTCAGTAAGGACATAATTTTGTCAAGCATGTCACTACTCTTGTAAGGAACTGGATTGCTTTGTCTGCTCAGTGTCGGAATTACTACAGTAACTGTGTATTACTTACTGAGGGTTTGATTGGTAAGAGTAGGCGCGTTTTTAGCGGCAATCGCTCTACTTACCTGCCTGGCTCCACAAACCCTTATGGTTATTGAACATTATGTGAAGGTGGTACCCAATTTAGGCTTAATTCCGCCTTTTAAAGGTCCTTATTTTACGAGGGTAACACGTGACAATGAACTAGAGTTAATGACTAACTTGTGGCTCTCTGTGCGCACCTTTTAACCCCTCCATAAAACCTCAAATTTGGCTATTTCACGTTGTTGTTTTGCGCACGACAGCAAAGAAATGGACAAAAGTGAAAAACGCACGTGCGGGACTAATGCTCCCTATTGTCAATTCAGAATCTTACTACGAATTGCTGTCGCACCTGTCCTGCTCTCAGTTAATGGCTGGGTAGGATTTGACCTACGACCTCCATAACACCGGTCGGATGCTTTACCCATAAACTGAGTTCCCAAAGAGATAAATTATTGTAGTTTGATAACTAGAAGACCCAACTGGCTTTACGGAGGTCGTATGTTCGAATCATGCTCACGTGCGCATTACATCATTAACATCAGTGGTTGTTTGCCAAGCTTGTACACACCTCTACCGGAGAGCACTCTTCCTCAGAGGACATTGATAGTGTTCGCAAAAACTCCTCGTATGTCTCAGGATCACTGGAAAGTTGTTTCTATCAAAAAGATAAACAAACTTTGTAAATAGAGGAGCTGAACTTCCAAATGAAGGAAAAGAAACCATGCTTTTCGTGTAAAAAGTAATTAATCATATCGGTACAACTAAAGGTTGTTGTTGTTGTTGTTGTTGTTGTTGCATGACTCTGGCAGAAATCAAGGGTACATTTAACACAAACAAAATCAGTAAGGGACGAAAGACTCGTCAGATGTAAGAACTAGTTTTCCAAACGTAGAAGTATTTGCAAGACTCAAAAAAAGCCCATAGTACAGAAACACCACCAGTGGCCTGCATTTATCGGCAAAGCTGTGGCCTTGATCAGGGCCCGGTCGTTCAAAAGCCGATTAACGCTAATCCCAGATTAAAAATTAATCAAGGAGTTTATTTCTCTACTGCCAAATGCTGTTCAACGCCGATATTCGACCAAACTTTACACTTGAAGAAGTCAATCTTGAAAAACAAAAAATAAGCAAAACAAACTTTCACCAAAAAGTTGAAAACATGAACACATGTTTACGCTAATCCTGGATTAAGCCAATCGGCTTTCGAACAACCGGGCCCAGGGGTTTAACGCACAGTCTAGTAACATGAGGTACGACGCCCTATTTGTCAGGGTTCGGCGTAAGTACTCAGGGATCATTTATTCAGAGGTCGAGTAACAGTGTTTTCATACGCTGAAAGAAAACAAAATAGCTAATTCAAAACTATAAGGGGAACATTTTTATGGAAAGCTTTTTACTGCTAAATGAACTGAAAGAAAGCAAACCAGGCCTGGAGCCATACCTTCACTTTGGCTAGATAATCCTCAGCAAATGCTTGAGCTCGATTTCTGAACTAAGGCAAAGAAATAGCCCACACAATCTTTATTACTAAAACTGGGCAAGTGACGAATCGAATAATTATTGACCATTTGTTGCTCCGTTTTCTCTTCTCAAAAACACAGAAAATATTAAGAAAAACAATCCAGAGCTATTTACCTTTGGGTCAGGTTCTATGATATAATTCCCACCCCAGCCAGCTTGTGAATTTGACACCGCCTTGCGGGATGTCCCGCTGGAGTTTGCAGTGGAGCCTCCATTTTTTTCCCGTGATGACTTGTTTGGTTTTGAGGTTGGTTTGTTTGTTGAGCACTCTGATGCCGTCTTTTCCATTGATACCTCTTTTGAAACATTTTCTTTGTTAAGGAGAGAGACTTTGTAATCGGAAGTGGACATTGGATCGTCTGTTACAAAAGCCGCAGGGCCGTTCTCTGATTTGTCCTCGGAATGGATGAATGGTTCCTCATTCAAAGGTGAGGGATTTGGTTCAATATTGGCATCGTCCGGAGGCCTTGAATCGGATACACCCCTCATTGGTGACTGACTCTCAGTTGTAGCATCAACACTCTCTTGTCGATCACTGCAATACATAAATCATACAACGTTGAGAGATTTCCACCAGTTATTTCACGATTGCCTTGCGCCTGTGTTACAATGCAACATAAAACCCCCTTCGCCCGATATCAAGAAATCCGGAATGCAGCATATGTGTGACTTTGGAATTCGGATTCCATTGCGTGGAATCCGCAATCCATTGTATGGAATCCAGAATCTACAGATTTCGATGGAATCCAGGATCCATTTCGGCGGAACCCATGCGTTTGGAATCCGGAATCCACGACTCGGGATCCAGGATCCGGGATCCGGGATACGGAAAATGGAATCCGAAGAGCACTTGGATCCTTTACATAGGGCGAAACCTTCGCGTCCCTGTCCGTTTTTTCGCGCTTATAGTAATTGGAGGGGAAGGGATAGGGAAGTTGGACATCATTTGATAGAAAATTTGTAAGCTATTGGGTAAAAAGGCGTTGGCACTAGACTTAATTACAGGACAACCCTAAAAATTGGCAAACGCAGAGAGAGTGGTAGGAGTTTCAAGACGCAGGGAAACAAGTGTGCCAGATAATAAAGCGATTTGGCATCGCATTGACGGTAAACAGCAAACGTCAATTTTTAGGCCTGAATTTCAAAATTGGATCCAAGGTCAATTATGTAACATTAAGCAGTTTCTTTCTCGGCCGGATGTTTTATATGGAATTATTCGTCAATTAACCCCGCTATGTATAGCCCTCTATCATCTCGTAATGATTGCAAAATATTTCCTTTACATAAACGTTAACGCGAAAAATAACAAGAAATTTTCTTTTGTTCACTTTATACAATTAGTGCGGGATAAAAATTAAATTACAAAAATATAGAGCAGTTACTTCAGGCGAACAAAAACTTTTCGTTAAAAGATGGCATTAAGTTCACCTATAAGTTTGGTTGAGTATTCTGTCTCTGAAAATGAATGGTACGTAGATTTAAACGTGCTCTGTAAATGTAGTTTTGAATGTCTAATATAATATCATTGGTCTCGAGTTTGTAAATCACAAAATGTTGCACGTGGCCTAGCTTATTAGAAAAAACGACAGACTATAAACGTGTTTGACTTTGGCTTGTATCTTGCCGGTTGGCTACACATACACCGTACCAAGCAACTCACTCCTCAAGACAGAAGAGGAAAGATAGAATAAATGCAAAGCTAAATCTCTCTAATAGGGTCCTCAGAAAAAAAAGTTGTAGAACGATCTTCTTGAAACTTTCCCTGAATGTTCCCTACTAATTCCTGTTTCGAGAATACGATGAAAAAGATATGTCACCGAGCTTGATGCCTGTAATGATACTAATCACGGGCGTTATTTCATCAGCTCAGGGTACATTTTGCGGTAGCTAAACGAGAAGGTTTTTAAAGTAACACTTGAAAAAACACCTAAAAGTCTAGAGCACGCGGAATACTGTCTTATATAGTTTATGGAAAAATCACTCAAGTTAAAACGTTGTCGACTCAAAACTTTTGTCGAGTCGTTGTTTTCAAGATCATAATTTACATCCCTGGGCAAGAGGCTTTGTGTACGTTTTTAGCTATATCTGTTTTTCCTTCCGATAATTTTATTTTTATTTTTTGTTTTAAAGGGAATGATTTGTGCACCAAAATTATGCAACAAAAAATATAGGTCACCGTGCTTTTTTAAGAGTAAAACACCATCCTACTTGTCTATCTCGATTATCGTAGATCAAAACAACAAAATTCGCCATGTTCTCGGAATGCGCGCGCTTATTCGCTAAGAATTATGGGTCATACATACGTGTTTTGAGAATTGTTTCAGCGTGTATGATCGACTTACGCCATATTTACAATGTTCAAAATTTGATCCAATTTATAAATAGTGACACACCATATGCGCAATACAGGATGCGCCGTGCAATACTGAGGAATCACCTTAACTCCCAGAGGTCACTTACTGATTTCACTGGTCAATGAGGGGGCCCCCTTGGGCCTTAAAGGGTTAAGTATCGAAAACGTCGACGAGAGCGGAAACGCCAATAAAAACCATGGCTCTGCACGCCCCGCACGTGCATGTTCACACTTTGGTACATTTCCTGGCCGCTCTCGTCCTGACGTCGACTTGGAAGGTGAGTGTTATTTGGAAAAGACGAGAAGGACGTTCCTCTTTCACTTCAGTTACATGAAGCTGACTCTATACTAAGAAATTTTCTCGTCAATTTAATTTTATAAAGTACGCTATTAAGTTCCAAGATTTTTAAAGAACTTGAAGGTCAAGAAGGTTGAACCTGGACCATAAGCAACATCTGCATCCTTGATAACCACTAGACCATCGAAGCAAGCCGATAAGCAAATGTTACTATTCATAATATTTAAGGACGGTGCCTACTATTGTTATTGCGCATACGTTCTGCGCATCTCGAGATACTCGGATTTCCTATCGGCGGTGCTTATTAATACGGGGATATTGTTGCGCGGTTCAAAACTATGCGGAGAAAACAGAACTTAGCCAGTTCTCTTGGTATCCAAAAAGAAAATTGAGGGTAACCATGCATTTTGCAGAGATAATTCAGCTCCAATTTGGAAAAGAACGGCAAACATTGCTTTGTATTTTAAAGCAGTTAACAAATATTGTTGATTAATTATTTTCGAAAATGCGTGATTACCCCCAATTTTCTGTTTGGATTTCATATAACACTTGTCAAGACCTGCTTTTCCCGCATATTCAGTAAACCGCGCAAAAATACCTTTGAATTAGTAGGCACCGTCCTTAAATAAATACCCATCACCAAAATTGAAAGCTAACTGGTTTAAAATGGGTGTTAGACTTAAATAACTTGTAGATCAGCCCCATACGAAATACTTGAATACCGTGCATGGGAGAATATTACGCTGGTCACCTTCTAATCTATGTAAATCGTGTAATTGTCACGAGATGTTTAATGTCCTTCTCCTCTATCCCTTATAGCATTAACCGACTTGGAATAACCAAAGACGAGGTTATGTTTGGTCATGTGGAGGACGCGAGCGCTCCACGATACATGTTCAATTTTATCCTACACCGTTGGTTTATAGCCATTCTGTTCTGAGAAAGCTGGTAGCTTCTGAGCTGCTCCCAATTGAGTGGCTTCATAGCTCAGTTGGAAGAGCATTGCACCGGCATCGCAGATGTCATGGGTTCGAATCCTGCTGGATTCACCTGAATTTTTCAGGTGTCTGTAAGAGGAAATTGCTTCAATTGTCCATTTAAGTGCGAGGAGCGCTTCTCTCTTTCGTTTAAAGTTGGTATTCTTCCATGCTGGATGATTTAAAGTAATCAAGACGTGCATTCGAACAAAGCGAAGCTAAATAATTATTTTTAAATAACTTCCTCGTAACCGTCCTCGTCGTTCCTCACGTAAGCTCCCTCGCATTAACAATTAATGTAAGACGTAGGAAGGCTAATGGCGTTCTACCCAACAATGTGAAGAGATGTTTACTCTATTTCTTAGTTTTAACTGATGCATGGTCCTTGAAAGAAACGGTCCAGCATGTTTCAGCTCTGATTAACTCCACTTACTCTGTTTTATCAAGAGTGCATACACGTACCTATCAGCAGACGTCTTTGGGTAGCTGCGTGTAATTTGAATATTCTCTGCCGCTTCACGCACAACTTCAACTGGCTGTGGTGTGGTAACAGCTTTCCATGGGCTAGTTCTTGTTGCTATGGCAACCCAAGTGACTGTTGCCTGTTCTCCATTGCTTGGTAAAGCCACAGCACAAGCTGTGCCATTGAATTTAGGTGCAATGGGTCGGCCATATGCCACACCTTCTATTGCCTGTTTTACAACGAGAGCTTCACTTTTCTCTTGGCTCTCTCGTCGTTCCCTCTGTCGATTTTTGTAGTTTTTCAGCCAAAGTGGCTCCAGCGACTCAATTCTTCGCGGCCGCCAACTAACGAGCTCTGCATGGGAAGGAACAGATGTTTAAGAATCAAACATCTGCCGTTTTAATGAATAAGTGAATCAACCTAGGAATACTTACTGTCTTCGGTTGATATGGACAAAAAGGATAGAAATTCGTTTAAACTTACAAGTAAGTATAACTTTTCTTACAAAAATTATTTTGCACCGCCTTTGAAACTATGCCGAAGCATTTTATCCACAGCCAGTCTGCCGAGAAAAAGCACCTTTCTACTGCGATAAAGCTGCACGTACACAAAAGGCAACTTGTACTGAAAGAGATGTTATATGCTAACCCTGGTAAATGAAATAACTAATGGCATAATTGAAATGAGTCGAGTGCAATTTGGTGTGAAATCACACGTATTATTTCAAAATCGAACTCGTGCTCAATCGAACGAGCACGAGTTCGATTTGAAATCAAAAGTATGATTTCAGAGCAAAATTGCACGACACAAAGTTCAATTACCACTTTACTACACCGATTTAGAAATCACATATTAATAATTTATTATTTAATCGCTAAAATACAGGATTTTAGTCAGTTCCAATGTTTTATTAATCCAGTTGGGAACAAAACTTGGAAAACTCGCCACACAATGGTTTTCTTTGTCTTTAATTTTCCTGCAATTTGATTGGTTACCTCAAGCAAGCCTTGAAATCTGGTTGGTTGTTTTGTTTTAGTGTTCCTTTCTCATTGGCTGGGGAAATGGTGCGATTTAGAGCAAAAAATAAATCGCACTGGTGAGAGCCAATCAGATTGCAAGGTTCACTATTGATTTCTAAATGGATGTCAAAAAGAATGCTGGCTTACCAGATGAAACTTGTCTTCTTGAAGATAATTCCCAAAGCTCTTTATTTCTGCGATAGTACTTAATTATGTTCTCAGGTGCGCGAGCGGACAACAAATTCTTGCAACGTATTTGAAGCTGTTTAGGACTCTTAACAGGCAGCAGATGTTCCTGAATGAGTTGCCACTTCTTCCCCAGCTGTTTCATTCCCAAAGCCAGAAGATTATCCTCTGCTTCAGAGAATTTGACCCGGAGTCCATTCATCCGCTTGGGTGTGTCCCCAGTTCTTGGTAGCAGACTGTGGTGAGGGAGCAGCTCCACAAACCGGAACACGCTTTGGTTTGTAGCAATTAACTGCATGTTTGTGTCTGAGAGGGGAGGTAGCAATTCATCGTCTGACCGTCTGATTCGTCTCGAATTTTTCGTCGGAGTTTTTGGGTCCTTTTTAGGAGTGGTGCATTTTCGTGGACTGGGTGTTCGTCTTTTACGCTCAAAATTGCTTTCAACAACTCTAAAAGCGAGGGGCAAGTAGAAAAAAAAAAAAAGAAAAAAGAGCGTGTTAGATCCCTTAGAGCCGCTCTCTTTAAATGTCTTTTGCGCGTGATGGCGCCGTTCCAGTTAAACTACTAAACGTTGGTCGTGTAATCTTCGGTGTACGCAGATTCATATCTTAAGTATATGATTCTTAGATAGAAGGACGTGCCATAACCGTTTAGGTTGAACAGGAGATGACATACAACTTGCACACACGTACCGCAGTGTTGGTCTCCGATGTGAGATGACAAAGATGAATGGAAACAGACAAAAAATTGTTTTGGCTTTTTTAGGTATGATTTTGTTCCTGAAACGTTCATTGCGCTTTTTGACTGCATAGACGTGTTCCTTTAATTGAACGCACCCATCAGCTGGCTCTAGTTGGGATAACAAGCCTGTTAAAGGAGAGACAAGCTGTTGAAGTACCAAGTTAAACAATTCAATAATATTAATGGCTTACTCGACAGCTCGTTCAAGTCCTGGAAAGCTAAATGCTGAGGCATGTACCATGCCATCCCCCAGTCCCCTGATAAGCTCGGCATTAGATGCTCGCTCCTGGAACCCTTTCAGCTCAATGACATAACGATGTGTCAGATCTGCTTCTTTGCTTAAGCTGTCATCTTCTCGTGCCATCAAATATATCTGAGTCAAAAGCTGTGTGTGCTATAAGAAAGAATGAACGGTTTTGATGTCATTAAAACAAAATCAGACAAAGGACAATACCAAATAAGAACATTTTAAAAAGACTACATAAATAAACAAATATACTAAAAAAAAACCAGGTACAAGTTGGGTAGTAAAGGATCTGGAATTATAAATTTGACCTGCGTAAATTGTAAAATGAAAGGGGTACAACCTGAAACGTTTCTCCTCAATCGTCAGGTTCAACTTTTTCAGGGATTTCTTTTTCTCAGATTCCTTAAAGCACAACTCTTTTTGCCGGATACGAGATAAAGCACCCAGTTTATAATACCCGCCAAGTTGTTTGCTTTTCCAACACTTTTTCCCTCCTTTTTCTGTTCAACCCAATCATACTTGTGCATTGTGACATTAGTACATTAAGCCGGTAAAAGGGAAATGGAAATACCAAACTTTAGAGCGATTAATTTTTTAATCAAGTTTCGGAAGAAACCGTAGATGCAGTTCTGATTGCTGTGATTCGTGAATGATGCGATCAAAATTTGATAAAACTTTCAATCAATATGAGATGAAGAGTGACTAGCCAGTTCCTTTCATAAGCATTGAGCAAGTCATATGTAACAGTAAAATTAATATAAATGCTCATTCTGTTCATCCTGCTACAGGGTGCAGAATGTGGCACGCTTTTCCCTTCATCCTTAAAACGAAATTGGTTTCAAAATAACACAATACTCTACACCGTTCCTTTTTCATAGCTGCAGTCTCCAAACAGTGTGCCCTTAGATCATTGAAAGAGTTCTTGATTAAATATAGAGATCTACCTGCTGCAGTTGCTCATTTAATGTCTCCAACTGTTCACTGCTGAAAAGCCTTATATTTTCCTCACTTCCAGTCCTGTCAAAAAGCATCCAGATGATTAATTTAAGGATTCAAATGACAGGACTTCAGCTGAAATGAAGTCTTAGGCAAAAATCTTAAGAGTCTCTCATGCAAGCGAGTTTTAATACGAGTCATATATAAAGCAACGTGGAACCAAAAAGATTGGTTTCTCCCAAAAAACACAAATTCACGAACATGAAAAGGCTCAACGGTGTTGAAAACCAACATAATGAACTCAAAATGAGCTGTGCATTCAAACCTGCTATTTAGCATATCCAGGTAGCTTAATTCTTCTCCATCATCATCCAAAAAGAATGTGTCGTCATTATTATCATACTGCACATAAAGAAAAGAAACGAATTTACAGCGTTACCAGTCACACGCAACCCTCAACGACTTTTTTTTTCACTCTTTGAAACTTAATTTTGGTGGACGTCAATCAAGTGTTACCATGACGAATTCGACTGCCACCAAGAGAACAGGACTATTGTCATGGAAACAATAGAGAGAGTGAGAGTGACGTCCACCCAAATTTAATTTCAGAAAATGAGAAAAAGTCTTTGAGGGGCGCATGACTGATAACTTAGCCAGAATTCAAAACTATTGATCAAACAAACCTCAGCACTTAGCAAACACTGCCTTTTGAGAGAATTTGTATTACAGTAACTAATAACTGTATTCTGGATAATTACTTGCACCAGTCCAACAAACTCACATCTTTAAGTAACTCATCAAGCAATTCATTCACTTCCTTCTCTGCAACAGAAGAGCATTAGACTTAACATTAGTTAACAATGAAGACTTAGACTTAACATTATACATTATACTTAACATTAGTAACAATGAAACTGCACTGGTTTTATAAACTCTAGAATATTTAATATTCTATACGACCTAATCCACTGGGTCAATGCTTAAATGATGACCTTGCCTAATGAAAAAGTCTTACTACACTCCAATGTTCATTTTTGGACACTGTTTAAAAAGAGGAGAGGATGTAAATTACTTGACAGAAAGACAGGCACAAGTCGTTTATCACAGCTGGGTGGGTAAGTGTCAGTTACTGCCCTTCTCGTCTTAAATTTGCTGCCTATCAGGCTTTTTATTGCTTTTTTTTAAAACTAAGCGTCTATGAAATGACCAGCAGCTGATCAAGATTTTAAAGGGACACTGTGTGTTAGATATCAAAATCATGCATGCATCCACTTACGTCCATTTCTGGAAATAAGCGAGGTTTCTAAAACACTACTGACTGGAAGTTTTAAGCCAGTATTTCAAATACCGCTGATATACAATATTAATGTTAAAGAGCACATTTTAAGGACAGTGCCTACTAATTTAAAGGTATTTTTGCGCTGTTTGCTGAATATGCAGGAAACGTAGATCTTGACTAGTGTTACTGAAAATAGATCCAAAAAAAAATCCAAAAAGAAAATTGGGAGCAGCCACATATTTTTCGAGGATAATTAATCAACAATATTTGTAAAAGGCTTTAAAATACAAAGTAATGTACATGGTGTTCTTATCCAAATTGAAGCTTAATTATCTCTGAAAATGCATGGTTACCCCCAATTTTCTTCTTGGTTACCACAAGCACTTGCTAAGTTCTGCTTTCTCCGCATAGTTTTGAACTGGCAAAAATATCCCTGTATTAATAAGCACCACCCATACGAAATCCAAGTATCTCAAGATGCGCAGAACGTATGCGCAATAACAGTGGTAGGCACCACTCTTAAAAGCGCATATAAGCCATATTTAAATCTGGGCACTCATTTTAAAATGGTCAACATTCAATACATTATAACAAGTACCCATAGATGAAGTAAAAAAACATACAGCATTCGTTAGATTGCATGGTTGGACAGGCCGTAATTGGAGTGCCTTTAAATCCCCTCCCCCCCGGTAAGGATGCCAGAGAACTTCATGCACTACTCTTAACAAGTAGTGTGTATGGTACTTTAAAGTTAACTTCTTCTTTTCTTTGGATTTCAAAACTATGTTAACTGAACAATAAGTGACCCAAGTTTTAAGCCACAATGTCAAAACAACCCTTTATGTTAACTGGAATTGTCCTATTTTTTTTTTTAATGGTCCACCATTACTAACTTTAAAATCTTGAGAGAACTGGATCAAGGAGAAAAGGACATCAAAAACACACTAGTTTAAGACTGCAATGCATGTAGACACAGATAAATTAATATGCACCACAGGGTTTTCGGGCTTTCAGACAAAGTTGTGTTTTGCATATAATTATAATAAGCTGCATTTAAACGCTGAAATTTTAAGTTAACGAGTAAATGACATCATTTTCCCATAGATTCAACCCTCCGAGGTCCACCAATCCATCAGGTTTGAATGTGAGTAATGGCAGACCATGAAATCCAAAACCTACATGCAAATAAAAATCAAAGCTCAACATTTTACCAGTCAGGTGTTCAACAAACACACTTTCAATTTCTGAAGGAAAAAAAGTGATTTTTTTTAATCATAGTTTCTGCAGCACTTAAATGCCCCAAGGTATTTATAAGAAAGGGCTATAGAGAGGCCCTACGATTTACAGTCCTTGTCTGAAAAGAAAACTTTCCAAAACTTCAGCACGAATAAATAAGTTAAAATCATCTTATTGTGCTATATTATCTCACTGTTTTAGTATATACTAAAACAACTATTCACCTCAGTGTCGTTGGCTAGTGGTGGATATTAACCTCTACGCTTTGCGGTCGGTGAATATCCATCACTAGCCACCTCCACTTCGGTCAATAGTTGCTACCAGTAAATATCATATTAAGATAATAATAATTATTATGATACATGATATGAACCACAGGTGCATTGACCAGACTGTTACCTTGACAAAGTTTGTTGAAACATGCTATACTAACAGTACTGTAACTTCAGAGGATTTGCATTCAACTTACGAGTGATTCTCACAGCCCTGTCATTTCTGTATTCTTCTTTTTCCTCTTTTTGATTGGCTTCAGCCATAAAGTTGTATTCAGTGTCATCATGATCCTCCTCAACACAAACATCATCTAAGTAAAAGCAAAACATTATCAAAATATGGTTACAAAGCTTGAAAAATTTTTTCTACTCTGTTTTGAGAAAAGGGATTTCATTTTGCCTCAAACTGAAGTCTATTATTCTTCAAGTTTTTGAAGCCCCAAAGAAAGAACACCTGTTCAACTTTCTAAAGGAATATGATGCCAGTTCGTTTCCTATTCTTTGAAGCATTTTGACTTTACAAGGTAAACTCTATGTGACCCAGGAACACCATGATGCATGTACCTCCAGTTTTTAGTTTAAATGACCCCAATCATACAGTACTTGTATGTCAAACATGATTGATTGATTAACAAAATGTTGCCTAAGTGTCGGAATCCAGATGTTAGTGTCATGCAAGGCAAAATTCGCATGCACAATCTGGCTAAACGAAAGTACGAAATTTAAAAGAATGTGCATGGAGTGTAATTTTGATTCACATGTATCATGTAATGTGGGAAGAGAGAGATTGAGAGAGCACTAAATTGTTCTGTAACTCAAAGAAGAGTGGATTGTACACTCACTATATTGTGACGGTTTGTTATTGAAAGTGTGAATGAGAATCAAATTATATGACAGCATACAGTCCTCAGAGAAAGTGAAGTGGCATAATTTTCCTTCTGAGGAAGGAAACTCCTTTTCAAAAGTTGGCAAAAACAGTGAAAATACAGTACTATAATAAAAAGCTTATCAGGGAAAATTTAATGAGCTACCCTACACAACATGACAACAAAACCGACTGCACAATGACCTCAGAGCAAACTATAAGGGCCATAAATTGAACTTGGCGAAAAACAAGCGAGGTGTAGTGACTTCGTGTAACTGGTCTAAAACACATTGATGTTTTGGTTGTCTCGAGTAATTTACCTGTTGAATTCACAAGTCCCTGTAGCCACCTCTGCCATTCAATGTCTTCAAAGTCCATATCATCCACTGGGATGGTGTCATACATATCAGCAGTGAAGTCTGGTGCCTGAAATGTGGCTATGAATTATCACATAAGGAGTCAGTCATTTTTGAAAAACAAAAAACAAAAAACAACAACAACCCAGTTTCTGACAGGGTTTCAAATGTTCAGTACCTTCAATGCTTTCAATGGGCACATCTTGCAGAGGCAATTGAGACCGAGTTCTCTTGGCTATCAAATCACCCTCTTCAACCACAGTGACCTGCGCAAGACAGAGTATAATTATTTATTAAGCAAAATTTAATGTAAAACATTAATACAGATGAGTGTATGTCAGTATGAGATCTTCTACTTCACGGTGAATTAAAATGGTTAACCCATTCACCCCTCAAGCAGAGCCAATTGATGAGTACAACAGAAAGCGTAAAACCTATCCACGTGTCACTCTCAGGAGGAAAAAAGTTAAAAATTAATGTTTTGATTGGTGAATAGACCAAAAGTTTGCTGTTATTGTTTTTCAAGCATAAAATTAATGATATTAATTTTATTGTTATATTGTCCCGTTGACTTGTGGGAGTGAGACGTAACAGATTTTACTCTGTCTAACACCACACGATTTACTCATCAACTGGAGGCATTCTAGGGCGTTTGAGGTGTCAATATGCGTATTCTTTAGTTACTAGTCTGTATGTCTTAGCTCTTTTTTATTCCACTCAACTTTATATCTTGATAATGGAGTCATGTCAACATCAAAACATCAATTTTATAGCATTAACTTTTATAACCAAAGTTTTGTGTCGGCTACATGTAATTACTTCAAATTTTGATTGGTTTACTGGATTGTCTCCGTCCCTTTTGATTGGCCAAAGTAATTACTTTGCTTTTAGTTTTACAACACTCGATTGAAACTCGCTCTATTATTATTATTATTATTATTATTAAATATCTAGACAAAAAATTAATGAGGAATCCAACAGTCTTCACGCAAGACCCTATTCAATTGATAAGACTATATCCTTCATTACAGATTCCTTACTGTTGATGTGCATGATGTGGAAAGAGAGGTGTAGCCCAGCAATTAGGGCACTAAATTCGTGAGCAGATGCAGAGATCCACCATGCTTTGCAAATAGTTAATTAGAACTCATTTAGAAAATAAGCTCTTACAGCAAAACAAAACATATTTTGAAAAAGGGATACCCTCTCTTTACATTATAATTTATTTAATGGACTGTACCTTTTCAATGGGTGCTGTGGTGGCTGGTGCCACTGGGTAGGGAACTTTAAAAGACTCCTGTAAGAGGTTTTTGCTACAAGACCGTGTCACTAATAGAAATGAGAATTACACCCTTTAGTTTTAGAGATCACCAATCTCTGAGGAGAAAACACAAATACTTTGTATGTGTTAAGGCTAGTTTACATGTATGACCCAAGCATAGGCATATTTCATGTACATATTGTACACTTTCATTTGTTCTAATGAAAAGTACCAATTCCCCAAACACTACTGCATATGTGTAAATTTATGTTGCTTGCAGGGTTGTCAATAAGATTTGAAGTAGGTGGAGAAATTGTGAAAGTAGACGGCACTGGAGGCCGTATGCCCCTGCATAGGCGAGGGGTGTGGGGGCCGCCCAGGCCCCCAGCGGGGTACAGGGGCAGAGCCCTGTTGGGAGTCCAGGGGGCGAAGCCCCCGGAAGCAAAATGAGTTTGACCTATTGACATTGACAAAAATTGCCTTTCCTCAGAGTAATTATAACAAGTCTCACTTCCTGAAAAGAACATTATTTCTTCTATGTGGAAAACGAAGACAGTCCAGCCGTAATCCAGGCAGATTTGTCACCAGTCTTTCTCTTCTGTCCATTCAACATGGCAGACAGCAGAATCGATCACATTGTTTTTCCGTACGCGTGTTGAGTAAATTATAATAATTGAGTAAACTCGTTTAAAATCACCCAACAAGCAAAGAGGGGACAAAATATCACCAAAAACCACTTTTATTGATGACTGCCTTCAGGATATATTGAATGTTTTCCAAAGTAGCCAGCACCTTAGTGGGGAGTAGCCGCCAGAGTTCGCTGGTTGCCGGCTTCTAATGAAATCCCTGTGACTGGTTACATGTACACTAGCTGTATGCTTGCGTTGTGCGTGTAAACCAGCCCTAAGCCTACCTGATCTAGGTGACTGTGTTTGGTAAGCAGATTCCTTAGTTTCATCTGTTTTGTGACTGTCTGGTGTACCAGGAATACCAGGAGATGCAATATCACTGGTATTGAAAGAAAATATATGTTAATTCTTTGTTTACTTACAAACAATATCAACGTTTTATCGGCTTACACTAATCTACGCTAATTAACAAGAACAATAATCATTGTTGATTTACCACAAAACAAAAATTAAAAAGAGCACATAGGAAATCAAATTTCTTGTCAACTCGACGCTGAAGGAACTATTGAATTAAACTTTAACTAAAGAAAGCAGTTCTAAAGTAAATTAACTGCAGCAATTTCTTATAAGCCCTTAATAAAAAAATTATTATTACTAATTAATTTTAGGTAATGCTTAGCTCACATCCTTAAACATTGCATGGTCCAACAATAAAGTTAATAGTACTTCAGTAGTTTGGTCAAAAAAAAATCTTAATTAATGCCTTTCCTTTCATTGCCCTAACAAGAAAACAGTTCTACTAAGAATTACCTTGTAAATGAGATGCAACTCTCTGCATCTTCATCGCTGATCTCCTAAGCAAAATAAGAAAACGGTTAAAACAGTTACAGTACTGTTAAGAAAAAAAATACATTTCATGCTTGGGCAGGCCTCTTTCTCAAACCACTTGCCTAATGGGCAAGGTCCCATTCAATTGGAGAATTTAGAGAATTCAAAAGATGTCTAGAGACTATATAATTAAAAATATACAGTTTCTGGAGAAAATACTGTTGTGAGAATATTACCCCAGAATGAAGGAATCATATTTCCAAGCCTCTTGGCAACAAAATTTTCCTGGGGAGCATGCCCTAGGACCCCCTAGTACATGTAGCTTGGGCATGTACGTCAGTGACATTATGGTTGAAAATAGCTGCACAGAAATGGCTATTCAAAATTCTATTGAGAACTCTGAGAAGCATGTAGGCTTTTATGTTATTTCACAGTGACACAAGTTTTTTTTAAATTCAATGACTTGCCTATGCCACCACCAGTTTGGATCCTACGTGTATATTCAATACAGCTATAGCAGCTCAAACAATAAAATTTATTATTATTATTTTTTATTTTTTTCTAATGATAATAATAATAATAATAATAATAATAATAATAATAATAATAATAATTTATTAACCATAAACCCTTCAATACAAAATTAATTAAAAATTAATGATTGATGGCATTTAGTGTAGCCTACCGTAATTAAAAATATAATTATTTACATGCTTAAAAATCTTCAGCAAAATTATACTAAACTCTTATTATTATAAACTGATAAATAGAGGGAACATTTATGAATAAATACTAGGAGTTTCAGTGTGAAAGTGAGTGTTGGCATGGAAACTGGGAGCAATGATTGGTATTTTTTTTAAACAGCTGCAAATTTTTTAAAGAAAGAGGATACCAGAAATGTGCGTGAAAGTATTAAAAAAGCGAAGAAAGGTGTGCATATCTTTAGCCTGTGTGGCAGGCATTACTATTATTTTTATAAGCAAAGGGATAATTTCAAAACAATGGCATGTCAGTTCATCCTTTGAATTAATTTTAAACTTCTGTTCTTCTGGAATTTCTGGCCCCTTTTCAGAGAAATGCAAACGTCAATTTAAATTTATTGTCGTGCTTGAGAATAGACTGCAAGCAGTCTCTTCTTTTGCAATTGCATAGTAGAGCGTGCGATTGCGTGACACACCTCGTTTTTACCACTAATTTACATAAATAAAATAAAAATTTCATTCATCGTGCGTGGCTCTGAGGAAAGAAGGACGACTGCCCGTGGTCTAGCTTGAGAACTGATTTTCTCTTTGCTCAACGGTTGAAGACATTGAAGAACAATAATTGTTCGGTGGTCAAATGTAAGAGGTTCAAAGACTGACATGTATGGTTGAATGATGATCAATGACGACCCACTGGAAAAGTACTAGACTCAAAGGCTGTGAGATTCCCTTCCACGTGTATGTGATATCACGGGTATCAATACCCCAGATTTTAGACTGCACATGCTTCCGATCTTACATTCCACAAATTTTGATTTTTTTCGCTAATGTCAAGAATAGGCTGCTGCCTCGCTAAGGCTTGCCAGCAATTATATAACACTATTATTTTACAGAAGGATAAACTATCTACATGGGACCAGGACTTCTAGTTCTAGATCAGTCTCCTGTATATTTGGAGTTGCTCTCCTCCTGTGAGCCTCACAGGCAAACCAATATAGACCTCAAAATGGCAAATGAGACTCGAGTCCTAATCCATGCGATAGTGGAAGCATAGCTCTAATGTTTTTTCACTGCCAGTAGCTCAGCAAGATGGCTGTGGTAATGTTGACATTCGTCAGACATGCCTCCCATAGTAGTAAAAACCAGTGGTGTGTTTTATTATCATCATCATCATTATTATTGTTATTGTTATTGTTATTGTTATTGTTATTGTTATTGTTATTGTTATTATTATTAAAACAAAACCAGCTTAGAGAGCAAACAAATATTATTTTTGGTACAACCTCTTTCCAAGAGTTTTTTGGTTCAAGCACTGTGACGAAAGTTTGGACACACCTTGAAACAAGTTCTATATTTACCCGTGTATAAGTTGACCCCCAATTTTTGAGGCCAAAAACTCAATTTCGTACCGTTGCACCGGTATGGCGAGGTCACGGGTTCAAACCCCGTTGAAGTCCTGAATTTTTCAGGCTTCTTACGCAGTTGCAAAACTTGCGTTCATAACTGTGAGGATCATAGCTTCATTTGATTTATTAATTTTCTTAATTTCTGAGTACAATGTTCACTTTGGATACTAATCTTGTATTTCTTAGACTTAAATTCAGGTACTGCGTATACATGGAGAAATCACAGCAAGGCTCAACATGAAGTTTATTACCAAGCGTTTTGACGAGTTTTAACAGCACAGTCATGTAGTTTTATGTGCAAGAATTTGGTCCTTAGGTTTCAAAAAGCCCTCATAAAATCAAAGACACAAACTTAAACTAACCTTTCTAGGTGTTCAGGCTGGGATAGAAAGGGGGCTTTAGAGAACAAGCACAACATCACAGAAGCTAGAGAATCCTTATTAAGAATGACTCGAGAAACTAAGTATGTACAAAAGCAATGAAGCTAGCTTAGGAGCTTGGAAACCAGGCAACAATCTTGGTCGAGTAGTACTACAGTATCTAACAACAGGGCGCTAACAACAACACGTGCCTCCTCAACGACAGTCCATTTCACAGATTTTGCTTACAATATTATATTTTTACCGGTATATACAGTAGAAAAAAATTATGTTATTTACTTTTCTGGAAAAGTGTTTTGGTAGCAAGCACAAACCTGCTCTCAAATTTGCGCTCGTCGTCACTCTCACCGAACAAATTTCGCCACTATTTCTCTGTAAGTCTATCATCTTAAATATCTTCATCTTCCTCTTCACCAACGTTTTCTTCACCGGGGTGGTTTCTTGTTCCCACAGAATGTCATCTTCTGTGCCATCCAAGGAGTTAGAGATGCCAGTCATTTCTTAAATGATCATACGACCATTTCTTCCAGAAGACCTCGCCATGCATCCAAAACCCAAGAAGACACAGTTGGCAAGGAAGCTGCCCTCAAATTTCCAGCTGGAGTCAAGGTTCTTTGTCCTTCCACCATCCAATTCGTCCATTTTTCTCTGAGTAGGTCTTTAAATGGTTTATTGAGACAGCCATCTAGTGGTTGTAAGTTGCTGGTCAATCCACCTGGTATTACTGCGATATCTGTGTTGGTTTGGCACAGCGTATGTTTCACAGGGTCTACCAGATGGGCACAAAATGAGTCCCAGACAAGGAGACTTCTCTTTCTCAGCAACCCGCCAGGTCTCGATCTCCAAACCTTCTTGATCCACAGCTTCAGCCCATTTCCATCCATCCAGCCCTTAGGGTGGTGATGTATAACAACACCCTGTGGAAACTTCTCTTTTGGCTGAGTCTTTCGTTTGAATATTATCATCAGCTTCAACTTTGTTCCGTCGGCTAGGCATGAAAGAAAAACTGTGAAGCGGGACTTCTCGTGGCCAATGGTAGTGATGGACACAGTTTTTTGTCCTAGGCTGTTGACTGTTCTTTCCGATGGCATGTCAAACCAAACAGGAGTCTCATCCATATTGCCAATACGAACAAGTTCATAATTGCCCCTTTTCCTGCTGTTAATTACAAAATGGTGGAAGCTTGTTATCTTCTCCTCAAGGTCCTCCGGCAGTTTCTGAGCAATCTTCATCTTCTGGCGAAGGGAGAGATCATTGCGGTGCAAAAACCGTGTGCACCAGCTATTGGATGCCTGGAAGCCAGTGATCTTCAGTTCATCAGCTTTTGCTGGCGCTTTTATTCAGATCATGTTGCAAGACACGATGTAGCCACTTTGCCTCTGCTCTTCAATCCACCAGACGAGTTTGTCTTCTAGTTCTGGCCACTCAGGGTGGCACTGTTTTCCCTGGCTGCTGCACTTGTTTTTAGGCATACACTTCAGCTTTTCTATGTGCTTCCGCCAGTCACGAACCAAACTTCTCGTTGACACCGGACTCTCTGCTTGCTGCACAGTTATTGGATTCTTCAGTTTAATTGTTCCACACAATTGTCATGTTAAAACTTGATTCACGTGCATTACAAGAAGTTTAACTACTCCAAGCGAGCAATAATCCAAAACAAAATCCTTACTATCATTGCGGGGACGCAACAAAATCTGAAAAAATCGCTCGTGCAGCCGCGGCTTTTACTATGCACGCTTGTGCATGCACGTAATGCAATCATCATGCCAGGTTGCTAAGCACTCGAACATCTTGAGCTTCATTTGGTGTTTTATTTGAAGAAACGAAGGTGTCTTTTGGGCTTTACGCATTTAATAACAGAAAAAATCAGGTCTCTCTCTTTCAGAATTGCGCTGGTAAGTATCTTCAACATTTAGGGTTGGATAAATCCTTATTCATTTCAGCTGGAAATGCTTTCATCTCATAACTCGTGTCGCCAAATGAAAAGCCAACCTTTACTGATGTATTGATATACCTGAAGACAATAATTATGCTAAATGTGAATAAACTATATACCTGGAACTTGCCTCTCAATTTTTGACCCATGTATCAGTCAAGGGCGGTTTTTTGGAGTCATTTTTAGGTTATAAAAGGTCAACTTATACACCGGTAAATACGGTAAACAACATCGTCGCTCTTTGGAGGTTGGGTGCCCGAAACATCCTGGAGCTTCCACTATTGGCAGCCAGCTCCAAGATGGAGACTGCACTGATGGCTAGCAAACCTGACAACCCAGCCATGAGCCCCCACACCCCCGAGAAGAACAGGCACCCGTCACACTGATGCACAGTGGAAAGCAGAGGGTGGGGAGGGAGGGAACAAAAACCGCTAAACGCTCCACACACAATGCTCCTACTTCCCTTCACACTGATAAATATGCGATACAGCCCAAAGCACGAGGTATTCCACGCATACGCAAGTATACTAAAACCACTGACCAATACGTTGCAGTCGCTCCTAGTTGTTTACTTGGTTAAACTTCGTTTAACCTCATTAAAATATACCTGAAGCAATAATTAAATGCTGTCCTGTGAGTTATTTTAGTGTGGTGGATGGCCCACTTGAAAGTCACTGCTACCTAAAATTTCACATGACGTCACGGCGGCCATGTTGGAGGAGTGAAACAAAGAAACAGCGGCCATGTTGGATGAGCGAAATATTCTTTTGGGAATTGAACTCTATTCTTATGAAAATTCTTCCTTTTGTTTCAGTATGCAAATATGGCTGCTGGTTACATGAGTGAAAACACTCCATTGGTCGCAATTTCAAGCCCTGATTTACCATAAGCATGTAAATACATGTAGATTGGACAGGCCTAATTATTAGTTCTATATTAAAATTGTTTAAAATTCTGCATAATCAACGCATGCTTACGCATACATGTAATATGGCCAAAAATTTCCACATAATCTTTAATCTTTTTCCGCATCCTATCAGAAGCCCAGTACATAAAGTAAGGATAATTTTACAATATTGTTTACACAAAAATGAAATACAATACATATTTATTGTAGAATAGAAAAGAATCAGAATAATTGACATTTCCTATATGAAAAATAAAGGGAAAAAGTAAACAGGAGAAAAAAGAAGAATAAGCTTCTCAATGTTTTTTTACCGTAACAGTGAAGGTCTTTACTTTCTTGCCACCCTAAAATATTGTGTAACACATACCAACATGTAACTACGGTACATTGCCTTATGTTGCATACCTCCTCCTCATTTGGGTTGTATTCTTCATCAGAAGATGAGTCCGGAAGTTCCAATTCTGTAAAGTTGATCTTCTGCAATACAACCAATTAAAAATTTTAACCTAACAATCATGGCATAAAATAATTTGTACGATAAAAAATGTATAATTCACAAACAATCAGTTTTCTTTGAATACAACTGGTGCACAGTGGCAGAGCATGGCACAATTTGCACAGTAGTAACCTTTGTATCATGTGTTTGGGTTATAACCCTTAAATTTAATGTGTTTATGACAGTCAGTAATCGAGCATAGGCATGGAGCTAATTGAATTAGGACTTGTACTTGTTATAAAGAATGAAGCAGTAAAAAAAAGGGAAAATTCCAAACTGTATGAATGTTTTTTGTTACTTTTAAAGTGGATTTGATTGCCTTGGGTTCCAAAAACAACTTTACCTTATTGATAATGAAACAGTCCAAAGGAATTGTTATTCAAACTTTTTAGAAAAGAAAACATCAACAAGAAGACAACAGCAACATGATTTGGTTTAAAACTGATGCACAAATAAAATTATGCAATGCAGTTATCAAAATCGAAATATATAACAGATATGGGGACACAACAATTAGCAATTATTGAATGAAGCTGAGTAGGATATGAAAAATTCTGCAGATCAAGGAAGGTGTTATCCACCGAGGCCAAAGGCCAAGGTGGATAACACCCTCGGAGATCTGCAGAATTCGTCTTATCCTATGAAAGCCGGATTCAATAATTGCTTTATTATTTATTCAAAACATTTTCAAACTGTTAAAGGAGAACTCTTAAAACTGCCGTTAAATCCACGCAGTTGTAAGATTTCTGATGTTTTTCTCCTTGAGGTACATGTAAGACTCAAAAATTAAACAATGTCGTTTCGTCAACTTTTTGGTATCCTCACTGTCTTTATTATTAAGTAACTGAGTAATATTTTCTTCGCTCAAACTTGTAAACCTAATCTCAGCGATTTCGCTCTTTGTTTTTCTGCTCACCAAAAATAACACAACTGCGTCCCCAGGTTTTCTCGGTCAACGTTTCAATAATCTGCAGCAGGTTGCACTTTTGACGTCATCAGTTCAATACAACAAATTTCTTTCCAATTTTCGTCAGCAGCAGCTGGTTATGGTAAATTAGGAGTGTGGTCTTAACCAATCAGAAAAGGGGAAAAAATTATTTTGAATGAATAATAATAAAGATGTACATGTAAGATATAACTTACAGTTTCGAAAGATATAACACTTTTAATTTGAGGATATTCAGTTATAATAATTAACAACAACTAATAACACGTATGCAGAACTGTGAATGAAATGAGTGCTAATTTCATAAAACATGCAATATTAGATCTCACCATGGTTACTATCATACATGTATCCAAGTCTTAGTTGAGTATTAGCCACCTTCATAAGTGACTGGTAATTTGTTTGTGCCTCAATATAAGCACTTTGTTTGGCTGATTTGCCTTAGTGACCTCAATGGAAAACTCTTTTGTTCAATTGTTTGCTTCATTGTGCGATTGATTTGGTTGAGTAATCGGCCAAATACATGTAGCTCTATCTGGTAGATACATGTAAGTTAACGGCAAAGTCTCTGTATTTGGTATGGCTTGTTGTTCAAATGCCTTCAAATACATCACATCTCCTTCTATCAGTATTAATTTGATCGATTGATCGATTTTCGCACAGGAAAGCTGAGAAGCTAATAAATGTACATTGTCTTCCCCTAGAAACATCACAACGATTCACTCAGGTGACTTCAGGTGAGTTCTCTGCTGACTGCAAAGTATTTGATGTTCAGAGGATCATCCATCGACCATCCAAAAAAACAAGATATGACTCAAAAGTGCCCAGTACCGTCCACTTCAAGAATAGTGTGCTGCTTGCAATTACAGTCATACAGTGATACTATAATTTCCAATAACATTAATATTCTCATTAAAAAGAATATGATTAATACATAATTATCACTATTGTAAACAGATGCCCTGCATGAGGGGGATACTGTTGCATTTATTTATCAGGCAAGACTATCACCATTTGTCATAGACCATCATAACAGCAATTACAGCTGATTATGCATGGATGGATCTAAAATACTGAGTAAATTGTACTTGAAAGCGCACAAAACAATCATTTAGCAACAGGTGCAAGAAAGAAAGCGACTCTTCTTACTGGTCTGTGGAGAAGGTACCTTTGTTTACTAATAAAAATAAATGCAAAGCTACATATACATGTACTGTACATACCTTCTTTGAGGTGCCCTTTTTTCTCATTTCTTTTATGGGTGACTGTGATGCCTGAAAAATAATTTTAGATAATTTGATCACGGATGGAGAAGTAAAATAATAAATATTACTATTAATTAAATAGAAACCATAATAATAATATTTATTATTGCAGTTTCTTGCTACAAACACAATAATTATTGTTTGTAACTTACAGTACTTGTTTGAGAATTGATACAGCTACAATCATTACATAGCTGATATGTTGAGAGTCATAAAATTCAAAGGTGGATAGTGCTTCATCCATCGCTATTGTTTAATGTGTTCCAGAATTGGATTAGTTCCAATATTGTCATGCACTGTGTACATGTACATGCATTCTTACCTCAATAGGCAACTAAGTTATAGGTGAAAACAGGAGACTACCGTGATAAGTGATAGGAAGAGACTAGAGGATATTGCATAGAGTCTAGTTTTAACCAACGTCAAGAAAGAGGTGCAGGGCAAAACCTAACAAGTGATTGTGAGATTTGCACCACAAATCTGTCAAATCAACTTTAACGAAAATTAATGGTCAGCCTAATCAAAATGGTGAAGGCCCCAGTACACTGATGAGGACCGCCATATCCACAAGTTATTTAATGGCCTTTTTTGCAAAGTGTGAGATGTGATTATTCTCAGACTGAAAAAACTACAGTAACTGTTTCTTCCAAAGCTCTGATCCTGATCCTTTCTAAAGAGATCTTCAAGTGTTTGAAACTGAAACCCAGAGCCTGTTTCTTTAAAGTTCCAAAAACATTTTGGGCCCAACTGCTATCTGGGTAATTGTGAAGAAGAGCTCCCCAAAAATCCTGTCGGCCGATTGTCGGTCAACTGTCGGCCGACAGTTGACCGACAGCTTACCGACAGTCTACCGACAGCTAACCAACAGGTTACCGATCGGTTAAGAAAAAAGAAAAATTGTGGTAAAAACGAGCAGTTAACGTGACATTCCGTAATGGTGATGTATGACTCGACAGACCTCACCTACTTACCGATCAACTGTTATCGGTTGTTATCAGATGCGTATAGGATATATCACTTGCGTAATTTACAACACACCAGACAATCTAAGAATCGCATTGGAAGATAATTTAATCGAAAACTCTGCTAAAAACTCTGAAAACCATAAGCTACGTATCAATACATAGTTAGTAGAGGAGACAAACACTTTCCCTCAAATCGCCCTGCAATGCAACGCGGCCTCTTATGGTATGTCATGTATGTATGAATGATGTTTACAATGTGGGCAAGTATCGCTAGCCAACGCTAAAACAGTGGACAAAAGCCATATTAGTAGTATAAGTGCTGCTCAAGGTATCGTTATGAACTGCCTTTAGCTCTTTTCGCGTAGTTTAGAAGCAATAGACAAGTAAATGCTTGCGATCATATTAGTTTGTCCCGCCGACAGGTTACCGACACGTTACCGACAGATTGCCAACAGGTCACCGACTGTCGGCCGACTGTGGGCCGACAGTCGGCCAACACTTTGGCCTCAAACATAACACAAACTGTCGACCGACAGTTGGGCAACAGTCAGCCGACTGTTGGCCGACAGTCGGCCGACTGTTGCCCAACTGTCGGCCAACAGTCGGCCAACAGTTGGCCGACAGTTGGGCAACAGTCAGCCGACTGTCGGCCGACAGTTGACCGACAGTCAGCCGACAGGATTTTTGGGGAGCTCTTCTTCACAATTACCGCTATCTGCTTGTTTTGAAAAAAATGGTCTTTCAACATGGTTTCAAGATAACCCCAAAAAGGGGTCACAAAATGTAAAAATGATTGTGAAGTTTGATGACTTATATGAGCTTTAGTTTTTCAAGATACAGAGGGAACTGTAGTACCCGAAAGGTTTCAGGATTTTCAAGAAACAGGTTGCTGGGGTGAGTATCAAAGATGCAGTTCAATTGCAGCTACTGTTAAACGTCATTTCAACAAAGTTGTTTATATATTCATTAATTAAGTTACTAACCAACACAGCGATTGGATCTCCTTGATTTGTCTGTTTACTCTTTGCTCTGGTCATTTTTGGTCCCTTTGCAAAACAATAAAGATATCACAAAATAAGTTAATGTCAGCCTGCATGAGATCTCAAGAGAAAATAAGTAAGCAGTATTTAACCTAGATTGAGTATGCAATACATGTAACTGCTAAAGTGTAGATACACAATTTTTAAAAGTGTAAAGAAAAGCAATTAATATTTTGGACTACTTGTATTAAAATCTCATAAATTCAACCTCTGTGTTTGTTGGCATTTGGCAGCATCCTTGAAGAAGTCGTTTGAGTATGGTAAGCTTGAGTTCAACTTATTTTTATTCAAGAATATGCAAAAAAGTTGCAGGTACATGTTTTTTGCAGTAATTCCTGGTATGTTATTTTTGGTTTTTAGAAAAAAATGGTTCACATTTTCCTCGTAGGTAGCCCTCAATTATCTTTTTTTTTCCCAGTTTGTTCCCAGCCACTTGTTCTTTAAATCTGAGAAAAGAACTACCTTTTCCTAACCCTGGTGGTAAGCTGACTTCACTGTTTCTTGAGAGCAAAATGTCCCTTTTTTACAGTTAAAAGATATGCTACTGGGAGAAAAGCTGTTAAATTGCATACATAAATTCATAAAATGAAAGAGCACCCAGACAAAAAGCAACAAGCAAAATCATTTATAAATCCCACTTTCAGTGATTCAGTATAGGTAATCACATGGAGCCAAGTAAAATAATAATTAAGGATTAAAGGTGTATTATCACTAGCATTTTCAGACATTGCAGAAATTGCCTTAGTTAGGGGTGCAATGACAGGGCAATTTCTGAAAATATGAGTAACTGCACTGTAGACCATGCGATATTGTTAAACCGTCTTAAGTCAGATTTTGGTATCTCTGGTAACGTGCTCTCGTGGTTCAAGTCGTATCTATACCAGCGTTCCCAGTCAGTGTCGATCAATGGTCATACATCTAAAAAGTTCGAAGTGAAATGTGGTGTCCCTCAAGGTTCCTGCCTAGGTCCTCTTCTCTTTGTTCTTTACGCCAGCAAGCTCTTTACCATCATCGAGCGACACCTCCCCCAAGTCCATGCGTACGCCGATGATACTCAGCTCTATGTTGCGTTTAAACCCGATCCCGAACATGCCGCCAACGCAGTGGTAGCCATGGAAGCGTGTATCAACGACATAAGGAAGTGGATGCTGGCTGATCGTTTGAAGATAAATGATGACAAAACGGAATTTTTAGTTATTGGGACTAGGCAGCAACTGGCGAAAGTCAACATTGATTCGATCAATGTGGGAACGGTGGAAGTCTCCTCGTCTTCTGAAGTCAAGAACCTCGGATGCTGGTTTGATAATCAGCTCAAACTAAACAGCTACATCAATCGCCTATGCAAATCTGCCTTCTTTCACTTGTATAACATAAGAAAAATTAGGAAATTCCTCAGTCGTGAAACCACGCAGATCCTGGTCAATGCCCTTGTCACGAGTCGCTTGGACTATTGTAACAGTATACTATATGGTCTACCAGCCACCGAACTTTACAAACTCCAACGGGTACAAAATTCAGCAGCAAGACTTATTTGTAACGTAGGGCGTTTCGATCATATTTCCCCCTCCCTTAAAATGTTACATTGGTTACCCATTAAATTTCGCATTCAGTTTAAGATACTGCTCATTACTTTTAAGGCAATCCATAGTCTTGCACCAGCGTATTTAATTGAATTGATCACCCTTAGGACTCAGTGTACATATAATCTTAGATCTACTAATGAGCTTCTTCTTCAGCCTCCTCGAGTAAAAACTCTAAAGACATTAGGTGATCGTAGCTTTGTAGCGGCTGCACCAGCTTTATGGAACAAATTACCACGTGCAGTCCGCCATTCTCAAAACGTACAAACATTCAAGAAAGCCCTTAAGACTCATTTATTTCGGAAAGCTTATAATTTACAGAATATCTGATCAAGTATGAATTTATAGTTGATATTATGCAATTTTATAGTTGGAATATTAATTAGCTTTAGATTTTTCCATTTTTCATGTAACTGATTTGATTGTAAATACTAGAATTCTAGTTTTTGTCATTGTAAAGCGCACGAGAGCATCTTCTCATGTATCATGCGCTATAGAAGCAATAAAATTATTATTATTATTATTATTAAGAGTAATCCTTAATTTTACAAGAAAACATGTGATTACTTATTCGTAATGTAAAGGGCAAAATTCTCTTTTAATAAGGTCAAAAATGCACGCTGTTGCACGATTTTATAAGAAGCCATTTCAGTGTTCAGTAATATGTCAATGACTGTATAACAGTTCATTGACATGCATCAATCAGCTGAATTATTATTTTTTTTTTTGTACAATGACACCAAAGCAATGAAATCAGCCCCACTAAAAAACATTTACTACATGAATAAAATAATGAAAGTAATTTTGCACGGGGAAATTACCAAAATTAATACAAAATGCCCTCTGTCTCAGCCAATCAGCATTTACTAATTTGCCTTCTATGTTATACATTTATAAATTCGATTAAATTAAGCATCAAGGAAACTACAACTTACATGTAAGCTCCTTCTACAAGTGGCCCTTTTCTTCTTTAGGTCAAGTTTTTAATACTCCACTCATTCATATTTTTGTCTTAAGACTTCCAGAAAATTATTTCAGACAAGTAGAAGGAACATTAAAAGCAGGAATACACAATAATATTGTTTGGCCCAGCTTCACATATGTTTGTCCTCCATCAGAACAATTCGAACATGTTCACACCAGTTCCCAGACTGCTTAAAAATTGTGCAGGATTTCAAACACAACTGCAAATTTGACATTGCAATCTGCTGTTACATGTATTAATTACTAAAATAATGCTGTTTGCAATTAAGCCAGAGGTCTATCCTCAATAATTATTGTGACTGACAGCATGCAAAAAACAACTTTGGTACTTACAAAATCACGAACACTGTTATCAGAAATTTCTTCCTCGTCGGACTCAGCAGCTGCATTTTTTACCATGGCAAGGACTCTTTTGTCTGACACAACATGCTAAATGGTTTACAACAGATAAAAAGAACCATTTTTAAAATTTCAAATGTAACTTTTGAATTTTAAAGTGAAAAGTTCTGCATTGTACAGGTATCACAGTGACTAAAATGCAGTCTCACTTTTCTATTACATTTCTTCAACTAAAAATTTCAATCTACAATTATGTGGAGCACTTTCAGTACAGAAGTAAAGCCCTGGTCAAACAGCGCATGATAGCCAATGATACCTGAAACACACGCTATCGTTTGACCACCAAATATCATGCACTATCATCAGATTCTGTTTCATGAACTATCATTCATTTTGAACCTGCTCACGTCAAGTCAATGATAGTTTTTCCCGTTTGACCGCAAACATGATAGTCACTGACAGTTTTGTGGTCAGCTGTTTCCACCCAAAATGGGTAGGCACAGGTATTTAAAAAATGGCTGCTCCGCCAAGATTAATGGCTGCAGATCAAGACCTTGTAGTTATTGAAAGTGACAAGGAAAATAACAAAAATCAACAAACCAAAGACCAAGAAAATGATGAAAATCTTGACTATGACGAGGAGGAAGAAGATCAACAACAGAAAAAGACGCATTGATCTCCAGCTTCATCTTTCAATATACATGTATCATCTAACAATTCCAGGGGCCCATTTCTCAAAAGTCCTGAAAACTCTTCGGGCCTGAAAAGCCATTTGTGAACCTGCCAAACGCTTTTTCAGGAGCACTGATCTTTTAAATTGGTTTTAAAGGTCAGAAAAAGCAAACTAACTGTGATCTTGTTTTTGAGATACAGAGGGAATTGTTACACCAGAAAATGGCCCGTAAAGTTTCGGAACTTTCAAGAAACGGGCTCCAGGACAACAAAACAGGCTGCCGCCCTTTCACCTCAAAAAGTTCATAATGTGTTTACAACTTTTCACAACACTGTTTTCACAGAGACTCCACAAGCATTACGTTCAGCTTGTATACCCAACTTCTGGTAAACTATCATTGACTATCACTAATTTCCTCCCTCTGTTTGACCACGTGCATGATAGTTGATGATAGTTCATGATATGTAGTTTAGGGATTTCTAACTATCACCAATAATTAAAAACTGGATCACTGGATAATGCAATTCGAGAGTTTTGATTGGCTAAGCCATCATGGGTTATGAGCCATTATACCCTGATCTACAAACACGGCAAGCATATGCATGATTTTTTGGGCCTTTTTATTTTTATTGTAGTCTAGTTTTCGATATTTTGGGGGCGTTTTTAATAAAACAATCATTCCACTCACGCTTGTTGGATATGAGACGATTATAGCCAACTCGGCGCTACGCACCTCGTTGGCTATCTATCATCTCATATCCAACGCGCGCTCATGGAATAATTGTTAACTATCATGCACCGTTTCGGGCCACTGGTATCATACCACGTGATTAAGGTAAATCGTAGGCAGTGTCTGACATTTGCAGACTACAGACTGCAGACAAATAGCGCTGATAAACAGTATTTAAGTCTAAGAACCCATTTTAAAACGGTTAGCTTTCAATTACAATGTATTGAAAGCTAAACGTTTTAAAATG
>NC_090870.1:19080950-19088450 GCF_036669935.1 Montipora foliosa | reverse complement strand
CCAATGGTGCTGTGCTGGCGGCGCTGTCGCGGCACGGTTCGCGCCTCGCTTCATCGCTCCGCTATAATTGGTCAGCGGAATGCCTTTGCAAGTAAGCCTAGGTACTTCATGTATCCCCTATTATAGTGTATTTAAAATGTACCTACGTAAACTCTTCGAGGTTGTGGTAATGGCTGCAATGTGGTAGGAGGAGCACGAATGTTGGGCGTTTGGAATGAAATATCAAATGAAGTGAAAGAAATTTTCTTTCGTTTAATTAGCTGTTAGGCACTCGTTTTATAAAAGAACAATATAACGATGTCTGGTAATCACACGCCAAGTTTAAGCGACGAAGAAGAAGACGACTTAGATTGCAACAATCCACCACCTCATCTCCCTGAACTGCAAGATACCCTATCAAAATGGACGAATTACCTTCACGGGTGGCAAGAAAGATTTGTAGTCTTGTGCGGAGGTACTTTGTCTTATTATAAGTCAGAGTATGATACAGCGTTTGGATGTCGAGGTTCGATGAGTGTGGCAAAAGCGAGCATTCAGGTATGTGGTTTTATGCTGGACCGTGCTTGTATGGAGAAATTCATAAGTAAAATAAAGCATTGTCATTCAAAATGCAGTCGAATATCATACAGAGACCTTACATGGAAGATGTATTTTTCAGAAACTCCTTTGTGCATTGCCATTATTTGGAATATTAGCATGCTTAGTCGGGATATGTCATGTTAGCGCTTGTGTAGTTTTGCTCTCGACGACGAAGCCTTATTCTTCAATAATTTGTCACCTGGGTATATTGTTTAGATATTCAAGGTGTCTTTCGATGACAAATATTTGGTATGTAGCTTGTCCATCGCCAAAGGGCGTGATTACGTTTTCGCTTTATCATAAAGTATACCTCCAAATAGTAAACAATTCATGCTTTTCAAATTGATACAAGTTTGTCATTTCACTCTTCGTCCTGCATTCTTTCATATTTTATCATGTTATGATATTTGAGGCAGATAAAGAGATAAGATTTAGGAACTTTTATCGCGCAAAAGACACTAAGGCAATCGCGTGAAGTTCCCTTCTGTCATTTATTGAACTTTTCAGTGTTCAAAGTCGTCGACATAAGTGGAAGTGAATACCATCATAATTTGATTGCTTTTGCTGATCTCGTCCGACAGCAAAGCAGTCTGAATCATTCCAGAAACTACAGGAATTAATCAGTCTTTCCCAAAAATCAATGTTTGGACATCAATAAAATCAATAAATGTGTGATGTGTACATGTGCAGCTGCATGCCCAGAACCATCACTTTAATTTTTTTGCACTTGTTGCACTGCCTGTTTAAAGGCCCTGGTGGAGCTGTCTGGAAGACCCCTGTTTAATTAAAATTTCAAGTCTCTTCATCTCATTTTGAGAGAGTCTAAGTAAAAGAAATTCAATAAATGTAGAGGTTTGGTTATAGTAGAAGTGCACTTAGCAACAGCCACATACTGCAGTCACAAGCACGCTTTCCTTTAATAATCTGGACCTGGCCTCGGTTGTTCAAAAGGTGGATAACGCTATCCACCGTATAAATCACTATCCACTGGATAACTCAGTTGGTTTTGCTAGTGTTTATCCACTGGATAGTGATTTATCCAGTGTTTAGCGCTATCCATCGTTTGAACGACCGGGTCCTGGTTGTTTGAAAGCCAGTTCACTTAATCCAGGGTTGGCATAAACTTTGGTTTCATTTTTTCAACTTTTGGGTGAAAGTTTCTTTTGCGTATTATTGTTTTTTTTAAGATTCACTTCCTCTAAAATGTAAAATTTTGGCAAATATCTGTGTTGAACAACATCAAGTGGTTAATTTTTAATCTGGGATTAGTGAACATTTAAAAGTGGCTTTTGAACAACCAGGTCCTGAAGGAGAGGGAGAGTATTGGAACAAAACTTTGTTCAGAACATCAACTAGGACAAGGCGATAAGTACATTGTACATGGATATTATTAATTTTTGCAAAGCGTGTTGCACCCAGTTTCCTTTCCTGCAGAACATTGTTGCTTTTACACTCCTGTAGTTACATGTAGTGTCTCTTGCATGTGCATGTACCAGGATATGCATGAGAATTTAATTTCCCTCTAGTACCATCCTGCCATTCATTTTGGTGGGGAAACTGTTAAATTAAATTAAGAGGAAAGAAATCCACACAGGCTATGCTGCACTTTTCTAGTGACAGTTTTTTTATTAGTCCCATGTTTGATTTACTGTACAAAATGCTCGAGTTGTTGTCCATTCTGGTCCCTTCATTGTCTTTTGTCTTGCATTACCCGCTATGTTTTGTTATTTCTTAGTTATTTTTTTACACAACTGTACCTGTCAGCACTCGTTTACTCCAAAAGGACCTAGAGCTGTTTTCTCATTTAATTTAGAATTTGTCCTTTGACATATATTGTACTATGTATGTCTTATAATCTGTGAATTTTGTTCTGCTCATTTTTTTGTTTTCAATCTCTAAAGGAAAAAAAGATTTAATTAACCATTACAGACTGGTCAATGCTAGTGGATGGTAAATTCAAACTGTTTTAGTGTGCATGTACATGTATGTATTATGTAAACAGCACATTATTATTGTAAGAACTGTATGCATGGCTTGGTATGACATGAGCAAGAACCAAAATACTTTTTTCAGATTAAAAGACATGGGCGTCCACACGTAGCATATTCCAATTATTTTTGAATCGTTTTCACTGTCCACACATATCCGGATACTTAGCTGTGAACTTTCATCTTAGTTATTATAAAATAAACATTGTTTCATCTTACGTGTATTATAAAATGAACGCAGTTAACTGTGTTTAAAAAGTGAAAAGTATTTCAAGCATTTGATAAAATTAATTGTTGTTCAGTTATGGTGCATTTTTCGTAGCAACTTTCAAAAAAATCTTCCAAGATTCTGTTCAAATCTCAGAATCTCCAAAGAGGGACTTGAATGTTCATTTCAGTCCTGACTGAAATGCAGTCACTGGGTGTCTAAAGTGATGTATTCAGAGTGCGTCATTGCGTCCTGGGATGCACTCGTTTTCCTTTTGGACGGATAAAATATCGAACAAAGGGTCCAACTGGACGCAGAAAAAAAATCGAATGTTTATGCAAATTACAAACGCCAGGAAAAACATGCGAACGGCATATTTCGCAAGGAAATTGAACATTCCCATTTCTCACAACGGAAAAATGATCGAATTCCTTAAATTTCAAGGTAACCTGTTATTTTCTCATTTTTGTAGTCGAATGATATGTTGGGAAAAATGGGTCAATGGAATAAGATTTTTTTTAAAAACTGGCCTAAAGTAACTTAACAAGTTCTAGACAACCAGCTGAGATTATCGAAGGAAGCTTCATCACTTTCACAGCAGCCTCACTCAGAATTTCTTACTTTATCGCTCAGTCATCTGCACATTTATCATAATCCATATTTTTACTCTAGTTTAGTTGAACTAACAAACATCAACATCAGAAATGTTGACTTTCAGTTTACTGAAGCTGTATTCAGTCGCTTGATTATTAACATTGGCCGTGGCGAAGTAATGGTCGCATGGGCCGAAGATGAACTGTGTCTCGATCGCCTATATTTGTTTATCTTTTGTTCCTAAATTACACCTCAAGTGTTGTTAAAATAAATGATACTCTTTTTTTACGGAAAACTGAGATTCAGATCTCTTCTTCTGTGGAGAGAGCTAACAGTTCCTACAGCATACAGGTTCTTCGAGGCGTTTTCAGATGTGGTTGCAGGGCTCAAAGTTTATTTTTGGCTTTGGGTGCACTTGTGCTACCAAGTGTATATTTCTAGGCGCACTGCCAAAATTTTAGGTGCACAGCAGAAAATGTTAGGAGCACAGCTTAAAATACTGATAGCACCTGTTCCAACAGAAAAGCAGAAAAGCGCGATAAGCATGTGCTTTATTCGTAGTCTTCATTTGCATGTGTCAGCGGAGTTTTAACATAACAGAAGAGTATGGGATGGAATGAAACATCAACAGGAAAAATGGACCTTCAACGGCGTTGGGGGATTTTGTTGAGAAAACTGACGACAAATAAACACACACTGATGAAAATAAAATAATTTAACTTTATTATTTAGGGCCAGATTTTGTTATGTACATGTATATCTTTATATCTGTTGATTGATGTTTCTGTTTTGTGACGTAGCGCTCGGAATACGCAAGTATAGTCAGGTGAGAAACTAGACAAGAAATTCAGTCGCACTATACTTGAGCTTTTAACCCTTACACTCCTGTAGGGTTCCCCATTGACGAGTAAAATCGTCTGGCATTAGACAAAGTAAAGTCTATAACTGTCACTCTTGGGAGTGAAAGGGTTAAGACGTGCGAGTGCGATCACACATGATTTTTTAGGCGCACAACCAAAAATTTAGTCCCATGTGCGACCATTTGGCTGCTAACTTTGAGCTCTGGGTTGATGGAGCTTTGACAGCCCACATTTTTATCAATGAATCAATGGGCATAACAGTTTCAAAGAAATAGATCATTTTATTTTAAGCACATTATTTTAAGACTTTATTTTTGTGCAATTTAGAAACCTGAAAGTGTACTGCAGCAGCAATTAGAGACAATAGATTGAATATTAATCAGCTGGACCCCCAAAATTTTGCAATGGACCCCCAAATTTTTCGAAAAGGGGTCCAGAGGACCCCAAAATTTGAAAACCTGGATACATCACTGTCTATGTTGTGGTTCAAAATTTTCCTGGGTCAAAATTATTTTAAACCATTTCAAATAATATTTTCCTTTGATGACTCAAAATTGAACAACCTTGAAAATGTTAATTTCAAACCAAGAAAATTTTGAACCACAACATCTGCACTGTATACATAATTAATTTTATTCTCTTTTTTAAAAATTAGTTTTCTTAATTTTATACATGTAATTATGTGAATGAGTTAAAGACCACACAACTGTGAAATGTTTGCAAGAAATAACCAAAGCAAAGAAAAATTATTAATAAATTCACACGTACTTTATACCAACTCAGCAAGTTTTCTGTAATATACATGTACATGTACAGTTTACGTGGTACGTATTGTAATTGTGACAGGGATTTGAACTTTCACTCCTTATGAAACTGCTTTCAAGTCTTGATCTTCCCAGCAATAATCGACTCATTTTGATGTGGTAAATTGTTGGGAAAATCTGTAATAATAAATTATTATCTTTGGAGGGGAAAATGTTTTTTAACTGTGAAGGCTAAATACTGTATGCTACAATAACAATTATTACAGTATTATTTTGCTAAGACCAGTAAGTTAGGAAACTAGAAAAGATAGCAAGTTCATATTGTATCTCTCCCTTCTTTTTTCTCTGGCAAGATGAGTTATTGATACAGGATGACACGAGTAATAGACAGAGGGCCAGTAAAGACTAATATTAAATGTACGCATACATGTAGTAAAGGCAATTTACCTTAGTTGACAATTAGGATCAAGCGTGGCAACGTGTCAAGTGGTTAGTTATCTTATGTGTTGGCTAGCATTTCGTTTGGGTTGGGTCTTGTCAACATTAAGTGTTGCATTGGATTGTGTTAGCATTGCATAACAGGCTCTTTTAGCATTGTATGGGTGTTATTTTTAGTGTTGCTTTTGCATTGCATTGTTCCATGTCTGTTCATTCCCAACGATCATCCTTTTCTGCAGTGCATGCATTCAGTGGCTTCGGTTGCTAGGGTTGTCTTCTAGCAACAGTCAGTGGTCTTACCATTGTACTCTGATCATAACAGTAGTTGTGATTGGATTGATGAACCTTGTTAAATTATTGATGTTATTTTATTTTGGCAGCCTCATGAATTTGATGAGTGCAGGTTTGATGTCAGTGTGAATGATTGTATGTACTATCTGAGAGCACCTGATGCAGAGACACGTCAGAAATGGGTAGATGGTCTTGAAGCTGTTAAGGTAGATCTGATCCATTTGCCCATCATTATCAGTTTAGGTGAAGCTTGCTGAAACTAGATTGTCTTAAATCCATTTTCTTTTTGAAAATAAAGATATAACCTTAATAAGACTAAGTTCAATACAGTCGAACCTTGATTATCTGGATTTGTTGGGACTAGACAAAATACAGTGTAGTCAGGATAATCGAGAACATTAACATTAATGTTGAACAAAAATTGATTAAATTAAGAAAGTGACATTTAATCATGAAACGAAACATTTACAAATTGTGTGGAAAACATTATGGTCTACGTCTTCAATGTCCGTTGTGAATACCTGTACATGTGTTAGCAAACTTCATGATCTTTTCCTTGTTCTTGTGGATATCAGATACCTGTTGCTTATCAATGCCATATTCAGCTGACAGATTGGTTCCTTTTTCTCCTTCCTCTAATCACAAAATTATAGACTGTTAATCTTGTATCGAAAGAACGGGTTGCTTTTCAATGCTGTAGTTCTGAAAAGAATATGGCTACAGATCTTGATCGTGACTGATAATATTCATGACAAAATTGGGTCCGGATAATGGAGACATTCGGATAATCGAGGTCCGTATAATCAAGATCATCCTCGGAGACCCAGGGGCAGATTGCGGAGGCAAGGGAAGTTGAAATGAGCCAAAGAAAATGGCGACGAAGAAAAGCATAGTAGGCGAGAAGAGCCCCTGGGGACATGTTCTTACCAGACCAGTTCCAAACAGTCAGGGTAATACGGAATTCTGATTGGTGCCAGAAATTCTTTGTGTTTTTCTGCCCAATCAGACAGAGGTCACCAGGCCGTGAAGCCATTAATTTTCGTGGCTTCTTACACGGAAATCACTTGATCGCCATACTCGCCTGGTTCGTTTGGCAAGGTTTTGCTTGAAGAGAAAAGCCTCAATCACAGCACAAAATGTACAGGGAATCGTTCAGAATGTCGACGGAGAAATACGCTGGACCTTTTCGAGATATCGGTACAGTACCTTATTTCCAAGTGTGTGAGATTTATTTAACTTCAGATGTCCTCCCCGATTCACCTACAGTAACATAGCAGTGATTAAATTTGGTCTGGCAATTATTTTTATCCTGCCCCCTTTTCCTGGTTGAGGTATTTCTAGATTTCTTGCATCAATTGCTGCGTCTGAAACGTTGCTAATCTCGACAAATTCTCGATCGCATGGGCCACACGCCTATGTCGAGCACGCAGCAAGACTTTATTTCAATGCGTGCCAAATTTAACGCTATCGAGCTTGTGTTCTCTTCACGATATTGTTCATGATGAGCCACCCGAAAGAAACAATTGATGACTGTTGTCGAGGGTGTTCTTACGTTTTTGTTAACAAAAAGAGAAAGCGAAAGCTTTGTTTAAGGCGGCTGAAACCAGTTTCAACACTTTATCACGTAACAGCAATGTCATGGCACCATGTGAAGCATGAATTATTACTGAACAGATGCCAAGATAAAACTATCGGTAAGATTCAGAGCTATCTTAAATTTTCAATTATTTAAGGTGGCTCTGAATCCGCTCCACAGAATTTTTTTTTTAAACTTTGCA
>NC_090870.1:19063450-19075950 GCF_036669935.1 Montipora foliosa | reverse complement strand
ATGTGTAATCTTGTACTAGTCTTAGTAACAAAAAGCATGTTACCGGTAATTGTTCTGGATAATGAAATCAACTCATAAACCATGCATTTTGGACATGTAATCATTGTTAATGTGAATGCTTTGAAAAGCTGCTGCATTTCCCTTACAACAGTGTTTTCCTACATGTATTGGGATTTCATTGAAGTGCATGTGAAGATGCACTCCTGAGATTTGTTTAGTTCATTGAGCTTTCAATTGATTTAAGGACCTCCTTAAGTTACTGTCCAAATTTACCTGTGTTTAAAGTCAGTGCAGAAAATCACCTTCAAGTTACACATGTACATGTACATATATACATTTAGATGTAGTTGGCAGTGGGATAAATGTAACATTATTTACAAAATTTAATGTATGCATAACAATATGGCAATCAATTTAAGCAAACTTTGTTGTATTGTTAATGTTGTTAGCTCTTTGAAGTAATTATGCTTTCTGTTATAATTATCAGTGCTCTCTTTTATCTACAATATTTATTACTGTACTGGTACTTTTATTTTTCCAGAAGGCTAGAGGCTTGCGTGAAAAGTTGATGGAACTTGAGACATTCCGGGATATTGTTTGCCAGCAAATTGACACCCTCCAGGGCTACTTTGATGCTTGTGCGGGAACTGGTACCACTCAGAAACAGGCCCCTCTCACAAATGGACATGACCAAGAGACCTATGACAGCAATGAAGGATGTGAGTCATTGTGTTCTGTGGTAACGCATGTTACCACTATACTTTGATTACTTGGGAAGCCTGTAAAGTACTCAATAAGTTAGAGGTCATCTCCGATATTGCCTCTTGCAACTCTTACTTTGTGCTGGCTGCTAAGTACAGACTTTGTTAATCAGCCCTGTTACTTGGTCTTTTCAATGTTTTTATTTTTATTTTTAGTGGACCATGACGCTGATGATGAAATGGATGAACTATCAACTACACCTACTCCTGCTACTTTTCGTCAAGTTGTTGGCAACCCTGGCCATAGGAGAACAACATCGGATGGAGCTGCTGTCCTCTCCATTGCAAATGCAAAGGGGGTTGATTTTAGGGGTGAATCAATCACTTTTCAAGCCACAACTGCTGGCATCCTGGCAACACTTCAACATTGCATTGATATAATGAACAAGAGGGAGGAACATTGGCAACAGAGATTGGACAAGGTACAAAAAAATAATTTTGAAGGATAAGCTCAAAGGGCAAATCTCATATAGGTTTACTACGGGAATGATGACTTGAATGTGTTTTTAAGTGTCTGTGAAGTGAAATTACCAGTAATTTCGTTTTTGTGCACTTTTTATACCAGTAGTTCAAAATACATGACTGCAAAATCTGTTGATTTGTCTACTGTTGATTTTACAAGTGCTCAAAGTTGCTTCATTTGGCCTTAAAAGGTGGTTAGGAGAGTGGGTTGAATTTATTTGCAGAAGTTATAATGGATGGGCACACGTGGAACTGACTGGTACATAAAGACATCCTTATGAAAAATTATTGGTTTTTTGATCACAAACAACCCCAATCTGGCGTGCACTTTTCCGTGTGTCCCTATTGGCGCTTACAGGAAGGGCAAATCACTTTAAGACTTTTTAGTCAGTCTGAGAGCTAAGATCCCTTCACAACCTTGAAACCTAACAGACCCTACATGTAGGTTACTGTGACAAGCATTCCCTTATCAACATCCTTCTCTGAATGTTATGCCATAGAAAGATCAAGAGCTGTCAGGAAAAAAACTTTTTTCTCCAGAACTCTGTTTCTTCCACCAAAAAAAACCCAAAACAAAACAGAGTTACTAGCTGTGGCTGCGGTAAGGGCGCCTGTGTCTTTCCTACTCTCCACTGTATTCAATTGACACAAATGATGTCAGTGATTGTTGTCACATGGTATTTTGACCGTGCAATCAAAAGCCTTTTTTTGCCCAAAAGGGACAACTTTTAGCGCTTAAAATTTAGTTTAAACCCCAACTATCTCAAATTTTGCAGTCACATATTTTGATCTTGAATATTAGAAAGTTCTGTGCACAAACAATTTCACTTCATAGGCACTTTAAATTAAAGTTCTCTAATCTCCCTAATAATTGAAGGTTGTTGCATGTCTTTCCATAGGAAGTAGAGAAACGGAAGAAAGCAGAAGATGCTGCCAAATCAGCAGTTGTTAATGCCAGGAAACAAGCATTCATTGGAGGGCCAGACTTTGAGGTAATACGATTGAACAAAATAATATTAATTAACAATTCCAAAAAACTGTTCTCTTTCAGATTTGTCGTGCTCAGTTTTTGATCATTCACTTAACAGAGATGACATTGCTGGCAGAAACGCAAAACATTTAGACTGAGAATTGCACATAGAGACACTGAATAGTGTTGTAGCGTGTCATGATCTTGAAAATTTTTATGGTCATCATTGATACAGATTTCACTGTGGTGGAGATCTCTTAATAATCTTGCAATACCTGTAGCATTTTTGCCTCTCTGCCAAACCTCATGTGGAACCCTTGTTTATTTGAACCACATTTTCCAAACAATGTATAATCTTAAAGGTTGTTAAGAAAAGAAATAAAATAAAAAATGGTATTGAAAGGGTGAGACAAAATTAACAGTGTCTTAGACATGAACAGGAAATTGCTTGGCCTTAGAAGAATCTTAAAGTGTCTATAACCCCCTTATTTTTGCCCAGATGTGTCTTTGCATCTTGCCAAGCAAAATGACACAAAGTTTTTGTTTTTTGGTCAAAACCAAAATTTTCTATGAATTTCCAAATTGGTGAAAAATCAAGGGTGGAAAACCCATTCCAAACCGCAGAATTCGCTGAAAGGGGTATGGGCTGATTGTAATTTGTGATGTACATGTAAAACCCTGCCTTCAGTCATTCTGATTGTGACTTTACAATGTAGTCAGAGCTGAAAAGATTTCTGAGAATTAAAAATCAAAATCGATAACACTTCCCACATGGCCTTTTGTAGGGGTCCTTAATACTCACACAGAGTTTCAGAAATAAAAGGTCCACTTCACCTTCCATGCGGAAAGCAGAAAGGTAAGAAACTGACACCGCCATCTTGGCCCATTCGACCCAAATCCAGCACGACTTTTACCACAAAAACCAAATCCATTTTGTGAATAAACACAATCCTGCTCGTGGAATAGGAGATGCCTGAAACCCTTAAACTTCTAAAGGATCTCCAGCTCCCTGAGCTAAGACAGCAGGCTCCCTGAAACATTTAAATCCACTCTCCACGTACCTTGGGGATCACAACCTGGTTAATTTTGAAAAAACAGGGGCGCCCGGTGGCAAGTAAACTCTGGCCAATGATAAGTCATGATTTACTCGTCACCAGGTGCCCCAAGTTTAACTGTCGTTTTCAAACTAACTAGGCTGTGGTCCCTATGGATTGTTGGAGAGTGGATTTACAAGTTTCATGGAGCCCGCTGTCTTAGCTCAGCTAGCTGGAGAGACCTTACTGGGTTTGGGTCGATTGGGCTAAGATGGCGATGTGTCAGCCTCCTACCTTTCGGTTTCCCTTGTACAGGTGTATGGAAGGTGATGGTTATGGTTATTTTTTTAAACTCCCTTTGAGTATTAAGGACAACTATGAACAGCCACGTGGTAAGTTTTGTCAATTTTCATTTGCAATTTCTTACAAATTTCTAGAGTTGAACTTCATTCCATATGTGTCCTGTATCCTACATTGTCATTAATAGAGAGCCTGGGTTACCTGTGCTGTTGCTTGGTCGCTCAAGTTTAGCAAGCCTTTCACTTCTAACTCGTAATCCTCTATTTTGGAGACCTTAGAATCTGAACTGGAAACCAGACTGAAGTCGTTCGAGGCCATTTAGTGAATGTCACTTCTCTTAACAAAATGTCATCCGAATAACAGCTGTCTTCTGCTTTTGTTGTTGTCTGTCCTCTGCCTTTGCTCTGTTTGCCCTGTTACATAACTAGTCCCAGTCTTCCTTTCACTGGTTGTGGGGCAGAAAAACCATAATTCAAAAATGCGTAAAAAATTCCAGTTCTGACCAAAAGGAAAAATTTTTGTGCTATTTTGCTCCGTGTGACACAACAATTCGTCTGGGTAAAAAAAGAATGTTGTGGGAGTTACAGGCACTTGTGCAGTTCTGAATTCTGTAGTTGCTACCTATTTACTTAATATTAGTGTGGTGAAGTGGAATTGGGGATCAATGGACACAAATACAGCAAGTTGGCAGGGCAGGTTTGGAATGTGTTAATGCAAATCTGGCTCTCAGATCACTTGTAGCAAAAACTGTGTCACACCAAGGCTGATTTTAACATTTTTAAATTGACTGTATTGATATACTGTCTTGGACATAGGAAGGACCCCACAGTGCTTTGAATGAAGAAGAATTCTATGATGCAATTGAAGTGGCTCTTGACCGCCAGGATGAAGAAGATGCTATGGTGGGTTGCTAAACCGGAATGGCTTTTAATCTCTGTATTTAACTCACGCTGTCCTTTTTCAGGAACTTAAACAACTAATTTTTTTCTTGTTTGCAAATGTAGAAGGACTTTCAAGGCAGCACATTTGTGCCTCCGTCAGAACTTATTGAGCAGGAGCCAGAGCACAGGATGAAAGCTGAGGTAACTTTAATATTATTATTAGAGATGCTTTGTATGACCTATAAAAATCAATAGAGTTTGTATGTTAGTTTTGCTAATTGGTGCTTCAAAGATGGATATGGTTACTTCTTGTACTTATTTTAGAACAATAATAATATTGGGAGTGGTATATTTTTAAGACAACATAACTTGCAAGAGTTTTTTTGGGAAATAAGTAGGCTTCTATTGATTAGTTCTTTCAGAGTGGGTTGATTTGCACTAATAAAAATTTATTGCAAGACCTTGCAAGATTGGTTGTGAAAGCAACGTACATAGACAAACGTTGGAACCTAGCCCTATAACTGTGCAAGAGAGCTTACTCGCAGGCTAAGAAATTTCAAGCATTTGAATTGACCATAAAATAATTTGCTTTGAACAAAGTTTTTGTGGCTGATGAAATTCTCAAAAGCAAAGTCATCAACGTCGAGTTTTGCAAGTTTGTTTTCATCCAAATTCGCTTTATTTCATACGGCGATTCAGCAATTCTCTAGAATTTCACAGAGATCTGTTTTCAACACCACCACAGTAAAAAACAAGCATTACTCAATTGGCATGATTTCTTTTTTGACTTCGAAGTTTCGTCTGATGCTTCTGGTGCACTGGGGTATGTTGCCATGTTTTAGCATCATTGGTTCTCTGGTTTGTGACTCCCTTCTCAGGTCTCTCAATCAATTGAATTCAAAGACCTCTTCCCTATTGTAGTAGCAGCCTACACTTGGGGTCCACTCTGGGCCTCCAGAAGGGTGAACTTCCTGTCAGGCAACAGCTCAGTGGCGAACATTCTGTGGTTCAAAGCAGCCAAAGTACCAGCTCATCACCAGTGACCTGTTACTGGTTATTCACTGATCCTTGGATTTTTCTAGCCATTCCATGCGCTGGGCTGTCATGGCACCTTTGGTTTCCTACGTGCAGGGGAGTTCACCGTCAACTCTCCGTTTAACCCCGACTTTCACCTTAACAGTCAGTGATATTCAAGCAGATTCCTTGTTTAATCCAAGAAGCTTCAGGGTTTATATCAAGTGCTCCAAAATGGACCCCTTCTGCCAAGGTTGCTACATCTACATAATACATATCTGTGGCTCCACTCCTGGCCCTATGTTTCTCCTCTCAGATGGCACACCATTAAGCTACCAATGGCTGTCTTTGGCACTTCAGTCAATTCTTTCTTCCGTGGGAGTTCCTGGTTGTTTTACGAGCCATAGCTTCCGCATTGGTGCTGCCACTTCAGCAGCCTCTTGTAGTATAAAGGATCATCCCATTAAGACTCTGGGCAGATGGTCTAGTGATGTTTTCCAAATATATATTTGCACTCCTGTCCACACCCTTGTAGGAGTAGCCAATCAGCTCTCCTGACAGGTATCTTTCTTTGCTGGCTTCCTTTCTTTGGCTCATTGTTCTTGTCCTTTTTCAGTCATAATGGGTACCTCAGACCTTGGGTGGGTCAGGGCCATGGCTTCCCCCAGCCATGAGCACTTTGTTCTCTCTGACCTTCACCTGTGGTCAGCTCGGAGAGTCCCTTGGTTTGGAATGGGGTCCATGGCTGTGTTGCGGGGATTTGCCAGCCATGTGGGTGGTTTTTTTTTTATCTAGGGGCTGGCTGGCCACAGTGGAAGCCCCTGGATACTCAAGGCACCTACCTCCCATTTTAGCAAGGCAGCTGGTTAACTTTTTTTCCCCTTCTTTACTATTCTATACTCTATACATGTAGATTATCAAATGAATGCACATGGTTTGATGGTAGATTATTTTCAAGCAAAATAATGTTGATTCTTTCATTGGTTTTTGTAGACCACTTTCTTCTTATGGCTGCTAACTTGTCATTCATTTGTATTCATATTAATAAGACCTACTGCCCTCAATTTTGAACAAATATTCTTGACTGTTTCATGTCATAGTGAGCTTACATGTACATGTAGAAAGGCTCATTAGTGTTAAAGAAGATTTGGCTGCCATTATGAAAGAGGTTTGTACATTCCCTTGACAGGCATTGATACTGAGCCCAAAGGTGACTTTTGTAACACAAGGGGGTTTTCTGTTGGCATAGTCTGGTGGTTTTGTCCTTGGACTTAATAAATAATATTTACAGTGCTTTTGTAAGTATCAAGCTCTGGTATTTGTATTTGCTTATTTTCAATTTGCAGGTTGATAAATGTTTGAATGAGTGCTTCCAAATAATTTCTGAAAATGTTGATCACAAATGGAGTTTGGCGTATGAGGATGGTGATATGAAGGTATGATGTTGATTTAATCTCGATAATGAAGCTATTGATCATTCCAATGGATGTCTTGATCACACCTCCTTACTCAATACAAGTACAGATGAGTACTGTAAACACCTGTACAGCTTTACATTAGATAAGGTGCACTCATAGATCAGCTGTGCCCCAAGTTTAGAAGCTCAGTATTTGTTTAAGAACATTCTGATGAAAATTCTGTGAACATACCAGCTTAAGTGGCTTTGCAGCATGGGTTCATAAAATTTCAAAAACATCTGGAATACAATATTTTAAAATCCATAAGTTAGTGATAATTTGTACTCTCATTGAACAGGCAACTTTCTAACCTGAGTACAGCCGCCCGCTCTCACAGGCTAACAACTTTCGAAACTGTCACAGCAATGATGAATACAGATGGAAGATGGTCTTTTGGATGTGATGTTTTTTTGAATGTACATTGCTACCACATGTACAGTGTTTCAGTAAAATATGAAGTTAAAAAAGGTTGCTGTTATTCATCGTGGTGAAGAGCAATAATAATAATAAAGTATTCTCGTTTGTCTCAGGATGTGGTCACTTGTGATGTAGATCGCAACGTTTTGACTGCATACTGCTAGTCTTCATCAGGCGATGAGGTCGACTGGTTATGCGTTAGCAGGATGCTCCACTGCGATGTTTGAATAGAGTAACCGACGTATCAACAAGGGGCTGTTCTCTAGGTTGTCCCATTGGGGGCATGCCATTTTTAAGTGCTCCCAAACTCCACATTTTAAAATCAAAATTGAGGATCTCCTTTATGCGGCTATATGTTGTCATTTGTGAAAATGACTTAATCTTAAGTTTGAAAGAATGTCTTTAATTTTTTTCAATTTTAGGGGGAAAAAGTATCTGACTTCTGAATGAAGTAGTCGACGCTTTCAGTACTTATTGAAACCACTTTGTAACCATTTGGTATTTTAACTTTCTTTTTTTAATTTGGCCAAATCTTTGGTTGTAGTAAAAAATGTATCCCCTTATCCTCAGGTGTACCGGCGGGATTATGAAGATGGCGGCATTGTCTGTGATTTTTTAAAAGCTACACACACAGTCACAGTAAGTTGTTGAATTGTTTCTTGCAAAGCTGAGGTAGCAAATGTCCTGCACACTTTCCACCACTCTATCTCGTTCATCAAGCATAGTTGTCATCAAGACATTTTGGAGTGGATGACAGACTTTGTTGAACATGTTGCTGCTACCTGTTAATAAAAATTATTATATCTACACAATGTAACATAATTTTGGTAGCAATGTATTACCAAGATCCCAGGGGCTCCACACCCTGTACCTCGCTTCTCACAGCGTCTTCCACATTATTTTTTGTTAGAATGCCGGTAACACAAATGTCTGTGTTGCCCTTGCAGTGAAGTCCACCTTTAACCAAAAGCTAATATTAATTTTAAGCCTTATTGTATTTCTTATTTCCCAATTGGCATCCTTATTATGCCAAATATTTTTTGTGTTTTAATTCACTGTTTACTTAGGGAATTACCGCTAGGGAAATGGCTCATTACTTTTACGACATGGATGTTCGCATGGATTGGGAAAGTAAGTACAGTGTACTTAAAAGGTCTTGTTGTTCATTTAAGTTTAACCTGTGAGCAAGCTCTCTTTGCTTGCGTGCAGGCTAATTAAAATTCAACGGTGCCAGGGCTCTGTGTTATTGTGAAGTGAATCATCCGTTCTTATCAACACGTTCTCTTCTTCAAATGAAGGATTATCCTTCATTGTCAGTTTGTTCCAATTAAACTATTATCCTCCGTTTAGATTACTCTGTCCCAGGACTTGTAGTAGCAGATAAAAAGAAAAAAGTAAAAGAGGCCCGTGGACAGGATTTGATCCCGGAGCACCCACTTTGAAGAAATTGTTTTTATCGACTTAACCACTAAAGAAAGATGGGATAGTCTAGTGGTTAAGTGAAGGCGTTATTAATCAAAGGTTCCCGGGTTCAATTCCTGCGATGTCAGACTTTAGGATTAGGCTTTTACACAAAATAATTTAGTTCATTTCCCATAATCCCTATCCAGTGTCCAAAATGAACGATAATACATATACTTCACTTGGATCAAATTGACGATTAAAAACAATCCTTCAATTGACGGAGAGACTGGTTGGTTCTTATAGACAGTTCAGGTAGCAGAGTGAAATGGTGTTAAAATTAACAGCAAGACATATTCTGAAATATTTGATACATGACTAGGTTTTTTTAATTCTGAATTAGTGCACCACACTGTATTATTATATTACTGTAGAAGCTTAGCTGAGATTAGCCTTCCAGTGGGAAGAGTAGTTGGGTGACAATGACATTTTTTCCACCAAACTTCCTGTTTGAATTATAATACCTGATCTGCCAAACGCCCTTACTCGCAGTCGGAGACTGAATTGCTAAGGGCGCGGCTCGACGAGATCGGACGAAAGCAGCTGTGCTGCCGGCTAAGCGCTCGGCCCCTGAACACGACCCATATGTATGACCTCGGAGCACAGCACCACAACCAGATAGAATAGGCTGGGAGTCGATGTTTCTCAGGGAGGAAAACCGGAGTACCCGGAGAAAAACCCTCGGAGTCAGGTTGAGATCGACTGAAACTCAGCCCACATACGATCTCGGGGCCGAGAGTGGAACCCGGGTCGCAGAGCTGGAAGGCATGGTTGATAACCACTAAGCCATCCTGACTCCCCATTATACTACAGAAAAAGGGTCACTAGACTGGCAGAGCTGTAACATTACGTTGAGTATGTAGTTTTTTCCCCTAAAAGAAATGAACAGAACAAATGAAAATAAATAAGGGTACCAAAAGTGGTATACCATAATGAAAGCTTATTGTAGCTCAACACAGGTTGGTGCAAGAATCCCTGAAGACTTTGTCAAAAGTTCTTCAAATGTCGTGGCTCTTAAAGGAATCTTATAATAGCGATTTTAATTTATCACTGGGCACAGTAATGAAGTAACTCGTTATTCCTTCCTTTTTTCCAGCTACATTGGAGTCATTCAAAGTGTTGGAACAACTGAGTGACAGCACATTAATAGTGCATCAAATTTATAAAAGGATGTGGCCATCTTCTCAGAGAGACACTGTATTTTTATCACACATACGGGAAATCCCTTCATATGATGCTGGTGACAGAGAAGTGAATGAAGTTGGCAGACCGTGGATTGTTATGAATTATTCAATTGAACACCCGGATGCACCGGTAGGGCTTTTAACTGTTAATACAGTGATTTTATTATCGCGTTATCCTGCAGTGGCAATGCGAGCGCCAGGCTGCTTCTTGTCTTAAAGGCATAAAAAAATATTTATCATTCTAACTTGTCTCTGCCATTTGAGACAGGAAAGAAATGAGGTAAAATCAGACGAGTCTCTTTTAAATGCTTGTAAATAATGCTTTGTTTTTATAGTGAAAGTGCACTTAGCTATCAAGCTACAATCTTGGACAGAATGAAATGGAACAGAAATGCCCCCTTCGCCCCAAATCAAGGATGAAGCCGCGTGAAGGCCAAAACGCGCCACCTTCCTATCACTGATTTTGGGGGGAGGGGTGGTCTCAATTTTCCATTTAATTTGTCCAAGATTGTAGTTCATAGCCATCCAACTTTTGATAATTTGAAAGAAATAATTCAAACTTAACAGAACGTGATTGAGAACCCCGACTAGCTGGTAGAGTTAAATCCGGGACAACCGAAACAAATCCAAACCGGAAGTCAGAACGGGACTTGAACCCGGAGAAGCCGCATGCTAACGCAATGCCGTAACCACTGAACCACTCCCCCGGTGTCATTTTTTGTTAAAACTTTTGGAAAATCTGATGTTTACGGTAAACGGGTCCTTTCATGTATTTATGTTGTGGTCAATTTTTTTCTTGGTTACAACATTTTTCTAATTTAAACCAGTTCGATTTTGATTTTCCTTTGTTTGAGATTATGAAAATGAATATTAGACCTAGAAAAACAAAAATTGAATTGGTTTGAAAAAATGAACCTTAACATAATATGTTGTAATTATACCTAGACTTTTACTCAACAAAGCAAACACTGTGATTGGTAAAAATTCGGTCACCTGCCCCGGATCAAATTGAAATGTATCCCGACTGGGATACAATCCTGCAGTTAATTTTTTACCCGCACCGGATACAACAGCACTATATGATATATAGCAAAGCACTTTTAAATTTATTTGGATAACAAAGTAATCAATGTCTGGTCTCTCGGGAAACAAGTTAGTTTCGTTTTCCCGCGAGTCAGATCTTTTGCTCGAGAGGACTCTCGGGAAAACAAAACTAGCTCTTTTCCCTCGGGAACATACGTTAAGTGTACATGTATATTATTATCAATATACGCGGCCAAATAGAAAATCGGCCTCTTCAAAACACACGCTCAGCGGGCCGCAAAAGACTGACAGCGGGCTGCTAATGCATTATCAGCCCTACAGCTGATTGGTTCTTGCTTCAACTTTGTGATATGCCTATTATTTATAGACGATTTTACGCGTTTTTTCGGTAATTTTAAATAAGTTCACTGGACTGAGTTGATTCTTTAATAGCTTGTTCAATCAACACTTACGTGATGATTTGAAGTGACTTTGAATTCGTTATTCACTTAGCTTGTATTATTGAAACTCGCATTCTTGATATCATTTGGCCTTGTTTATTGATAATAATGGTAATGACATGACTTTTTTCGGGAATGTTGTTTATTTGCGCCCTTGTAGTGTCATTTGCGGCCCGAGCGCGACACTACGCGGGTGCAAATAAACAATATTCCCTCAAAAAGTCATGTTATTCCCTTATTAATTTGCACATAGCATACAGATAGTTGTATAGTTTGTCTTTCTTATTGTCTTGTCATTTTATAAACCTAACCACGCGAAACGTCGGTGTGGGTCGAATAGTCCAGAGATACTTGTCCAAGCGGTGGATGAACTCGTTGCTGTTCTGGGGTGCCATTTTCTTACTCGCTTCAGGCCAATTGAATGGAATCGTGTTTGTCATCTCACGAAAATATGTCAGAAGGCGACCAGATTATTTAGTTGAAAATGAATGTAGTCGTTTTGTTGAAATAGGAAAGTCTTTGCAAAATTTGAAAACGTTTTGAACCGATTGCTTAGTAGTGTTATGATAAATATTTCTTGAGCGTGATCTTAGTAGGCCCCTTTCGCTACTACCAAGTCAGGTGTAAATTTATTTCCTTCCTTAGATCAACAAGTTCGTTCGTGCTGTGGCAGTAGTGAGCTTATTTTGTCAAACCTTGATTGAACCCAGAGAAGAAGGAAGTAAACTCAACCGAGATCATATATCCTGCAAAATTACCTATATTTCAAATGGTAAGTACTATATCCTATCTGGCAATAGCTCAAATTGTGGTACTTCCGACGGGTTCTTGGTGGAAAGAGCAATGCGTCAGGTGAAAACTTGTGGAGAATAAACCATCTGAAAAAATAGACTTGAAATGAAAAGTAATTTTCACTCTCTTTTTAAAGCGAAAAAACTGAATTCATTGTTCTTTTAGCTTCGTTACATTTAAATCTGAGCTGTGGTAAAGTGAACATTCTATTGAGAGTGTTTTTTTTACGTGACTTGATTCCTGTTTCCTCTTGTTTTTATTCGTTTGCCTTTTTTGGTTGACT
>NC_090870.1:19053450-19058450 GCF_036669935.1 Montipora foliosa | reverse complement strand
AGCCGAAATTTAAGGAAATAGCGAGTGAAACACGTGAGGCATACCAATTTATTCTCGATGCCATTTCTAATCACAGTAGAAGGGAGGCGACTAAATTTAAAGAACCCACCTCTCCGGATGCAAAACTCCATTACCGTTTGCCGTTTCATGTGCCTTCCTCTTTGGATCTTTCGATGCCATGTTCTCTTTCCACGAGCCCAATTTCCAGGCTTTCGGGATGAGAAAAATTTACGTTCTTTATAGTGAATTTGCAAAAGTCTCGGTTACGTTCTGGGCCTGAAAAGTAAATCGTGAAACTACTGACGATCCACTAGCCTGTTTGATAGCCTGCGAACGCAGACGTATTTCTGCCGCCGAAACTGAAATCGCCATTTTTCGGGGGAGAGAAATGACCGTCGGAAATACGTCTGCGTTCGCAGGCTACCTGTTTGAGAAATCTAGTCATTCAACATATTTTGAAGGCCCGAACAAACAACAGAATTGCAAAGTTCTCCTCGGTTTGAGGATAGAGAACTTTTGAGATTTTCAGTTTTCGACCCGAGGGGAATTCTGGGAACGATCCAGCAGCCGCGAGCTTGAACACTCTTTGGGCGGGAAAAATCTGACAATACTACAGGAACCACGGATATATTATAACTAAAACTTTACAAAAAAAAGACAAAGTTTCTTTAGGGATGGATTGGAAAAGTACGGGGCTTTCTAGTCCTCCCAAACCAACTCGAATTGCCCAATGCCTGATTCCAAACTTCGTGGAAGAAAACTTATGTCAACGAATAGAGGAGACTTATCCACGGGAAGATTGTTATGAACAAGCTGCCGGCGATGAAAACTGTACGGAGTCGGTTAGCTTGCCAGCTTTGGCTGGAGAAGTCGCTGAAGCTCAAAAACAGCAAATGAGTGATCTTAGCAAAAAGTTAGAAATCTTAGAGGAACTTAAGGTACGGAATAATGACTTTGTTTGCAACAGTTTGTAGAATATTAGATATTTTTCACGACACTTCTTTCTACACATGTACGCCGGTGGACCTCAAGGAAAAACAAAACCAAGGTAAGTATAAGCTACAGCTTTTAAAATTACTTTAGGACTTGTTATTCAGGGAAAAGGATTTTGTTTTCACTTAATTTCTCATTATAGTGCAGCTGAAAATAAATTCAGTCAAAGATGAAATTGCTGCGGTGTCCAGGAAAGTTTCTTTGATTGAGAATGAGACAGCAAGAAAGAGCAAAAATTGTAATGCTCTTGAGAAAGGTAAGAATCATGTATTATTAATACTCTTATTAAAGGCTGCAAATAATGTCGACTGTGTAAGATGGAGGACCAAATATAATCTCAAACGTTGATATCGGTTTTTCCAATTAACTTACATCACAACTGCATCAACAGTTCCTTTATTTTTGCAAGTTTTTGGTAACCCGAAGTTAGCTTGATAAGCTTACCTACGCCAGGTGGGCTAATATCTGAAACTTTTTGAATACGCTCTCCAGAGTGGATATTTTTTAATCCAATATGAATCTAGCCTCCTTGCAGCCGTCTTTTGTGTCCCATTCTCCCTCCCCACAAAAAACGGCTGCAAGGAGGCTAATATGAATCCGGAACGGTGTGTATGCTAGCCTGATTCTCAGGCGGTCCAGGTCGCTCGTGTCACGCACTCTACTCCCTTCCCACGAGCGACCTGGACCGTCTGAGAATCAGGCTATCTGGATGCCAAATCCGGATAACACCGCGGTAAAACGCACTGCGCATGAGTACAAATTTAAGCTTCCGGTCATACGCATTTCCGGTTACCTATTTAAACCCAATGTAAACGAAATAAAATTCCGTACTGCGAAGTTTGAAAACAAAAAGTAAGAGTTAGCATAAGAAAGTGGGAGAAAGGTTTGTCTCGTTGAAAAGTTTATTTTTCATTTAAGTTTCAAGCGCTTGCACCAAGGGGTTTGGTGTTTGCACCAGCAACGAAATATGAGAGAATTTCGGGCGCGTTCGCGCTCGACAAGAGCAATTTTTTTTCGTAGTTCTCCTTGTTGCGTTGGTTTGGTTGTGCGGCTCACCCGCAAAAAAGTGTGGGAAAGCCAACAAAAGCAGCCGTAAATGTGCCGGCAAAAATATTTTTTGTCAGAAGATTTAGCCAGAGCTGCCGAACTCCAAGTGGGTTCAATCAACAGTTTGCCGTCTCCATTGGGACGAAATACGGAGGAGCAACAACAGGTGCTCGGTTCTTTCTTCAAAAGGTACTTATAAAATTATCTCGTACTATTTTGGAGTGTCATTTGCATTTAATGTACCTCACATTTTTATTTTACTCTTCTTGAATACAGTACAGTGCGGACAATTACTTCACTAAAATTCATTGTTGGGGTGCAGGTAGCAAAATGCTACCTCAGGTGGTTCAGTCTGAAATTGGTATATTTTGGAAAGAAAAAAGGAAGTCACGGAAGCTGGGAAATATTATTTTGAAAAATTAATTGCCAAACGAATTTAAGGAAAAATAATAACTTTATAGACTGCAAAACAAGCACTTTATGCCGCTTGACAAACTATTTTTTTTTAAGACCAAACCCATAAAATTGTACCAAAATTTTGTCAAAAATTTTGTCAAAAATTAATGCCATTTTCAGAAGTGACTATTGAAATTCAGTAGTACTCCAATGTTGTCTCCACATTGAGGATTCAGGTAGAGGGGTGTCCAGGAATCCTATGACACCGACGTTTTGAAAAATTTCACCAAAAATGAACCTACTCCATTTTTCATTTAGTGTGGGGGAGATGCGTTTTGGACATCCAATTTTCAGTCTCTGGATACCAACAAACTCATCACTAATATGTCTATTTTTTATCATTTTTTTTAGGTCTTGCAATTTACTCGCTCACCAATTTTAAGACTACACAAGAACTTGAAAGCAGCAACACAGCAGTGGTGAAGGTCTCCAAAAAGTTCACAACCATTTCCAATTGCTGTTCCAAAAACTTAAATTTCTACTAGCAGGGAGGATTTTACTGTGAAAAAAAATTACTACAGCTACTAACACACTTTCATCACATTGTAGTGGGTTAATGTGACAACAACAAGGACAATCAATCAAGAATAATTATTGATTTTATCTTCTAGCAATAAAAAGGAATTATTACTTTTAATTGCTGGAAGATAAAAAAACAGCAGGAGGATATAAAAGGAGGATATCAAATAATGTATCTTGAAAGATAAGAAAACTTGTCGAAGTGGATACAGTGCCATCCTACAAAACTTTTCAGAAATTTCAACTTGGCCTAATAAATACTTCCAGTACAATGAATTATTGAACCTCTCTTTGTGGACTCGGGTAGCTTCTCAGCTGCTTCAAGAAATTTTTAATCCGCCCTTCCATCAGATTTAACTTTTAAAAAAACTGATAACTTCATATTTCTGTAGTAATAATTCTTCAAGCATGTTGAACAAGAGCATACTAACCTACATTTGAAAGGGGCATAATCCCACAATGCATTTTTCTGGATAAGACTTTACAGAAATAATTCCTGTTACCTTTCCATATGGACAAAATACTTTAACTAATAATAATATTTTAGATGTAACAAGTGTGCTGAATTTTTAGCGATTGCTTTTAATAATACTTATCTTTCCTACCATTCCCAAGGATGAATAAATTAAGTTGAATACAGTAAGTGGTCACTGGTGAAGTAAACAAACTGCCCCAAGGGGACTCCCTTACAAAAATGACAGGAGTTTTTGTTGTACCTTTTTGCGGCAAAATTTGTGGATTTGTAGTGCTTGCAATGCTATGATCAATATCTGGAACTGTACATAGCAGAATTTGGTACGCCAGCAAATAACTTTTACTTCTGAATTATAAAATGCCAGTCATTTGTCACTTTAGAACTGGTTCCTTTGTAGGGGTTAAGATTTCGTTCGGCTATGTCCACTAAACAAGACTCTGTTACCTTCAAGGGTTGTTTTAAAAAAATTTCCAAGTACCCTGTCATTTTCAGAGGGAAGACCCCTCCTGAGCAAATTGCATCCTTATCTTTGGGTTCCCATTGATTTAATGATAAAAGCAACATTGTCCTAAAATAATATTTAAATACCATTATAGTCTTTTTAACCTAACTTTTTTGTACAGTTTACTCCTTGAGCCACCAGCTTCAACTTTGATACTTTTGAGCAGTTATAGTAATGGTGGAGGTTATTTGGTTCAACTAAAGAATAAGAAAATCAAAGTAATAATAGCACTTTATAATATTATGTTCCACTAATGAGCTGTACAGCTAAGGTCTGTCAAATTTCCATCTGAGTAACCTGACAGCTCTTACAGTACTTCTCAATGTAAACAAAAGGAATCTTGTGGACTTGAACAGTCCCAAACAGAAATGCTGTGTATTCCAAATATGGTCACATGAACTCTTCAAGGTTTGCTTGCTTCCAGAACTTCAAATCCATGAATAGTTCGAATATTTTTCCTGGGCTCCTTTAAATTGTGTACACTTTTTAATGGTTTGCCTTTAAACCTAATATTCACAATCTAATACAAATACCACTGAGGCTGACAAGACAACAATATCCTTTATTTAAACACAACCAATATTAAAGAAATAATACATGCTTGTGGGGTTGTGTGCTAACTATAATCAAGATGCACTACAGGAAATAAAAACTTAAAACTATGTAAGAGACATAGGATATGAAGTAGAAATTAATTACTATCCAAAGATCATATTGTAAATATTATAACAGGTTGATTGACAAGTCCTAAATGCTCAAAATGGTAGAGCATAAAATTATTTGAAGTCCAGCAGGACCCAAGACGAGAAGTTATGATAAAAGCTTTAAACTTTTTTCTAAAATATTTTACTGCTATCAAACCCAACGAGACCTTATGCATGGGATTGTCACTGTTTCTAGCTGCAGCTCCAAATCACGTAATATATTAATAAATTTTGTCATCTAAGAAAAGAACAACATGTGGGGTGTAACCAAAAACGTCCATGGTAATAATGTAATTCTTCATTT
>NC_090870.1:19043450-19045950 GCF_036669935.1 Montipora foliosa | reverse complement strand
CCCTCTGTTAGTGGGGGCCGTTCATTGAAATCTGAGCGTCGATCTTTTGTTATTTATAGAAGAAATACAGATGAACAATACGGTGGCTACAATTTGTTCCAATATGCAAAATTTATTTTTGTCATGTGGTAGATTAGATCAAAAAATCCCACACAGCGGCTCCAGGGCCATCCGTGTTTTTTGCCAAGTGCTGTAGCATTGAGGAATGACGTCAGGTTGTGCAGGGAAAACGATTTTAGGATGCCACCAAACTGGGCGGGGTCTATCACTATCAACCGTGCACCGCATTGCGGATATGCAAAGCAAAGACCGGGCCTTCGACGAGTTTAGACACACTATCTAGGGACTGTTGAGGTGAGGGATATCGGGTGGAGGTGCGTGTTGATCTTGGTGACAGGTTTCTAGTTGGAAATGGGAACCGTGTGGCCATCTTCCACCAAAACTGCTGTTAAAGTTGCCCTGTGACCAAAAAATCAATTCTTATTTTTCTTTGGATTTCAAAACTATGTTAACCAAACACTAAGCGATCAAAGTTTTAAGCCTTGATTTTAAAAAGACACCTGTTCATTTTAACCGGAATTTTCCTATTTAATGGTCCGCCATGAGTAACTTTAAGTTCTTGAAAGAGCTGGTTCGAGGAGAAGATGACGTCAAAGGCTCACTAGTTTAAGAATGCAATGCGTGTGTACGCCGCAGAATAGGCCATTTTCTAAATATCAAATATTTAGCTTGATAGTGAGGCAGTGAGGAAAAAAACAATAGAAACACATTCACTTGGAATTAAAGTAAAAAATATTTACATTTTACCCACTGACTTTCCTGACGGGTCGGGCACTGCAGTGAGGGTCGTCCTCTTTGACTACAGGAAGGCTTTTGATCTTATCGAATCTCAAGCTCCGCAAAATCTTCAACTTATCCATCCCTCGCAGCGTTGCCTGTTGGGTGGCAGATTTCTAGATGCGGAGACAACATCGATTCAAGTTGTCCGCGGAATGCTACTTGATATGGGGCCCAGTACCAGCTGGACTGTTTATCCTGATGATTAATGATATTCGTTTGTCTAACGTCCAAACATGAAAGTTCGTGGATGACACAACCGTGGCTGAAATCGTTCCTCGTGGTCTCCAGGGTGACATTCAGGGTGCAGTTGATATTGTAGAGGGCTGGTCACGGATGTAGGGTGTGCAACTCAACGCTACCAAGTGCAAAGAACTGATTATTGACTTCAAGAGGAACAAGCATATCTTTAGTCCCGTGGTTGTTGTGGGGAATGAACTCTCAACTGTCGATGGCGCTAGGATCCTAGGAGTCACAATATCGAAAGATCTTAATTGGAATAATCATGAAAACCAAGCGATAAAAAATGCAAATAAGCGTCTGTACTTCTTAGTTTTACTGAAAACAGCTGGTGTTAGGCAGAGCGACATTGTCAATTTCTATTGCACCGCAATAAGGCCTGTGCTTGAATACTGTTCGCCTGTTTTTCACCACAGTCCGCCTGAATATTTAAGTGAAGATCTTGAGTGAGTGCAGAAAAGGGTGTTGTCAATCTTATCGCCTCACCAATCTTGCAGACAAAGCTTAGCAACCTTTGAAATTATCACTGTGTGTCAGAGAAGAGAAGACCAATGTACCAGGCTTTTTTTAGAAATATCTTAGATAATAATCAACTGAGTAGCCTATTGCCGCCTCGACATCAGAGTCATTATAATACAATTCAGCCCAAGGGCTGCTAGGTTATCAGCCGTATATAAACTATCATCTATCTATCTTGTCTTTGACGTCACTGCCTCACTACCAAGCTGAATTATAAGATATCGAAAAAGGCCTATTAATATGCAGCACGGAAGATTTGGATTTTCAGACTTTTAAACTCGCGTTTTGCATTTATTACAAGCTGGATTCACACACTGAAATTTTAAGCTGGTGAGCCTTTGACGTCACTTTTCCCTGGATCCATCCCTCTGACGTCCAATCGGTCAGTTCTGAACGCGAGTAATGGCGGACCGTGAAATCCAAAACTTACACTCAAAGTAAACGGCCTTTGGATAAAAATCAAAGTTCAAAATTTTGCCAGTCAGGTGTTAAGCAAACACACTTTCAAAATCTGAAGAAAAAAGAAAGTGATTTTTTTTATTACAGGGGCACTTTAAGTACAGAAGTGACTGGGCGAGCAAGAATATCGTACTCCGTTAAAGGTAATTCAGCAGGCCCTGCCGCCTTGCAAGGGTTCAACTTACTGTGCTCAAATTACTGAGTAAGGGTTTGAATGGAAATCACAGAAAAAGACCAAAGCGATAATTTAACGCTCGGATTTTCAGTTAAAAAGCTAACCTTGTTGCCATGGTTTATTGCTGCCTTTTCCCCGTGTAACGCGATTGAAGCGAATTTTCTTCTTCCCGTTTGCCTGTCATTATATAATGACAGGTGATAAACCCCGAAAGTCTCCCAGGAAGGTAAAAATACTTCACTGCAATAAGGTTGCCGTTTTAATCAAGAG
>NC_090870.1:18970950-19038450 GCF_036669935.1 Montipora foliosa | reverse complement strand
CTGACGGATTTGAAGTAAAGAGTGAGACTGAAAGATTCACTGTAGTTTGTCCACGTTGTCGTCAAAACCTTAAAATTGGTCATTTCACGTAGTAGCTTTGACGAGTACGGGAGAGAATTGTTCAAAAATGCGTGCCGCACGTGCATCACGATCATTTTGGTTTTTTCAACCAATAATATTACTGCTTTTTGGCGTTGTCGTTGCCGTAGCCGTCGTCGTTTCTTAAACTCCTATTACTATTCCGCGTCTTGCGAATGTTCTATTATGGATGATGTAATGTTCAGTAAGTACGCTCTGAACTCTGGGAACGAAGAACACGTGTGAAGAAAGAATAACTGAAATGCTAAGGACTCGTGAGTCGTAATGTTTCTGTGATGTGAAAGACGAATAAAGCGGAGCTTAGAGAAGAGTCAGATAGTACTTTATCGGTTTTTGGGAAAGTGAACACATCAACTGGCAAAATTTAAATGAAGTATTTGCCGACGTCGCCGTCTTAGATCTTAAGGTCCCTTTAACGCAGGCCGCCGGCTATCGCAAGCCTAGTCTATTGTGACTACGAGCGTAGAGTGTACTACCGTATATTCAATTTAACACATTCGAAAATGTGATTTTTTCCAGTTACCTATCCATCTCCAGCCCCCAAACGCTCCTTTTTTCTGACGGAATGTTCTGGCATTATACCTGGAACAAAAAACCGACTTTCAACAGCTTCATCAGTAGTTAAGTTTCTCTACTTATTCATTCTGATTTAAATATACACAATCGAACAAAGACGATCACGTCGCGTCGGTAAACCTTGCTAATTGATGTTATATAACTGAACCAGAAAATTCTGACTAATGATAGTTTCATTTTTTTTCGTTACGCAGAAAAGAAAGCGAGCGTATTTGTCCAGGATAAAGCGTCATACACAGGAAGCGATGTCCAGGCAATCGTCAACGATGGCAGAATAAAGATACTTTTGACCGAGTAATGTTGTGCAAGTATTGCCGTGAGAATAGTGGTGTTAAACATAGCATTCCATTCGTGAATTACGAGTAATGGATACCACACTCATTTAAGAGCGTTGCATTCAGTTATTAAGGAGGCCATTAGAATCAAAGTGCCAGCTCTAGCTCGCGTACTGATGCTTTCAAAACCAGCTTTCCGTCTTTCCAGCCAGCGGCAAAAGTTTTTATTTGCGACGCCGGCTCCACTCTCAATCAGATGACACAGTTAATAAAGCAAATTAAATTACCAAAACCGCATACTGTACTTGTAAATACTTTGACAAGCGATGAAGGCGGCCGGTTTTATTTGAATTTACCTTCTCGGTTGAAGTAGATGACATTTCTTATTCAAGTAGTGTTACCAGCTTATTCCAGTATTTATTATTTTATCTTGCTCCTTTGTGATATTAGTATTACTAATGTGATACATTAGGTTTTGATTGTGTAATATTGGCATTTGATTTATTTAAGGCTTTCGAAACGTTGTCGTCGTTTTTAGACATCTGTTATTACCCTAGAATATTTTAAAATGCTTTTCTTAGGGTCTAAAATCTTACACAAAGCTCTTCCGTTGGAGTGCTCTCCAAAACCTGTTTTATCAAATGCGAACGAATTGTGGAGGCAGGTATCCTCTGTCAGTCTCTCTTTTTCTCTGTCTCACGCTCAACTTTTGGAACTGGGTTCAAAGCCGTGCAAAGAGCCTGCTCACTGGCTAACACAACTTTAATTTGGCGAAAATACAACTTCAACTATCTTATTTTAGTGTTGTGGCCTTGGGATTGATACAGCGGTCAAAACGATATCCGTGCGGTATTTGCAGATCTTACTTTTCCTGTTTAGAAGTCTATTAACAACTTCGTAAAAGCCTCCCATTGTCGCCGGGATTATGGAGTCTAAGAGCCACCTGTAATCTGCATTGGGCTGAGCTCCATTTTTATCTAAAAACTTAAAAGTTTCCGCGTTTCTGGCTGAATGCTCAAACGCACAAGGTTCTAATAATACGCATTCCTTTCGACGTGGTGCATGAGGCTTCGTACGTGAGGGCTCTGGAGGCAATTGACGAACGTACCACTAATAATAGGCAGTCGGTCGAATGATTAAGAAAGAGTCAATTGTAGACACGTCTTTTCTTTCTACCGTCAAGGTCAAGGTTAAATTGATATTAATTAGCTGAAATGATAGTGGACTACTAAGGAGGACCCTGATGACTCAAGTCTACTTAGAAAAAATCAGGCGGGTGAACCGCTTTGTCAAGGGAAGGCAAACTCAATCTTAGTCCTTGGTTAGACCATTCGAAAGACCACTCAGGGCTTACTTGGGGTAGTAGTACCCATTCAATTTAATCAGATAAAAAATTTTCCCGCAATTTGTACAAAACAAAACAAAAGCAAAAAAAAAAAGACCTGGTTTGTGTTGACTTCAGTTGACTAGAGCTAAGTTGCTTCAGATCGACTTTACAGTGTCAAGTGTGATTACCTCAGAGTTTCAATTTGCTTCGTCATTGTATTTAGTAAGTTGGAATTGTTAGCTGACCTTGGCTTTGCCAACCTAAGAGAGTTGTTATGTATGCCTCACAGAGATTGTTACCCATGCGATCTATTTTTTCTCTGATTTGCTTTTCTTTTGCTTTTCTGTTACAGTATCACAGTACTTTGGCAATACCAGAGTTCAACTTCAAAAACACTCACGTTGAATCACGGCAGGACATTTCTGTCGTGATGGTTGCCTCTAAAATTTATCCTCTGACGTCGTTGAATGAAAATACCGTCTGTTCCCAGTTAAGGTTGAAAGCTGCGGTGTTTTTTGACGATCGTTTACGCGTGACATATCAAATATGCCATCGGCGTTGTTGCCGATCGTAAGGAACGAAGGTCAGTGGGTGTGTTCAATGAGTCACGCCAGTTTCTTATTAGTCACCGTCTGCATGTCTACTTCTCCAAAGAGTACACCGCAAATTTGTTTCTTTCTTCTTTTCTGGAATTTTAGTATTGATAATAAAAAGCAAGTCCGTCATGGTAACCTCTGCAAAAGCAAATCAATTTGTAGAAGTATTTGTTTTGTTCCCCTACAAAAGGATACAATAAGATTATGTCATCTATTGACACAAACAGGATGGGGGTTGGAAAAGGGAGCGGGGGAGGGAGTGCTAGAGTAGAGTGGGTTCCAAAAACCCTTCAGTTTTTTTTTTTGAGGGGGAGGGCTTCTTCTCGGTTCCACGTTTTAAGAAATATTACTTTCTCTTCTAAGATTAGTTTGGCCGGAATTGTGCGATTTCGTGATCAAAACCTACTCGACTGAGACAGGCTCTGCCTGTTTGTAAAATAAACAGATCCTGTCAAGTGTGACTTATTGTAGCGACCTTGACATTGGAATATTGCTCGTAAACAACCAAGGTTGCACAGTATAAATACCACCCCCAGAGCTTAACTGGAACAAAGCTACTACAAGCTAACAGAAACCACGCTAACAAGCCTTTGTATATGAGGTAGTTGAAATGGAGCGTGTCATTTCCCCCGAAATTACGATGCTTTTTACAACCGTTTTGTGCTTTGCTTCTGTAACTATCCTGGTTCTCACCTTACTGCAATTGTCCAAGGTTCGGAGAAAAACTCCTCCCGGGCCGTTCGGTCTGCCATTATTTGGAAACTTGTTTCAGCTCGGGGATTCTCCGCACATCGCTCTGTCAAAGATGGCCAAAGTCTATGGAAGCGTCTTCTCCATTCGCCTTGGTTGGAGGAGAGCAATCGTTTTGAACAACCACGATGTTGTGAAAGAGGCCTTATCAAAAAGGGCTTGCCATTTCTCCTCCAGACCACCATTTCATAGTTTTCAAATAATCAGCAATGGAGGTCGGAGCCTTGCGTTTGGTGACTTTGGAACAGGGCATCAGAGAAAGAAAAAACTAGCAATGCGTGCTTTGTACGCTGTTTTCAGCAATGTGAGCCGTTTTGACGCTTTGGCACAAGAGGTTTCTGAGCGCCTATGCAGCTCTTTGACAGAAGCCGCGACGACTGAAGCTCTCGACTTTTCAGAGCAACTGAGAACTTTAGTCATTAACTTTGCGTTTAGACTTACTTTTGGAGATAACTTAAAAAGAGACTTTACGCTGGCGTTGCAGAATATTTTGCGGAGAGGAACTGATTTTGTTGAGAATAGCCCTGCTATAAACTTGTTAGACTTTTTCCCGTGGCTTCATTTTGCTCTACGCAAGCAGTGCAAGGCTTTAGAAGACTCTGTCAAAGAACTCATTGATTTTGTCAGAAGCGTTTACAGTTTGCATCGCCATGTAAATGTTGAGGAGGCAGGCGTCAATGTTGCTGCAACTCTGGATAGAGTCATCGAAGACGAAATGTTGGTCACAAAAGCGAACCCAAACGGTGGAATGAACATGGAGGAAGCAGAGGATGATCGCCTGGATGAAGAATCCATGATGACGTTGATAGCAGATGTTTTTGGTGCAGGAATTGATACAGTGTCTACCGCACTAACCTGGGCACTGCTTTTTATTCTCTCTAATCCTGGACTACAGCACGACTTGCAGGCAGAACTGAAGCGAGAGGTAGGAACAGAGCGATTGCCTACGCTTGCAGACCGTGCACGGTTGCCTCTGTTACAAGCCACAGTTCTAGAAACTTTGCGGAAGGCTACAGTCATTCCACTGGCAATACCACACTATGCCTCTGAAGACTCTAGCGTTGCTGGTTATTTTGTACCGAAAGGAACGCTTGTGTTGGCGAATCTATGGGCAGTTAATCACGATCCCAATTACTTTCATCGCCCAGACATGTTTGATCCATATCGTTTCCTTGATGAAAATGGTCAAGTTCTTGTTGCACAGCAGGCCTTCTCCCTTCCCTTTTCCACAGGTGGACGGCGCTGTCTCGGTGCAACCCTAGCAAAAGCTCAGCTCTTTATGTTTCTGGGGTGCATGCTGCAGCGCCTGAATTTTCAGCTTGCCACAAGCAAAGAAGAGCTATCCTTCGATGGAAACTATGGATTAACTCTGAGGCCTCGTCCTTTTAAGGTGTATGTTCGACCGAGAGAAATGAGGCAATAAGCAATGACTCGCACTGGAATATCTCTCAAACTCTTATTGTTTTTTACTGATCATAATTTTGTTTCTGGTCATGGTATTTTTTAAAGCCAACAGTGTCGGAGTTTTTTTTCTTCAGTAGTAGACGGACGAGAACTGAGAATTCAAGGGCACCCAACAACCGGATGTTAAAATTTTCTCGGAATTACCTAGATTGGTCTCGGCCACAACGCTTGAAGACCTCTTTTAGTGAGTTATTATCTGCCCTAGAAAATATTTATCTGTTCGGATGTTTTAGGAACTTCAGGTCGGTCAGAAATTTATAGGTGTCTTTTTCCTCTAGCATTCGTGACATGTCTAATGAAAAAAGCTATTACGTAAATCGTGCTCCTTTCCCCGGAATTTTTAGGGGACGTTTGCTTAAAAAATGATTCTCAAACAAATTTTCGCGAAAATCATAGAAGTTACAAATCTTCAAATTTTATGCTATTTCCAATATCATCGTTGACTATTACTCAGCTCAATTAAATTTAGCGTTGTTCCATGTGGTTTCGAAATTTCCGCGTGCACTTTTCAGACTCTGCACTACTTTTGCGAAATATCTAGGAAATCGTTCAGAAAAATGTCCAAAATCTTAGTGCGCCTCGAAAGTCGGAGTTCAAATATTCGAAAATTCTACCCACCTTCCGTCCGAACAGATATTTACAGAAATTACCCGTTGGGTGCCCCTGACTATCACTCAATTCGATGAAGTATTTACCAATATGTTTTTATTGCTCCTGTATTGCAGTGTTATACTGTAATGATATGTTCATTGCAAGATTGGATAACTTTCTGACGCGCCCGATTTGAGGCAAAAATACTCCAAATTTCTTTTAGTTTTGTTATTTAATGCAGTATTTTTCCAATGTGATCTTATGGCATATTTTCTCAATTGTCATCCAGTGACTGAATTAACACCTATCTAGAGTTTCTACGGTGGGACGGACGTCTCGGTATGTCGAGGTCAAACAAGAAAGATATTATTTTTATCATAAGGATAGGCCTTTTCTAAAGCAGTCATTCATACCTCTGACCCGAATCAAGAATACATGCATGATTTTTCTGACGGAGCCTGCAGCTCAGCATTTACTGTTTAACTGACATTTTAAAAAGAAAAGACTTCAACTGATTCAAGCAGGTAACTAATATATCAGTTTGCGTGAATACAAACTCTATCAAATTCCATATGACATGGGTCATTGGTAATAAATCCTTCCGTTAACACATACAAGTCACCAATAGTTTGCAGACTGAAACAAGGATTCCATCTCTCCAATATTTTTAATCAATGGGCAATTAGTTATTTTCACCAATCCCATAATACAGTTCATTTTGGGGGGTTATTTACATTAAACTGATTAAAACCATATCCAGTTCACTGAAGCATGTTACAGTCCAAAAAGTAAATAACTTGTATCGTTTTATATAAAGAACCTCCAAAACGTATTGCACTATGGGGGAAACAGTCGATAATTGCCTCAAAGAGGAGATTAAAGTCAAAAACTTTCATCTTCATTAAGTGTAATGGAATCTGGGCTTACCAAGAGAGCGACTAATTGTTGGAGATCAAGAAGCATGAATTCCCCGCGTGATTTTGCCCGAAGCAAAGATGTGGTGAAACATTGCAAACATTACTAAGTTTTATTTGCATAAAATATTACCCGTTTAAAGTCAATACCTCAACGGCCGAAAACTTGTAGACAAGACTGAGAAACTTTGGAGAATTTGTTGACAGTTCGCACGTGACGTTGATCCTTGTACGCGTTTAACAGATCCTACAAGTGTCTGACGCCATGGACAACCTTAAAATTCCAACAAAAAGCCTAAGCATTGACATTTCGAATGTCAGGCAAATGGATCACTTTGACATTTCAGCGAGTGAGAAACTGTTTTTTATTGCAAAATTGAAGAAACGTTATACATGTATCCTGAAAAACGTAAGCCAGCTTTCAATGTCAGCGTAGGCAGCGAGAAGCTCTTCAGTGCTTAGTAACTAGTTAGAGTTTTTAAATGATATAGTATAGATTATAGTGTTGATGCGAGCATGACCATCAGTTTCACGCTGTTGCCAGCACCCTCACTGATATGCATAATGATCTTGCTGTTTTTGCTGAGTCAACATCTTCATGGTACTGGTAAAATATTTGGGCAAGTCCCAGACCATAGAGTGGAACTCAGGCGCGCGAAACGCGTCAGCGGAGAGCCATGGGTCAGATTTTTTGGGAAATCTATCGATGCGAGAAATTTTGGTTATGACGTCACGTACGTCCGCCCGCACAGACTGTCGGTCGGAGGTGGGGAGGCAGGACAGCCTCTGGGGACGGAAGTTTTCGGGCAATTTTCCTTGGCGGGAAATCGCGTGGCAGCGTTGCAATAGGCAACCCGCGTTTTTCTGGCGGGAAATCATGTTAGTGACGAGCAACGGGATAAAAGAGCAGCACGATAGAAGAGGCGACAAAATTTGAGAAATTTATGCAGCCATCAATGTTAAGTCTCAAGGAGGGGGCGTCGGGCTAACCACGGGAGTTTGATCGTGAGGTCTGTCCCCGGGGTATATAAATCAACGTAAAGCTGAGAGAAATAGAGCGAGAAACAAAGCGCTTATTTACAACGGTTAGCTTTAATTTTTTCCTTCTAAATATATGCCTCACATATTTTGTAAAACTAGCTAAAAAAACGAGCTAGACCTGAAGACGTTTGCAATTCCGTGTTGACAGAGATTCTGACATATTTCAACAATTACATTTACAGGCTTTTCGTGTGAAATGAATGTTTAGTTGCTTTGTTTGACTGTGAAATTTAAGGACGTTCGCGCCAAAATCTTCCTACGGTGAGATTTTCTTCATTTCTCCCCTAGAGTTAGGTCATAAAGTACTTACTCCAAAAAATGAAAAAAAAAATGGGGGTCTCAGAAAATGGCAGTGGAAAAATGCCTTAATTTCGAGAAATTGGTCATAATAGCGAGATGTAGGCTCATCTGCTCATCCATCGAAAATCATCAAAATAAACTGTTGGAATGAAAGTTTCCGTGCATAGGTTTTTAGGAGTGAGATTTTTAGATAATTGTATGCCGCTAGGGATGTGGTAAACAGTAGAGTTCATCCTCGACGAGCGTTTTCGTAAGCTCTATCCGTTGCAACCACTACCGGAATTCGATGCCACGAGGAAAGAAAATGTTAAAAAAAGATAACTTCTTACGGTGAGAATTTTTTCATTTCATCATATTTTGTAGATAGTAAGTAAAGTAAGTGATTCATGATTAAAAAAATAGGGCTCACCGATGATCTGAACGAGTAAAATCCACGTGATCTTGCAAAGCTCTTGGAAAAGTTCGTTTGTCACGCTTTTGCGTGACCTGTCGGGCAAGGACTGGAACCCAATAGAGGATCTTTCTCGAGCATAGCAACGAAGTTTTAAGCAGGGGTCACCTTCATTTGGTTCATTTTGACCCAGGGGAATTTGACATTTTCGTGGAAGCTAACGTCAAATTTCCCACCCCTGGGCACCTACAGACTGTCAAATTCCCCCACCCCCGGGAACCTTCAGAACATAACATTCCTGCCCTGGAGTAACTTTCTTTTCATTAGATTTTCACATTTCGAACACCAATGAATGTTCTTCACTGTCGATTTCAGATTCCCTTTTAACAGCTGATGGAAATTTGTCGTGTAACACGAAACCTTTCCGCTGCTCACGGTACTGAACAAGACCCTAACATTTAGCAAACAACATGAACAATATTAACCAGCTTTCGAATCAATCAAGCATGCACAATGATAGAGTGGAAAATCATGAAAATATAGAAATGATACAAAAACCAATCACAAAAAAAAGTAGAAAGAAACATTCTCGTACTTGTGAACACTCCAGCAAGGACTGATAGAAGTGATGGACCTTATTTACAAAAAGACAAGACCAGGGGCGGAGCTAGGATAAGAAAAAGTTTGTAGCGGGTCCGGGGGCATACTCCCCCGGGAAAATTTTAGATTTTAACTCTCCAAAATCCCCTTTCCCATGTTTCTTACCGACTTCTGTAAAACGTCGGAAACCGGTATGGATCCACCCCTGAAGACAGATTCGCTTACTTTTCTTTCAACAACGGTGTCCAGAAAAATCAGGAAAACAAAAGAAGTCCCATAAACCAAGGTTGAGGATAACTCATCTCCAGGTTCTCTCGGTGTTCCAAGATGGCGGACATGTCAAATTCCCGACCATGGGGCAATGCCTACATGTCAAAATCCCTACCCAGGGGAAGGTTCTCTGAGTCAATTTCCCGTAGGTAGCCCCCCCCCCACTCTGGGGCTTAACATTGATAGGTGCATAATACTTTCAAATACGAAACAAAGTTTGTGTAGGCCTTTGCTTTTCAACCAATCAGCCAGGAATGCGGAATCTTTACCTTTGAATGCATCTGAGTTTGTCTCCGCCATGATTTATCAACCCATGTGAAATGGAAACATGAAATCGAGGCTGGTGATCAAATGCCCCGCCCCCGGGAAGACTAAGATGATCAAATTCCCTGTCCACGGGCAGGAAAGGAATCAAATGCCCGCGGTATGCCGGGGGGAGAATGTTGAAGCTTTAATTTGACTGGTACTTAAGCGAATTTACTACGCCTCAGGTTGACTTTTTAATAAGTAAAGATTTTTGCTGTTGTTCTGAACTGAAAAGATTACTGTGCATGTAATTTCAGTTTTAGTTGTTGATTAAAATTGTTGGTTATTGTTTGCAAGACTTATTTGCTTACTGCTGTCAGCTCAGGGGTGTTTGATCACTGTAAACTATACACACTTATGACGATTAATTTCGTACTTAATGCAGAAGCATAATTATTTCCATAAACACTATACACTCTTTTTTTTTATAAGAACCTTTTTAATAAGAACGTTGACACTGACATTAACCAAAATTATAAAAACGTATTAAGAACATTCCTCAGGCTGAGATTGAGTCGATTGAGAACGTTTTTATTTCGGTGTTTGTATTTTAAATGAAAGCATGAAATCAAGGTAAAGAAATGTAAATTAACCCAAATACTTGAGGGCATATTTATTGCATGACATACATCTCATTTTATGAGCAGTTCTTATTTATAATCGTTACAAAATATTAAACTTCAACACCATCAAAGCAAGCACTTTGATAGGTTTTCTAGTCACGTCCGCAAGATTTCAGTTATTGAAAAACTAATATACCATGTAAAATTAAGAACATCTTTAAGAACGTTTTCAGCCTCACAACGCCAAATTAAGAAAGTTCAGCCTCAGCTCCAAAATTAGACGGTTTTATTTTAAAGTGTATAATTTGCTTTCTTGGGTTAGAGACGGGAGTTCCGCTTTTAGGCTTGGCTACATCTATGTATTAGTTCATGAAGTCAGATCCACTGAATATACAAAACTATTAGGAGTCTATTGATACTGATCTCCATTTTGAGCAAACAGTATCTCTTAGGAGAGCAGCCAGCGAGTAGGCCCTCTCATGAGTTCATAACTGCGAAGATCATAGCTTCACTTGATTTCATATCCGCAGTTCATATATGATGCATTTCATATACCATTCATCATTGATTCATTCCTCACGGGACCATTAGAACCCACAAATGACCAGCTCCCAACGTCAGTGGCTTCCTAGCTCAGTTGGTTAGAGCGTCGCACCGGAATCGGGAGGTCACGGGTTCAAACCCCGTTGAAGTCCTGAATTTTTCAGGCTTCTCTACGCAATTGCAAAAATTGCGTTCATAACTGCGAAGATCATAGCTTCACCTGATTTCATACCCGTAGTTCATATATGATTCATTTCATATACCATTCATCATTAATACTAGACATATTTAGTTGGAATATTTATAGACTTGCCACAAGTCGACCTCACGAGAATCCTAAGAGAAATGTTTTTTCAAGCGAATCGTGATGGATGAGCGAGCGACGATCCGCGCGCGTCTATGTGAGACGAAGGACTTTTCGAAAGTCTAGAACACTTAGCGAATAGTCTAGAATCATTGTGTTACAAGATCGTAGCTTATACCACATCCGCCTACCCCCAATTCAATGTCGTGTGAGAAGTTTTTGGGCGACTACTAGTAGTAGAATCAACATTGGAGGAGGGGGGAAACGGGGCTGGGTGTTTCAACTAATGTGACGAGTATTGTATTTGTGTGAAGGAAATCGGCAAATCTGCAGAGCATGTAGATCAGAAGTAAAGTCTCTTTAGAAAAGAAGTAAACTGGTTACTAGGGCCCCGTCCACACGTATCCCGATATATTTTCAGTCTGCAATTTTCTCTTTCCGGATTCAAATATATTTCCATCCACACGTAGCGTATTCAAATCGAATTTGCCCGTCCTTTCGTATCCGAAACGAATCCGGATTCACTCTAGTGCTCAGGACTCCTCAAGGAAACGGAGGTAAAAGAGCATGGGCAATGAAGCCCTTGGCAGCCATCTTGAGAATTAATTTCACGGTATGGAACTGGGCTCGATCTTGTTACGTCATCCGGATTAAAAAAATGTCTGGGTTTTGCGTCCACAGGGTTCCAGATTCATATCGGATTTAAAAATATCCACTCTGGAGAGCGTATTCAAAAAGTTCCGGATTCGTTAGCGAATTCCCCGAATATGTGTGGACGGAAGGTGTATCCGGGAAGAAAACGTTGCGGACTCAAAAATATCCGGTTACGTGTAAACGGGGCCAGGGTTAAACGGATTGTCTGTCTATTGTGTGCAGTATGTGTTGGAGAATTTTTAGAAGACCAAATAATTAAATACTATCTGGTGTATAAGGGAACACCTCCATTACTCTCTGTACTTCATTTCCATGTAAAGTAATTTACACCGTGTAATTTGATTAACGTAGCGCACACATACTGATGTTGGTATTTGAAGGCGTGACAGCGGTTAGCAAAGGGAATGACTGTAGAGAGGTGGGGTCACTGACGTCTCGTGAGGTTCGGTGTGTATTTCATCTGAAAAATATACAGTCGTGCCGATGTGGAGCTTGCACCAACTCGAGAAGAATTTATATACGGTGCGGTTAAATTAATTATATGAAAGTGATTGTCAACGATTCACCGTGCGATTCACAAGACATGCCTTAGCTTGATATCTCAGGGAGAAAGAGTTTCCAGGCATTCAAGAGCGATCCTATGCCGAGGTTGTACTCTAAGCTAGTTTGTAAATATGAAATCGAAAAAATCCTACAACATTTCATGCTATTGCGGCACGGTTCACCATGGTGAATCGTCTGTTTAATTAAATAAATGAACTGTTTATCTTTCACCTCACCGACGGTTGACCATGGTGAACATTTGAGATTCACAATTCGAAACCTTGTCATCACATACCATTGAGTGGAAAAGCCTAATTAAATTTTCACATTTTCAAACCTATTCTTTTCTTCCTTATAACAGGCATTGGAAGGGCAGAATTTGGAAAGCATTCATTGAGTTATTTCACCAATTATTTCACCAATAATTTGTTGTCGTTTATTGTCTTGCACCTGGAACGGTTTTCTTTGGTTTTCTTGATTTTAATCAACATGGATAGGCTAAGTCTAATCATGCTTAATGTTAGAGGTTTAAACAGCTCGAGAAAGAGGGGCGCAAACTTTAGGCAAAGTTGCATCATAAAAACGCCTCAATAAGATTTTTGCAAGAGACATATAGTGCCAATTGTCGTGTCCTCTTAGTACATAAATTAGAGCAGGTTTAACTAGTTGGAGAAGTGATACTAGTTCCGAAGAAGCACACAACAAGTCAACCATGTGCTCTCTTTATTTTTCTTCCTCCTACTGCTCCTTTCCCACTTCATGATATACATACACGAAATGCGACACACACGACACCAACAATGTAGAGAACTTACTTACTTACTTACTTACTTAGTTATGTCCAGCTCAGCCACACTCCAAATCTCTCCTCCAGCTGTTTCTAGGGCGCCCTCGTTTCCTCTTTCCCTGGGGATTTCATGAAAGAGCATTCCACGTGGTGTTACTTGCTGGCTTCCGTAGAGTGTGACCTATCCAGCCCCACTTCCTCCTTCTTACTTGTAGCGTAATTGGCTCTTCTTCCGCCCGTTCCCACAGCTGCTTGTTGGTTACCTTATCCTTCCAGCAAAAGCCAAGAATTCTTCTGAGACAGCTATTAACAAAACTCTCAGCTCTACTTTGTATCCTCTTCGTTGTTCTCCAGGTTTCTGACCCGTAAGCAGAACAGTCTTCACATTTGATCTAAATATGCGAAGTTTGGTTCTCTCAGATAGCTCTTTCAATGCCCATACCTTCTTCAACATGATAAACACTGCTCTTGCCTTTCCAATCCTTGTAAGTGCATCGTTGTCCGTACCTCCAAGGGTGTCTACAACACTCCCGAGATATGAAAACTCTTTGACATTCTCCAACGGCTGCCCCTCGACCACAACAGGTACCTCACTTGTGGTGTTAATCCTTAATACTTTAGTCTTCACCTTGTTAATTCTCAGACCCAGTTTAGCCGATTCCTCTGCTAGCCTTGAAGGTTAACGTTTGTCCTGCATTTGTAGAGGGTTGTGGGAGAGCAGGGAAAGGTCATCCGCATAATCCAGATCGTCCAACTGCTCCCATGGGGTCCACTGTATTCCGTTGTTACCTGCTTTGGTTACCGATGTCATTATCCAATCAATGGCCAGTAGAAATAGAAAGGGTGATAGAAGACAACCTTGTCGCACCCCTGTCCTCACTTCGAATGAATATGAAAGCTGAGCCTCATGGGCTACCCGACAAGTAAAACCTTCATAGCTAGACTTAATCAATGTAACAAACTTCTCTGGGATACCATAAAAGCGCAAGAGCTTCCAAAGAGTCTTACGATCTACACTATCAAACGCCTTCTCATAGTCCACAAAGTTGACATACAGGGACGAATTCCATTCCAATGATTGCTCTATGATCACACGTAGGGTACATATTTGGTCTATGCATAAACGGTCTTTCCTAAAGCCTTCTTAATGGTCCCTAAGCAGGATGTCCACTGCTGTCCTCATCCTAAACAGAAGTATTCTGTTTAATACCTTGCCCGGAACAGATAGTAGCATAATACCCCTATGGTTATTGCAATCTCCAGGGTCTCCTTTCTTAGCGGGAACTTTGACAATAATACCTTCCCGCCACTCTTCAGGGATGTTCTCTTCTTCCCAAATCCTAGCAAAGAGCCTATGGAGGATATCTTCTGATGTTGATAGATCTCCCTTCATGGCCTCGGCAGGAACCCCATCCGGCCCTTCCTTCAGCGCTTGGATAGCTGTCCTAATCTCTACCTTACTTGGTTTATCGCAATTCAAGGGAAGAGTAGTGTCTTATGGTGGAATATCTGCGGTGCTTACGGGGGAAGGCCGATTTAGTAACTGTTCAAAGTCCTTAGTATTATAGCAATAATATAGACAAATCGTGGAGTAATGAACGGGGTAGAAAAACCTTTTTCTGCCCTGGCAGCAAGCATAGTAAAGGTGTCAAAATTTTATTTAACCCCAAACTTAACGTTGAGATTGTATAACAAATCCAGAGTGAAAACGGCTGAATACTAATGCTTCTAATTAGTGTTGGCGATCTACAGCTTGGCTTGGTCTTTCATATACCGGATCCGAAATAATTTAAGTCCACGAAACAAAAGAACAAAGCGAACATAACAATACCTAATTTAGCAAGGTCTAATCGAATAATATAATGGTTCTTTTGTCCTAAATCTTCAAGGAAACAGCAGTTTACAGAAACAAAAGACTCTTGTGCATGAGAGATGGGAAAAATGGAAATAAGATGTTTTGCAATCAGCCTTGCAAAAATGAAGGCCAAAAAAACACCAAGACAATGAAATAATTCATACAAGAAGCCGAAAGGCTGCACAAATAAATAGACGTCCAACCAACATTCAATAATATCAATCACTATACAGAAATACTGAAGAAACTAACTTGAAAGAATTTCCATTAACAGAGCTCGCTATGGAGGTATATCTATGGCAAAATTCAATTATCAGTATTTGAAATAAAATCATGAATGCATCAATCCAAAGTTGAATGGCAACAAGCCGATTCTGCAAATGGCCATCACGGAAAGAGACATAAGGCAGAGAGGCATAACGCAAAAGCCATAACGCAAAAAGCCATACCGTAAAGAGGAATAACGCAAAGAGACATAATGCAAAAAGGCATAACGCAGAAACGCATAGCGCAGAAAGGCATAACGCAGCAAAGCATAACGCAAATATTCATAACGCAAAAGGTGTCATTTAAAATAGCCATGACGCAAAGGCCCTTTGAAGAATGGAAACTAGCTGTCAAGGGAAAGAACATATAATTGCTATTGAACTTTTTCTTCCTGTTTAAGTTATGCCTCTGCGCTGTGGCTCTGCATTATGCCTCATTGCGTTATCCTTTTTGCGCTATGGCCATTTGCGTTATGCGTCTTTGCGTCATTCATACTGGTGGTTATGCCTATTCGCGTTATCGCTATTCGCCTTTTTGCGTTATGCCTTTTCGCGTTCTACCTATTTGCGTTAGGCCTTTTCGCGTTATGCCTTATTTGCCTTATGCCTTTTTTCGTTATGGCTGTTTGCGTTATGGATATTTGCTTTATGCCTCTCTACGTTATGCCTCTTTCCGTGATGGCCATTTTCACAATCGGCTTGTTGCCATTCAGCTTTGGATTGATGCATTTATGATTTGGACGATTTTATTTCAAATACTCTGATCATTGAATTTTGTCATCGATATACCTCCATAGCTCGCGGTGCCTGTATTCCGGCGCTCCATAGCACGATGGCATGAATTTGGTGAACGTAGCTTTAACCTGGAAAAAAGAAATTATGAAAACAAATTCATCTTTCAAGCCTTAAGACAGGCGTCAAAAGCAGTATGACCGATCCAAATGAAATCTTTGAAAAACAGAGACAATTTTAGACAATTTTACAGTAGGTTACTATTTTTCGCAGAATTCGCAAGTGAGCGATCCTAAATTTAACTTGTTTTTTACCCAGTGATAAGATTAAGACACTAGAGGAAAAAGAGAAACAAAGCTGTGAAGGATTATTGACAGTCAAAGAGTGTAAGGCCCGTTTTAAACGTCGCACTTTACATGTGCCGAATCGAATGCGAATGAAAAAAATCTATTGTTTTTAACCATTTGCATTAGATTCGGCCTAAGGAAGCGCTGAAGAAATTTCAGAAAACTGATAAGTCCCCGGGGACGGATGGCTTAACTGCTGAGTTCTATATAGCTTTTTCTGGGATCACATTCTATTATCCAACAAAATGGTCGACAGCTTCAATTACGGTTTTCAAAAGGGTGGAATGTCAATCTTAAAAAGACAAGGTATTATAAGGCTTAATCCTAAAAAAGCTTAAGAAGGTGTTACCTTCAATTATAAATGACTCCCAATCAGACTATATGAAAGGCCGGTTTAATTTACCGGCGAAAAGATCCGACTTATATCTGACGTCTTACATTTCACAGCTCAGGAAAATGTAGATGGCATTGCTTTTTTTATTGACTTCGAAAAAGGTTTCGATAGCCTTGAACGCTAAACACTTTTAAGTTTGATTCTGAATTCAAGTCTTGGATGAAAGTTTTGTACACAAATATCACTAGCGATTAATAATGGCTATGCATCCAATTGGTTTATATTACATCGTTGTGTCAGACAAGGCTGCTCTTCATCAGGGTTACTATTTATTTAATTTCAGCTGTGGAGATACTCTCCACCGCTATAAGAGCTTCACGCGACATAAAAGGGATCCAGGTAGCCAATCGGGAACTCAAACTTTTCCAGAACGCGGATGACACTATACAGCTTTCTGCAAAGATGCTTTCTCGCTTGGAAAACTGCTGGATCTAGTGAATGCCTTCGGTGATTGCAGCGGGTTAAGTCAAATTAAAATGTGTCTAAATCTGAAGCAATGTGACTTGGAACAAATGCTAATAAAAGGGATATGCCTTTCGGCGTTAAGAGGCCACAAAGACCTATCTGCGCATTAGGGACATCTTTTTCGTATAACCGTAAACTATGCGATACAGAAAATTTTACTTCCAAATTAAATCAATTGCAGACACTTTTTAATATACGGTCCCAACGTGACCTATCGTTGTATTTAGCTCTTATTTACCGAGCAGGAGGTCTAAATATGGGAGAATCTTGACCGAGGTATAAAATAATCACAATATCCTACCTTATGGTAATAGGTTATACATGAAGAAAATTGTTATTTCTCCTCTGTGCAATTATTGTAATTTGTTAGAAACTCTGTCTCACCATAGTTAATAGACTAGAGGGGATGGTTTGGAAGCTCGGCAAACATCAAAGGGGAAAACAAAGATGCCAAGATTTAGGTTGGGAAGTCCACGACCGTGCACAATCTTTTGTTTTGTGCTCATACACTATGCATGAAATACGTAATCAACACGTTTCTATTGGTTAGTTCCTCAGTACGGAGTCAACAACTATTGTTTTTTGTGCACGTCAAGGCCAAAAAAGAGAACAAAGAACACAGAAACTTGTCGCGTTTCATAACCATTTTCCTGTATTAACTATGGTCTCACATGTTAGTTTAGTGTAATACGGCTCGTGATTTCTGGGTCGAAGCTATAGGCTGGTGGAACCTTCAAAGTGGTGACTCCTACACAGTAGATGTTCTAAATACTACCACACAGAGAAGAAAACCTGTCTCTTTAACTATTGTAGCCTGTTGCTGAGATAGACTTGAGCTAAAAACTTTATGCTATCTCAGTCTTTAGACTTTGTTAGCCGGAATAAGATCATCGTACAAAGAGATATTTTCAATCCAAAGGCCAAATGAGCAAGTTTTATTCTGTGTGGAAACCATTCGTTTGTCTGTTACAATACTAGTAAGTAAGATAGCAAGACGTAATCAAGTGATCTAGTGCAAGTGCGCATATGCATGTTTGTAATGTGTGTGTTCGAAATATAGTAAAAATCAAAAAAAAATTTCTTTTAATGTCTTGTATTTTATTGTATTGTACCAGAACCCTTAATGAGCTCCTGATTGCTTAACGATTATGGCTAGGGTGATTTCTCGAGGCCTTATCTTTTTTTTACATCGATCCGAGGTTAGAAAATATTTAGTAAGTTTCAAAGAATGAAATCCCCTCAGAAGAAATCAATTTCTTCTAAGGGAATCGAAGGGGCGGCATGTACACAGACTAATTGAAAATGTAACGGTTACCTTTAAAAATGAATGTTGCCTCGCATACGAAATGACGGTCATGAGTTTACAAAATGCGTTGGCTTACCATATAAAACTCATTATTCAAATAAAATTTTCCCCATTTCGCACACGAGTTAATCAGTGATTCCTTCTACATGAAAAGAACAAAATCTATGCGAGTTGGGGTTTAGAAACCATTGCAAAAAGAATTGTTTCTTGTGGAGTTTGGTGTGAACATGAAAATTCTTGCTAACTAAACAAGATCTAACAACTTGTGCTAAGTTGAGTCTCCCGGGAGTCTTGTTGGAGCATAAAGTGTGATCCCATTCGACTCTATATTTCATATTTTAAATTGCTTTTTGTTTGATGGTGGCTTTTTTGCTTGCGTCATTCCTTTTACTCCTTTTTGCGTTACGGAATGCCGTCTCCGGGACACAACTGCTCAATGATATAACACAGCCGGTGAAAGAGCAAATGCATGCGACGGATATTCGTCAGTCAAACAATAATATTGAGGGTGGGTGTTTCGAAGACAAAATAAAAATAGAAGATTCCCTTACGTCATCTTGTGATCGTTAGAATATAGCAAATCGGACCCTGGTTAAGTTTTGCGTTAAAGGGAGGCTGCGAGATCTTGTTTAGTTTTGGGAAAAACTCATCATGAACATCATCTCCCTTACCATTCATTGTAATACCCAAGGTTTCAACTGAAGGTCTCGTTTCACAACAGTAACAGTAACAACTATGCCTTGCAACATTCCCAATTTTCCAAATCCGCTCTGATTTTGTCAACTTTTTACGTAAACCGAATTCGGCACCATCAATCCCCCTCTTCTTCAATTCAACTCTGCCGGAAAAACGCTTTATTTTGGATTTTCGATCTTCAACACTTTTCATAAATAATTGAGACAATGAACCTCGTGTGGACTTTAATAAGAGCCCCATTGTGTTTCGTTTTTATTCGCGATTATCCTGAATCGTTAATTTGCTTTGAATTCACTATTATCGTAAATTTTGGACACTGTGTCCCAGGACTTGGGGTAGCAGAGAAAATAAGGAAACAAAAAAATAATATCTGTGGATTGGATTTGAACCCGGAGTATCTACTTTATAGGAACAGCTTCTTTCCGCTTTACCGCTGAAGATCAAAGAAACGTTTATTTAAGTCTACCATAGAAGAGTAATTAGGCCTAACCTAGATTAATCATTTAGACCTAAGATTTGATTTTAAAATGTTTAGCTTTGTCGTGAACTTTGAAAACCAACCTTTTGTAGTGTTTAATGTTGTTTGTAGGCGAGTGATAATACAGTATTATCAAAAAGTGTTTAAAACTATTGTCCCTGAGCAGCTAGCGGTGTGGAGGTTGAGTGGCTGGGTGACGGGTTGATCAACATTCCCAGGTTCGAGACCTATGTCCATCAGTACACTTGGGTTGTCTTTTCAAACAAATAATGACCATTTCCCATAATATAATCCATATCAAGCTTTCAGTCTTCTAAATTCACGATAATGGTGAATACAAAGCAAACAAGACGCCTATATGGGCGTATCCGTGGCATACACAAACAGTTAACACAAATTGTCCAGTTACGGTGAACTTCAACCACTGGTAAACTTAGGAAAATGGCGAGAGATTATTAGAAAGATAATTCTGTAATTGAACTTGAAGTTGTTCCCTGTCAAAACTCTTATTATTAATGTTACTAAATTTGCAAATGCAAACAACAAAGCCCTATTGGGGGTTGTCAGGATACGGCATCTTTTATTGTTTCTATTTTTTGAAATACTTTATTCAAATATCACAGTTTTACTTGCCCCCTTGATTCCTTTCATCCAAAAATTACAAGATCAGTTCTAAATCATCCGAAAAACTTATTACAAATCACAGTTCAATAACTTATCATCCTGTATTGAAAGTCCGGTTCCGTAATCCTGGTGTAGTTCCTTGAAAACTGTTAAAATCTGCCGTGGCGAAGACAAAATGACAACATCTGCACTCCATTTCTCTCAATGCTCAAAAATCTAAAATCACGTGGTTGCGTGTTCCATAGTCCAGTCCAAATTGTCCAGCATCAACAATTCCATAATCTTGATTCAGTGTTGGGGCACCAAACGTTCCACAATAACTTGAAATCTCGTTAAGAAAATAGCTTAAATCCAGTAGTCCAGTCCGGTTTCAAATCGCCAAAATTCTATCATCGATTCAAAACTCAACAAAAACTACAAGTAGTAAATAGTTCTCAGAAACTACAAAAGTTGGGCATGATTCTACACTCGAGCTGAACAAAAAACTATCAAAAACGAAACCAAAAAAACCCTGGTGATCGCTTCTCGAGAGAACATGTACGTAGCTCTCATAGTACGCAATATTTTTGTCGGTGTCGTAAATCATTACAGTGCCATGGTAGATTTTTTTGCTAAACACCTCCTGAGAAGACATATAGTTTGGTATAACACTAAACCCAGAAAGATTGAATAAAATAAAAGGAAATCAAGAAACATTGTCCTCAAGGCTGACATGGTGGTCATTTTCAAAATCCCTTACAACGTTTTTGCCATCACAAGCTTAAAGTGCCCCTGTGATAAAAAAAAAACCACCTCCTTTTTTCCTTCCTTTTTTGAGCTTTGATTTTTATCCAAAGGCCGTTTACTTTGAGTGTAAGTTTTGGATTTCACGGTCCGCCATTACTCACGTTCAAAACTGACCGATTGGACCTCAGACGGTTGGATCCAGGGAAAAGTGACGTCAAAAGCTCACTAGCTTAAAATTTCAGCGTGTGAACGCAGCTTATTATATATGCAAAGCGTGAGTTTAAAAGTCTGAAAGCCCAAAACCCCCGTGCTGCATATTAATTCTGCGGCGTACACACGTATTGGATTCTTAAACTAGTGAGCCTTTGACGTCATTTTCTCCTCGATCCAGCTCTCTCAAGAACATAATGTTAGTAATGGCGGACCATTAAATAGGAAAATTCCAGTTAAAATAAAGAGGTGTCTTTTTGAAATCAAGGCTTAAAACGTGGGTCACTTAGTGTTTTGTTAACATAGTTTTGAAATCCAAAGAAAAATATGAATTGATTTTTTGGTTACAGGGGCACTTTAAGCGTGTTCTCTGAGCTTCTGACAGCTTTCCAAGACAAAAGTTCACTGAAGTTAATCCTTGTCCGACAGAGTTAGCAGCTGGATTAGAGACGCCAAAAGATACGACTTGCTGTCAGGAACATACGACCGAAAATTCTATTTTAACGCTGGAAAATGCGAACGAAGCAACAATTGAAGGTACAGATCTTGTTAGCCTGCTTTATGCAAAACAAATGTTAACGCAAAAGTAAATAAATATTGATATATAGTTTTTGAGAAGAGCAGTAGCCTGTTGCAGGCTCCTAGATAGTCGGGAAAACGAAAACAACTCGCTTTTCAGTTGTTTTCGTTTTCCCGAATATCTCGGAGCCTGGAACAGTGTCGATCGAGAATAAAATATTTTGCCATCAGCAACAAACTTTGCGAGATGAAAACATAACTTTTCTGCCACGATATAACAAGTTGCCATTTTGGGAGATTTTTGTTACCTTCATTTTTTCTGTCGTACTTTTGTAGCAAAATTGCATAATCATAGTGACATCGAGTTTAGCGGCCGCCTGTGATAAAGTTACCTTGCGTGTTTAATACTAATAACTCAAGAAAAAAAGGAAGCATCTGTGACATAATGACGGCAACGCACCGGGTTTTTGTTAGTTTAGTTTTTTCTTTCAAATGTTATGAAGTTCAGCAAGAAAGGTCCGAATTCAACACAAAGATCACAATCGTTGATGCTAGTCCAAATTTACGCTTGCACGGCACGGAAAAAGCGAAATTCTGGGTAACAATTGTAACACATGTTTGCTTTTTGGATGGGGAGATTTATGTTAGTAACCAAAAGTCATTCATGTTTAGGTGCTCTTAAACACACTTCGAGGAAGAATTCGAGGGATTATCATGCAGGTCTTCCCTCAAATTGTTGTGGTAGCACAGGCCCCCAAGCTCAGTATGAGGGAATATAAGGATTTGTATGGGAAGACAAGACCTGAGACCTGAGAAGATAATTTTACGAAAAAATTCTCGATTAAAAGCCTAACCTAATTGCCATTGTGGATTGCTTCCCTCCTGTGAGGTTTTTTTCCAGATTCGACGCGAATTTATTCGATGAGGTCCTCGATTGTTAACGGTCATAATACAAAAGTTCAGTTTTATAATGACCGTTGACAACCGTCAGGTACAAAACAAAGGTCACAGGTCATTGTTTTACCACTACAGAAAGTATTTATGAATGCTTAGGATACTGTCTGTATTGGTATAACAATGACCAGTGACCTTTGACTTGTGTTTTGTACCTGCCGATTGACAACCGAGAAACTGATAATGGCTCAATTCGCGTCGAATCTGGAAAAAAAACCTCACAGAAAGGAAGCGACCCACAATGGCAATAAGGTTAGGCTTTTAAATTGAGAACTTTTTCGTAAAATTATCCTCTCAGATCTCAGGTCTTGTATTCCCATACAAATCCTTATATTTCCCCACACTGGCCTTGGGTCCCTGTGGTGGTAGTACACAGTAAGTAAGGTCTGTTGGAAGAGTTCTTGAGTTTTAACAAATGAGCCCCAAAATCAGCAGGAATTTGTGACGCTGATGAATAATAAAGCAGATGCTATTTCCAAAACGATGGAATTACCTGGTGATAAATAACCTCGTCTAGGAGAGTGAATTTTTTACTTTGCAGAAACAATGGTCAACCTCAAGAGTTAAGCGATTGTAATCTTTGTGTTGAGTTAGCACATTTCTTGTCAAACTTTACAACACTTACAGAAAAAACCAACCTAAAAAAACCCCGGTATCTTGCCATCATTTTGACACAGATGTATCCTTTGTTTCGCATGTTGTTAGTAAACACACGAGGTAATTTGATCACGGCGGCCGCTAAATTCGACGTCACTTTCGATTCTGCAATTTACTTGAGCAGCCATGCCAAAAGTACAATAGAAAAATTGAACCCAGCAAAAATCTCCCAAAATGTTTTTCGCTGATGGTAACTTTTTATATTCGCGGTTCAAAATTTGTTGTTTTCATGTCACAAGTTGTTGCTGATGGCAAAGTACTTTATTCGCGATCGACACCTCCTGAAAACTTCCTTCTGGTCTTCCTAAAAGCTGTGTATCCAAATTTGTTTTGCATAAAGCAGGTTAACAAAATCTGTACCTTGCTTGGTTCGCATTTTTGAGCGTTAAAATAGAATTTTTGGTCCTATGTTAATGACAGTAAGTCGCCCATCCAGATACTAAGCTTAACTGCAGTGGACATTTGTCTTGGAAGGCTGTCACACGCTCAGAGTACACGATTAGACTTGTGGTGAAGAAGTTGTAAGGGAACTTGAAAATGATCAACAAGTCAGCCTCGATTCTCTTTTATTTTCTTCTCTGTTTCTGGGTTTAGTATTTTACTAGTAACCACGTCTTCTCAGGAGGCTATTTGCCTATGACATCTACCATGGCACTATAATAATATACGATACCAAAACAATATCTTTACTTTTAGAGCTATATATTACGGAAAGACAACTTGCTTCACCTGGAAAACAAAACGCAGCTCAGTTGACAGTTATGCAATATAGCGCTGTGTTATTGCATTACCACACGTACGCAACGCGTGCCCATTTTTGCATTTTCTTTGCTAACTAACGATGCTGACAAAAGGAAAGGAAACCTGCCTTACTCAAGCTCAGGCCATGTACCGTGGAGGTTAAAGAGTCAGATAGTACTTTATCGGTTTTTGGGAAAACGCACCCATCAACTGGCAAAATTTAAATGAAGTATTTGCCGACGTCGCCGTCTTAGATCTTAAGGTCCCTTTAACGCAGGCAGCCGGCTATCGCAAGCCTACTCTATTGTGACTACGAACGTAGAGTGTACTATATTCAATTTAACACACTCGAGAATGTGTTTTTTTCCGGGTTACCTATCCATCTCCAGCCCCCAAACGCGCCTTTTTTCTGACGCAATGTTATGGCATTTTACATGGAATAAAAAACCGACTTTCGAGTGTATTTGTCCAGGATAAAGCGTCATACACAAGAAGCGATGTCCAGGAAATCGTCAACGATGGCAGAATAAAGATACTTTTGACCGAGTAATGTTGTGCAAGTATTGCCGTGAGAATAGTGGTGTTCAACATAGCATTCCATTCGTGAATTACGAGTAATGGATACCACACTCTTTTAAGAGCGTTGCATTCAGTTATTAAGAAGGCCATTAGGATCAAAGTGCCAGCTCTAGCTAGCGGCTGGCTCCAGCCAGCGGCGAAAGTTTTTATTCGCGACACCGGCTCCACTCTCAATCAGATGACACAGTTAATAAGGCAAATTAAATTACCAAAACCGCATACTGTACTTGTAATTACTTTGACAAACGATGAAGGCGGCCGGTTTTATTTGAATTTACCTTCTCAGTTGAAGTGGATGACATTTCTTATTCAAGTAGTGTTACCAGCTTATTCCAGTATTTATTATTTTATCTTTCTCCTTTGTGATATTAGTATTACTAATGTGATACATTAGGTTTTGATTATGTAATATTGGCATTTGATTTATTTAAGGCTTTCAAAAAGTTGTCGTCGTTTTTAGACATCTGTTATTACTGTAGAATATTTTAAAATGCTTTTCTAAGGGTCTAAAATCTTACACAAAGCTCTTCCGTTGGAGTGCTCTCCAAAACCTGTTTTATCAAATGCGAACGAATTGTGGAGGCAGGTATCCTTTGTCAGTCTTTCTTTTTCTCTGTCTCACGCTCAACTTTTGGAACTGGGTTCAAAGCCGTGCAAAGAGCCTGCTCACTGGCTAACACAACTTTAATTTTACGAAAATACGACTTTAACTATCTTATTTTAGTGTTGTGACCTTGGGATTGATACAGCGGTCAAAACGATATCCGTGCGGTATTTGCAGATCTTACTTTTCCTGTTTAGAAGTCTATTAACAGCTTCGTAAAAGCCTCCCATTGTCGCCGGGATTATGGAGTCTAAGAGCCACCTGTAATCTGCATTGGGCTGAGCTCCATTTTTATCTAAAAACTTAAAAGTTTCCGCGTTTCTGGCTGAATGCTCAAACGCACAAGGTTCTAATAATACGCATTCCTTTCGACGTGGTGCATGAGGCTTCGTACGTGAGGGCTCTGGAGGCAATTGACGAACGTACCACTAATAATAGGCAGTCGGTCGAATGATTAAGAAAGAGTCAATTGTAGACACGTCTTTTCTTTCTACCGTCAAGGTCAAGGTTAAATTGATATTAATTAGCTGAAATGATAGTGGACTACTAAGGAGGACCCTGATGACTCAAGTCTACTTAGAAAAAATCAGGCGGGTGAACCGCTTTGTCAAGGGAAGGCAAACTCAATCTTAGTCCTTGGTTAGACCATTCGAAAGACCACTCAGGGCTTACTTGGGGTAGTAGTACCCATTCAATTTAATCAGATAAAAAATTTTCCCGCAATTTGTACAAAACAAAACAAAAGCAAAAAAAAAAAACTGTGTTTGTGTTGACTTCAGTTGACTAGAGCTAAGTTGCTTCAGATCGACTTTACACAGAGACACCCAACGAGAATATAGTTAAAAACCACTTAAACGTAGTATTGTTAAACGTATTTTAGTATTTAAACGGTAGATATAGTCATAATTTTATCCCCTAAAAATTTTCCATCTGTTCGGATTTTCTAGCTGAAAGTCTAGCGATTCGAAAATTATAGGGATCAAAACTTACCTTTTCAAAAATTTCAGCCAGAAAAAAGGCTCCCGAAAATTCTAGGCGACCTTTTTAGGGTAAAAATCCGTTTAAAATGGGCAATTATACCATTTTTCAGAAGTTCGAAAATCCTAGGACAGGCAGGCAAGCAAGAAATTTACAACAAATGTTCCGAAAATTCTAGATCTCAAATCGTCTTCCGAACAGATATTTTCCGAAAATTGACGTTGGGTGCCCCTGTTTACAGTGTCAAGTGTGATTATCTCAGAGTTTCAATTTGCTTCGTCATTGTATTTAGTAAGAGGGAATTGTTAGCTGACCTTGGCTTTGCCAACCTAAGTGAGTTGTTATGTCTTGCTCACAGAGATTGTTACCCATGCGTTTTTTCTCTGATTTGCTTTTCTTTTGCTTTTCTGTTACAGTATCACGGTACTTTGGCAATACCAGAGTTCAACTTCAAAAACACTCTATGTTGAATCACGGCTGGACATTTCTGTCGTGATAGTTGCCTCTAAAATTTATCCTCTGACGTCGTTGAATGAAAATACCGTTTGTTCCCAGTTAAGGTTGAAAGATGCGGTGTTTTTTGACGATCGTTTACGCGTGACATATCAAATATGCCATCGGCGTTGTTGCCGATCGTAAGGAACGAAGGTCAGTGGGTGTGTGCAATGAGTCACGCCAGTTACTTATTAGTCACCGTCTTCTTAGAGGAAACTGTCATGTCTACTTCTCCAAAGAGTACACTGCAAACTTGTTTCTTTCTTCTTTTATGGAATTTTAGTATTGATTATAAACAGCAAGTCCATCATGGTAACCTCTGCAAAAACAAATCGATTTGTAGAAATATTTGTTTTGTTCCCCCACAAAAGGATACAATAAGATTATGTCATCTATTGACAGACAGGATGGGGGTTGGAAAAGGGAGCGGGGAGGGAGTGATAGAGTAGAGTGGGTTCCAAAAGCCCTTCAGTTTTTTTTAACGGGGAGGACTTCTTTTCGGTTCCACGTTTTCAGAAATATTGCTCTCTCTCTTCTAAGATTAGTTTGGCTAAAATTGTGCGATTTCGTGATCCAAACCTACTCGACTGAGACAGGCTTTGCCTGTTTGTAAAACAAACGGATCCTGTCAAGTGTGACTTATTGCAGCGACCTTGACATTGGAATATTGCTCGTAAACAACCAAGGTTGCACAGTATAAATACCACCCCCAGAGCTTAACTGGAACAAAGCTACTACAAGCTAACAGAAAACCACTCTAACAAGCCTTTGTATATGAGGTAGTTGAAATGGAGCGTGTCATTTCCCCCGAAATTACGATGCTTTTTACAACCGTTTTGTGCTTTGCTTCTGTAACTATCGTAGTTCTCACCTTCCTGAAATTGTCCAATGTTCGGAGAAAAACTCCTCCCGGGCCGTTCGGTCTGCCCGTATTTGGAAACTTGTTTCAGCTCGGGGATTCTCCGCACATCGCTCTATCAAAGATGGCCAAAGTCTATGGAAGCGTCTTCTCCATTCGCCTTGGTTGGAGGAGAGCAATCGTTTTGAACAGCCACGATGTCGTGAAAGAGGCCTTATCAAAAAGGGCTTACCATTTCTCCTCCAGACCACCATTTCATAGTTTTCAAATAATCAGCAATGGAGGTCGGAGCCTTGCGTTTGGTGACTTTGGAACAGGGCATCAGAGAAAGAAAAAACTAGCAATGCGTGCTTTGTACGCTGTTTTCAGCAATGTGAGCCGTTTTGACGCTTTGGCACAAGAGGTTTCTGAGCGCCTATGCAGCTCTTTGACAGAAGCCGCAACGAGTGAAGCTCTCGACTTTTCAGAGCAACTGAGAACTTTAGTCATTAACTTTGCGTTTAGACTTACTTTTGGAGATAACTTAAAAAGAGACTTTACGCTGGCGTTGCAGAATATTTTGCGGAGAGGAACTGATTTTGTTGAGAATAGCCCTGCTATAAACATGTTAGACTTTTTCCCATGGCTTCATTTTGCTCTACGCAAGCAGTGCAAGGCCTTAGAAGACTCTGTCAAAGAACTCATTGATTTTGTCAGAAGCGTTTACAGTTTGCATCGCCATGTAAATGTTGAGGAGGCAGGCGTCAATGTTGCTGCAACTCTGGATAGAGTCATCGAAGACGAAATGTTGGTCACAAAAGCGAACCCAAACGGTGGAATGAACATGGAGGAAGCAGAGGATGATCGCCTGGATGAAGAATCCATGATGACGTTGATAGCAGATGTTTTTGGTGCAGGAATTGATACAGTGTCTACCGCACTAACCTGGGCACTGCTTTTTATTCTCTCTAATCCTGGACTACAGCACGACTTGCAGGCAGAACTGAAGCGAGAGGTAGGAAAAGAGCGATTGCCTACGCTTGCAGACCGTGCACGGTTGCCTCTGTTACAAGCTACAGTTCTAGAAACTTTGCGGAAGGCTACAGTCATTCCACTGGCAATACCACACTATGCCTCTGAAGACTCTAGCGTTGCTGGTTATTTTGTACCGAAAGGAACGCTTGTGTTGGCGAATCTATGGGCAGTTAATCACGATCCCAATTACTTTCATCGCCCAGACATGTTTGATCCATATCGTTTCCTTGATGAAAATGGTCAAGTTCTTGTTGCACAGCAGGCCTTCTCCCTTCCCTTTTCCACAGGTGGACGGCGCTGTCTCGGTGCAACCCTAGCAAAAGCTCAGCTCTTTATGTTTCTGGGGTGCATGCTGCAGCGTCTGAATTTTCAGCTTGCCACAAGCAAAGAAGAGCTATCCTTCGATGGAAACTATGGATTAACCCTGAGGCCTCGTCCTTTTAAGGTGTATGTTCGACCGAGAGAAATGAGGCAATAAGCAGTGACTCACACTGGAATATCTCTCAAACTCTGATTGTTTTTTACTGATCATAATTTTGTTTCTGGTCATGGTATTTTTTAAAGCCAACAGTGTCGGATTTTTTTTTCTTCAGTAGTAGACGGACGAGAACTGAGAATTCAAGGGCACCCAACAAGCGGATGTTATAAAATTTGCTCGGAATTACCTAAATTGGTCTCGGCCACAACGCTTGAAGACCTCTTTTAGTGAGTTATTATCTGCCCTACAAAATATTTATCTGTTCGGATGTTTTAGGGAACTTCAGGTCGGTCAGAAATTTATAGGTGTCTTTTTCCTCTAGCATTCGTGACATGTCTAATGAAAAAAACTATTACGTAAATCGTGCTCCTTTTCCCGGAATTTTTAGGGGGCGTTTGCTTAAAAGATGATTCTCAAACAAACTTTGGCGAAAATCATAGAAGTTACAAATCTTCAAATTTTATGCGATTTCCAATATCACCGTTGACTATTACTCAGCTCAATTAAATTTAGCGTTGTTCCATGTGGTTTCGAAATTTCCGCGTGCACTTTTCAGACTCTTCACTACTTTTGCGAAATATCTAGGAAATCGTTCAGAAAAATGTCCAAAATCTTAGTGCGCCTCGAAAGTCGGAGTTCAAATATTCGAAAATTCTACCCACCTTCCGTCCGAACAGATATTTACAGAAATTATCCGTTGGGTGCCCCTGAGAATTATCACTCAATTCGATGAAGTATTTACCAATATGTTTTTATTGCTCCTGTATTGCAGTGTTATACTGTAATGATATGTTCATTGCAAGATTGGATAACTTTCTGACGCGCCCGATTTGAGGCAAAAATACTCCAAATTTCTTTTAGTTTTGCTATTTAATGCAGTATTTTTCCAATGTGATCTTATGGCATATTTTCTCAATTGTCATCCAGTGACTGAATTAACACCTATCTAGAGTTTCTACGGTAGGACGCACGTCTCGGTATGTCGAGGTCAAACAAGAAAGATATTATTTTTATCATAAGGAAAGGCCTTTTCTAAAGCAGTCATTCATACCTCTGACCCGAATCAAGAATACATGCATGATTTTTCTGACGGAGCCTGCAGCTCAGCATTTACTGTTTCACTGACATTTTAAGAAGAAAAGACATCAACTCATTCAAGTAGGTAAATAATATATCAGTTTGCGTGAATACAAACTCTATCAAATTCCATATTACATGGGTCATCGGTAATAAATCTTTCCGGTAACACATACAAGTCACCAATAGTTTGCAGACTGAAAACAGGATTCCATCTTTCCAATATTTTTAATCAATGGGCAATTAGCTATTTTCACCAATCCCATAATACAGTTCATTTCGGGGGGTTATTTACATTAAAACCATATCCAGTTCACTGAAGCATGATACAGTCCAAAAAGTAAATAACTTGTATCGTTTTATGTAAAGAACCTCCAAAACGTATTGCACTATGGGGGAAACGGTCGATAATTGCCTCAAAGAGGAGATTAAAGTCAAGAACTTTCATCTTCATTAAGTGTAATGGAATCTGGGCTCACCAAGAGAGCGACTAATTGTTGGAGATCAAGGAGCATGAATTCCCCGCGTGATTTTGCCCGAAGCAAAGATGTGGTGAAACATTGCAAACATTACTAAGTTTTATTTGCATAAAATATTACCCGTTTAAAGTCAATACCTGAACGGCCGAAAACTTGTAGACAAGACTGAGAAACTTTGGAGAATGACAGTTCGCACTTGACATTGATCCATGTACGATTACATGAACGCGTTTGTGTCTGACGCCATGGACAACCTTAAAATTCCGACAAAAAGCCTAAGCATAGACATTTCGAATGTCAGGCAAATGAATCACTTTGACATTTCAGCGAGTGAGAAACTGTTTTTTATTGTAAAATTGAAGAAACGTTATACATGTATCCTGAAAAAGGTAACTCAGCTTTCAATGTCAGCGTAGGCAGCGAGAAGCTCTTCAGTGCTTTAGTAACTAGTTTGAGTTTTATATAGTATAGATTATAGTGTTGATGCGAGCATGACCATCAGTTTCACGCTGTTGCCAGCACCCTCACTGATATGCATAATCATCTTGCTGTTTGTGCTGAGTCAGCATCTTCATGGTACAGGGAAAATATTTGGACAAGTCCCAGATCATAGAGTGGAGCTCAGGCGCGCGAAGCGCGTCAGCCGAGAGCCATGGGTAAGATTTTTTGGGAAATCTATCGATGCGAGAAATTTTGGTTATGACGTCACGTACGTCCGCCCGCACAGGCGGAGGTCGGAGGTGGGGAGGCAGGACAGCCTCTGGGGACGGAAGTGTTCGGGCAATTTTCCTTGGCAGATTTGGCTTTTTTTGATGAGCAAAGAGGCTGAGTTAACAGCAATAAGAATATCTGAGAAACCTATACTGCTAACAACGAGTAAGATTAAGCGTGTGGGTTATAAATTTCCTTAGTATTTTCGTTAAAAACGGGCAGTCAAAACTCGTACGCGTTCTCGTCCTCGTCGTAGAATCTAAAGCTCTCTATTGATCGTATGTGACGTCCCCAGGCTAGCGATTTTGATTGTGCAAAGGACATTTTACCACCTTCACTTGCCGCCGGCGGGTATTTTGTCCAATTATTTTGTCCCAGGGTTGGGGAATTTGAATTTTTCTAAATGAAAATGTCAAATCCCCACCCCATGCCCGACCCCCCTCCCTGGGGCTTAACATCGATAGGTGCATTGCTTTAAGCGAAGAAATCTTCGAGAGAAGCCGAGGAAGGAGAGAGAAGCCCGAGAGAAATATAGAGCGAGAAACAAAGCGCTTATTTATAACGGTTAGCTTTAATGTTTTCCTTTTTAATATATGCCTCGTTGCCTCACATATTTTGTAAAGCTAGCTAAAAAACCAAAAAGACCTGAATACATTTGCAATTCCGTGTTGACAGAGGTTGTGACATTTCAACAATCACATTTATAGGCTTTTCGTGTGAAATGGATGTCCAGTTGCTTTGTTTGACTGTGAAATTTAAGTCGAGTAGTGAAGCTTCAACATCCCCCCACGCGCAACCCCCCGGGCATTTGAATTTTTAGAATTTTTTGTTCAAATGCCCCCACCCTGTGTCAAAAAGCTGTTTAAATGCCTCATCATAGGTCCATTTCAGGTGATCAAATGCCCCCACCCCCGGGAAAATTACCAGATTTTTATAAACTGAATGCATTGGTTTTACGGAGTTTCATGCAACGACACTTGAATACATTCCACTGACATTAATTCCATTTTTTATACACCTACATGTCAATCGTCGCAAATATATTAAAATATTCATAAATACACCGGGTCGGTCAAAGCAACTGACCTCTATAAAGCGTATCCGGCGACGTCGGTATCGTATTGAATTATTGTCTATATTGTAAATACAATTTAATATAATTATGCATTCAAAGATAATATCAATTGGTTCTTAATACCTTCAAATACGGAAACAAGTCTGTGTAGGCCTTTGCTTTTCAACCAATCAGCCACGAATGCGGAATCTTTACCTTTGAATGCATCTAAGTTTGTCTCCGTCATGATTTATCAACCCATGTGGAATGGAAACATGAAATCGAGGCTGGTGATCAAATGCCCCGCCCCCGGGAAGACTAAGATGATCAAATTCCCTGCCCCCGGGTAGGAAAAGTAATCAAATGCCCAGGGTATGCCGGGGGAGAATGTTGAAGCTTTAATTTCACTGGTACTTACGCGAATTTACTACGCCTTAGGTTGACTTTTTAATAAGTAAAGATTTTTGCTGTTGTTCTGAACTGAATAGAGAGGGAGTAAAGTTTGTCAGTCAAACGGAAAATGTTGTGAAAGAGATTACTGTGCATGTAATTTCAGTTTTAGCTGTTGATTAAAATTGTTGGTCATTGTTTGCAAGACTTATTTGCTTACTGCTGTCAGCTCAGGGGTGTTTGATCACTGTAAACTATACACACTTATGACGATTAATTTCGTACTTAATGCAGAAGCATAATTATTTCCATAAACACTATACACTCTTTTTTTTTATAAGAACCTTTATTATAAGAACGTTGACACTGACATTAACCAAAATTATAAAAACGTATCAAGAACATTCCTCAGGCTGAGATTGAGTCGATTGAGAACGTTTTTATTTCGGTGTTCGTATTTTAAATGAAAGCATGAAATCAAGGTAAAGAAATACTTAAGGGCATATTTATTGCATGACAAACACTCATTTTATGAGCAGTTCTTATTTATAATCGTTACAAAATATTAAACTTCAACACCATCAAAGCAAGCACTTTGATAGGTTTTCTAGTCACGTCCGCAAGATTTCAGTTATTGAAAAACTAATATACCATGTAAAATTAAGAACATCTTTAAGAACGTTTTCAGCCTCACAACGCCAAATTAAGAAAGTTCAGCCTCAGCTCCAAAATTAGACGGTTTTATTAAAGTGTATAATTTGCTTTCTGGGGTTAGAGACGGGAGTTCCGCTTTTAGGCTTGGCTACATCTATGTATTAGTTCATGAAGTCAGATCCACTGAATATACAGAACTATTAGGAGTCTATTGACACTGATCTCCATTTTGAGCAAACAGTATCTCTTAGGAGAGCAGCCAGCGAGTAGGCCCTCTCATGAGTTCATAACTGCGAAGGTCATAGCTTCACTTGATTTCATATCCGCAGTTCTTATATGATTCATTTCATATACCATTCATCATTGATTCATTCCTCACGGGACCATTAGAACCCACAAATGACCAGCTCCCAACGTCAGTGGCTTCATAGCTCAGTTGGTTAGAGCGTCGCACCGGAATCGGGAGGTCACGGGTTCAAACCCCGTTGAAGTCCTGAATTTTTCAGGCTTCTCTACGCAATTGCAAAAATTGCGTTCATAACTGCGAAGATCATAGCTTCACTTGATTTCATACCCGTAGTTCATATATGATTCATTTCATATACCATTCATCATTAATACTAGACATATTTAGTTGGAATATTTATAGACATGCCACAAGTCGACCTCACGAGAATCCTAAGAGAAATGTTTTGGCGAGCGAATCGTGATGGATGAGCGAGCGACGATCCGCGCGCGTCTATATGAGACGAAGGACTTTTCGAAAGTCTAGAACACTCAGCGAATAGTCTAGAATCATTGTGTTACAAGATCTTAGCTTATACCACATCCCCCTACCCCCAATTCAATGTCGTGTGAGAATTTTTTGGGCGACTACTAGTAGTAGAATCAACATTGGAGGAGGGGGGAAACGGGGCTGGGTGTTTCAACTAATGTGACGAGTATTGTATTTGTGTGAAGGAAATCGGCAAATCTGCAGAGCATGTAGATCAGAAGTAAAGTCTCTTTAGAAAAGAAGTAAACTGGTTACTAGGGCCCCGTCCACACGTATCCCGATATTTTTCAGTCTGCAATTTTCTCTTTCCGGATTCAAATATATTTCCATCCACACGTAGCGTATTCAAATCGAATTTGCCAGTCCTTTCGTATCCGAAACGAATCCGGATTCACTCTAGTGCTCAGGACTCCTCAAGGAAACGGAGGTAACAGAGCATGGGCAATGAAGCCCTTGGCAGCCATCTTGAGAATTAATCTCACGGTATGGAACTGGGCTCGATCTTGTTATGTCATCCGGATTTAAAAATTTCTGGGTTTGGCGTCCACAGGGTTCCAGATTCATATCGGATTTAAAAATATCCACTCTGGAGAGCGTATTCAAAAAGTTCCGGATTCGTCAGCGAATTCCCCGAATATGTGTGGACGGAAGGTGTATCCGGAAAGAACAAGTTGCGGATTCAAAAATATACGGTTACGTACGCGTGTGGACGGGGCCTAGGTTAAACGGATTGTCTGTCTATTGTGTGAAGTATGTGTTGGAGAATTTTTAGAAGATCAAATAATTAAATACTATCTGGTGTATAAGGGAACACCTCCATTACTCTCTGTACTGCATTTCCATGTAAAGTAATTTACACGGTGTAATTTGATTAACGTAGCGCACACATACTGATGTTAGAGAGGTGGGGTCACTGACGTCTCGTGAGGTTCGGTGTGTATTTAATCTGAAAAATATACAGTCGTGCCAATGTGGAGCTTGCACCAACTCGAGAAGAATTTATATAAGGTGATTAAATTAATTATATGAAAGTGATCGCATGATTGTCAACGATTCACCGTGCGATTCACAAGACATGCCTTAGCTTGACATCTCAGGGGGAAAGAATTTCCAGGCATTCAAGAGCGATCCTATGCCGAGGTTGTACTCTAAGCTAGTTTGTAAATATGAAATCGAAAAAATCCTACAACATTTCATGCTATTGCGGCACGGTTCACCATGGTGAATCGTCTGTTTAATTAAATAAATGAACTGTTTATCTTTAACCTCACCGACGGTTGACCATGGTGAACATTTGAGATTCACCATTCGAAACCTTGTCATCACATACCATTGAGTGGAAAAGCCTAATTAAATTTTCACATTTTCAAACCTATTCTTTTCTTCCTTATAACAGGTATTGGAAGGGCAGAATTTGGAAAGCATTTATTGAGTTATTTCACCAATTATTTCACAAATAATTTGAACTCCGCGTGATAACTTGTCAATGTTTTGTTGTCGTTTATTGTCTTGCACCTGGAACGGTTTTCTTTGGTTTTCTTGATTTTAATCAACATGGATAGGCTAAGTCTAATCATGCTTAATGTTAGAGGTTTAAACAGCTCGAGAAAGAGGGGCGCAATCTTTAGGCAAAGTTGCATCATAAAAACGCCTCAATAAGATTTTTGCAAGAGACATATAGTGCCAATTGTCGTGTCCTCTTAGTACATAAATTAGAGGAGGTTTAACTAGTTGAAGAAGTGATACTAGTTCCGAAGAAGCACACAACAAGTCAACCATGTGCTCTCTTTATTCTTCTCCCTCCTACTGCTCCTTTCCTACTTCATGATATACATACACGAAATGCGCCTGACACACACGACACCAATAATATAGAGAACGTACTTACTTACTTACTTACTTACTTTACTTACTTACTTACTTACTTACTTACTTACTTACTTACTTACTTACTTACTTACTTACTTACTTACTTCAGTACTTACCAACCAGCTCAGCCACACTCCAAATCTCTCCTCCAGCTGTTTCTAGGGCGCCCTCGTTTCCTCTTTCCCTGGGGATTCCATGAAAGAGCATTCCACGTGGTGTTACTCGCTGGCTTCCGTAGAGTGTGGCCTATCCAGCCCCACTTCCCCCTTCTTACTTGTAACGCAATTAGCTCTTCTTCTGCCCGTTCCCACAGCTGCTTGTTACTTACCTTATCCTTCCAGCAAAAGCCAAGAATTCTTCTGAGACAGCTATTAACAAAACTCTCAGCTCTACTTTGTATCCTCTTCGTTGTTCTCCAGGTTTCTGACCCGTAAGCAGAACAGTCTTCACATTTGATCTAATTATGCGAAGTTTGGTTCTCTCAGATAGCTCTTTCAATGCCCATACCTTCTTCAACATGATAAACACTGCTCTTGCCTTTCCAATCCTTGTAAGTGCATCGTTGTCCGTACCTCCAAGGGTGTCTACAACACTCCCGAGATATGAAAACTCTTTGACATTCTCCAACGGCTGCCCCTCGACCACAACAGGTACCTCACTTGTGGTGTTAATCCTTAATACTTTAGTCTTCACCTTGTTAATTCTCAGACCCAGTTTAGCCGATTCCTCTGCTAGCCTTGAAGGTTAACGTTTGTCCTGCATTTGTTGAGGGTTGTGGGAGAGCAGGGAAAGGTCATCCGCATAATCCAGATCGTCCAACTGCTCCCATGGGGTCCATTGTATTCCGTTGTTACCTGCTGAAGTGTTATAACTAAGGAAAAACACACGCAAGATGGCGGATCAACACAACAGACTTTTTTCCCCACACCACGTGCGTGGTGCAACCGCTGACCTAATGTTACACCTGCTTTGGTTACCGATGTCATTATCCAATCAATGGCCAGTAGAAATAGAAAGGGTGATAGAAGACAACCTTGTCGCACCCCTGTCCTCACTTCGAATGAATCTGAAAGCTGACCCTCATGGGCTACCCGACAAGTAAAACCTTCATAGCTAGACTTAATCAATGTAACAAACTTCTCTGGAATGCCATAAAAGCGGAAGAGCTTCCAAAGAGTCTCACGATCTACACTATCAAACGCCTTCTCATAGTCCACAAAGTTGACATACAGGGACGAATTCCATTCCAATGATTGCTCGGTAATCACACGTAGGGTACATATTTGGTCTATGCATAAACGGTCTTTCCTAAAGCCTTCTTGCTGGTCCCTAAGCAGGATGTCCACTGCTGTCCTCATCCTAAACAGAAGTATTCTGTTTAATACCTTACCTAGCATAATACCCCTATGGTTATTGCAATCTCCAAGGTCTCCTTTCTTAGCGGGAACTTTGAAAATAATACCTTCCCGCCACTCTTCAGGGATGCTCTCTTCTTCCCAAATCCTAGCAAAGAGCCTATGGAGGGTATCTACTAATGTTGATAGATCTCCCTTCATGGCCTCGGCAGGAACCCCATCCGGCCCGTCCTTCAGCGCTTGGATAGCTGTCCTAATCTCTACCTTACTTGGTTTATCGCAATTCAAGGGAAGAGTAGTGTCTTATGGGGAATATCTGCGGTGCTTACGGGGGAAGGCCGATTTTGTAACTCTTCAAAGTCCTTATTAATAATAGCAATAATATAGACAAATCGTGGAGTAATGAACGGGGTAGAAAAAGCTTTTTCTGCCCTGGCAGCAAGCATAGTAAAGGTGTCACAATTTTATTTAACCCCAAACTTAACGTTGAGATTGTATAACAAATCCAGAGTGAAAACGGCTGAATACTAATCCTTCTAGTTAGTGTTGGCGATCTACAGCTCGGCTTGGTCTTTCATATACCGGATCCGAAATAATTAAAGTCCACGAAACAAAAGAACAAAGCGAACATAACAATACCTAATTAGCAAGGCCTAATCGAATAATATAATGGTTCTTTTGTCCTTCGCCACTTAGGTCCGGTATATGAAAGTCTTCGCTAAAGCTCGTATGCGCGAATATGACACACCAAATGACTCAAGTTCCCAGATACAAAATCTTCTCCAGCAGTTTCGGGTGAGAATGTAATTGTAAGTGGCGATTTTAATTGTCTGCTTTCAAAAGATGACAAAGAAGGAGGACGTGATCTTTCCTGCAAGAAGAATGTAGTAGCAGGTAAACATATTAATCTCCAGCTTAGATTTGGAAGACCTTTGGAGAAAACTACATCCAAGTGAGAAACAGTTTACCTGGCGAACGCAGATTAGACTATTGGTTTGTTCTCAAGCATCTTTTGCCACAATCATCTGTTTTTAAATGTCATATTCAACTCACCCCGCATTGCAATCATACTCAGTGTTTTTTGGACCTTAAAACAAAGGTGCAGATCCCCAGAGGACCTTGGGTTTTAGAGGACTGTGATTACTGAAAAGATGGCACGTGCAATTAAGCAGTTTATAGAAAGTTGGTTACATGGGACAGAAGTCAGCTTTGCAAAAATGAAGGCCAAAAAAACACCAAGACAATGAAAAAATTCATACAAGAAGCCGAAAGGCTGCAAAAATAAATAAACGTCCAACCAACATCCAATAATATCAATCACTATACAGAAATACTGAAGAAACTAACTTGAAAGAATTTCCCTTAACAGAGCTCGCTATGAAGGCATATCTATGACAAAATTCAATTATCAGTATTTGAAATAAAATCGTTCAAATCATGAATGCATCAATCCAAAGTTGAATGGCAACAAGCCGATTCTGCAAATGGCCATCACGAAAAGAGACATAAGGCAGAGAGGCATAACGCTTAAAGCCATAACGCAAAAAGGCATAGCGCAAAGAGGCATAACGCAAAACGCCATAACGTAAAGAGGAATAAAGCAAAGAGACATAACGCAAAAAGGCATAACGCAGAAACGCATAGCGCAGAAAGGCATAACGCAGCAAAGGATAACGCAAATATTTATAACGCAAAAGGCATAACTTAAAATAGCCATGACGCAAAGGCCCTTTGAAGAATGGAAACTAGCTGTCAAGGCAAAGAACATATAATCGCTATTGAACTTTTTCTTCCTGTTTAACGCCTCTGCGCTGTGGCTCTGCATTATGCCTCATTGCGTTATCCTTTTTGCGCTATGGCCATTTGCGTTATGCGTCTTTGCGTCATTCATACTGGTGGTTATGCCTATTCGCGTTATCGCTATTCGCCTTTTTGCGTTATGCCTTTTCGCCTTCTACCTATTTGCGTTAGGCCTTTTCGCGTTATGCCTTATTTGCCTTATGCCTTTTTCGTTATGGCTGTTTGCGTTATGGATATTTGCTTTATACCTCTCTACGTTATGCCTCTTTCCGTGATGGCCATTTTCAGAATCGGCTTGTTGCCATTGAGCTTTGGATTGATGCATTTATGATTTGGACGATTTTATTTCAAATACTCTGATCATTGAATTTTGTCATCGATATACACTGTACCTCCATAGCTAGCGGTGCCTGTATTCCGGCGCTCCATAGCACGATGCCATGAATTTGGTGAACGTAGTTTTAACCTGGAAAAAAGAAATTATGAAAACAAATTCATCATAAGCCTTAAGACAGGCGACGAAAGCAGTATGACCGATCCAAATTAAATCTTTGAAAAACAGATATAATTTTAGACAATTTTAGAACAGAGGCAAATTTACAGTAGGTTACTATTTTTCGCAGAATTCGCAAGTGAGCGATCCTATATTTAACTTGTTTTTTACCCAGTGATAAGATTAAGACACTAGAGGAAAAAGAGAAACAAAGCTGTGAAGGATTATTGACAGTCAAAGAGTGTAAGGCCCGTTTTAAACGTCGCACTTTACAGGTGCCGAATCGAATGCGAATGAGAAAAATCTATTGTTTTCAACCATTTGCATTAGATTCGCCACATGTGACTTGAAATGCGACGTTTAAAAGGGGCCTAGGGAAGCGCTGAAGAAGTTTCAGAGAACTGATAAGTCCCCGGGGACGGATGGCTTAACTGCTGAGTTCTATATACCTTTTTCTGGGATCTGTTATCCAACAAAATGGTCGACAACTTCAATTACGGTTTTCAAAAGGGTGAGATGTCAATCTCGCAAAGATAAGGTATTATACGGCTTAATCCTAAAAAAGCTCAAAAAGGTGTTACCTTCAATTATAAATGACTCCCAATCAGACTATATGAAAGGCCGGTTTAAGATCCGACTTATATCTGACATCTTACATTTCACAGCTCAGGAAAATTTAGATGGCATTGCTCTTTTTATTGACTTCGAAAAAGGTTTCGATAGCCTTGAACGCTAAACACTTTTCAGTTTGATTCTGAATTCAAGTCTTGGATGAAAGTTTTCTACACAAATATCACTAGCGATTAATAATGGCTATGCATCCAATTGGTTTATATTACATCGTTGCGTCAGACAAGGCTGCTCTTTATCAGGGTTACTATTTATTTAATTTCAGCTGTGGAGATACTCTCCACCGCTATAAGATCTTCAGGCGACATAAAAGGGATCCAGGTAGCCAATCGGGAACTCAAACTTTTCCAGAACGCGGATGACACTATACAGCTTTCTGCAAAGATGCTTTCTCCCTTGGAAAACTGCTGGATCTAGTGAATGCCTTCGGTGATTGCAGCAGGTTAAGACAAATTAAAATGTGTCTAAATCTGAAGCAATGTGACTTGGAAAAATGTTAATAAAAGTGATATGCCTTTCGACGTTAAGAGGCCACAAAGACCTATCTGCGCATTAGGGACATCTTTTTCGTATAACCGTAAACTATGCGATACAGAAAATTTTACTTCCAAATTAAATCAATTGCAGACACTTTTTAATATATGGTCCCAACGTGACCTATCGTTGTATTTAGCTCTTATTAACCGAGCAGGAGGTCTAAATATGGGAGAATCTTGACCGAGCTATAAAATAATCACAATATCCTACCTTATGGTCATAGTTATACATGAAGAAAATGGTTAATCCTCCTTTGTGCAATTATTGTAATTTGTTAGAAACTCTGTCTCACCATAGTTAATAGACTAGAGGGGATGGTTTGGAAGCTCGGCAAACATCATAGGGGCAAACAAAGATGCCAAGATTTAGGTTAAGAAGCTCACGACCGTGCACAATTTTTTGTTTTGCGCTCATACACTAGGCATGAAATACGTAATCAACACGTTTCTATTGGTTAGTTCCTCAGTACGGAGTCAACAACTATTGTGTTTTGTGCACGGTCAAGGCCAAAAAAGAGAACAAAGAACAAACAAACTTGTCGCGTTTCATAACCATTTTCCTGTATTAACTATGGTCTCACATGTTAGTTTTAGTGTAATACGGCTCGTGATTTCTGGGTCGAAGCTATAGGCTGGTGGAACCTTCAAAGAGGTGACTCCTACACAGTAGATGTTCTAAATACTACCAAACAGAGAAGAAAACCTGTCTCTTTAACTATTGTAGCCTGTTGCTGAGATAGACTTGAGCTAAAGACTTTATGCTATCTCAGTCTTTAGACTTTGTTAGCCGGAATAAGATCATCGTACAAAGAGATATTTTCAATCCAAAGGCCAAATGAGCAAGTTTTATTCTGTGTGGAAACCATTCCTTTGTCTGTTACAATACTACTAAGTAAGATAGCAAGACGTAATCAAGTGATCTAGTGCAAGTGCGCATGTTTGTAAAGTGTGTGTTCGAAATAAAGTAAAAACCAAAAAAAAATTTCTTTTAATGTCTTGTACTTTATTGTATTGTACCAGAACCCTTAATGAGCTCCTGATTGCTTAAAGATTATGGCTAGGGTGATTTCTCGAGGCCTTATCTTTTTTTTACATCGATCCGAGGTTAGAAAATATTTAGTAAGTTTCAAAGAATGTAATCCCCTCAGAAGAAATCAATTTCTTCTAAGGGAATCGAAGGGGCGGCTATACACAGACTAATTGAAAATGTACTTTAAAAATGAATGTTGCCTCGCATACGAAATGACGGTCATGAGTTTACAAAATGCGTTGGCTTACCATATAAAACTCATTATTCAAATAAAATTTTCCCCATTTCGCACACGAGTTAATCAGTCATTCCTTCTACATGAAAAGAACAAAATCTATGCGAGTTGGGGTTTAGAAACCATTGCAAAAAGAATTCTTTCTTGTGGAGTTTGGCGTGAACATGAAAATTCTTGCTAAGTAAACAAGATCTAACAACTTGTGCTAAGTTGAGTCTCCCGGGAGTCTTGTTGGAGAATAAAGTGTGATCCCATTCGACTGTATATTTCATATTTTAAATATCTTTTTGTTTGATGGTGGCTTTTTTGCTTGCGTCATTCCTTTTACTCCTTTTTGTCCTTTTTGCGTTACGGAATGCCGTCTCCGGGACACAACTGCTGCAAGAGAAGAACCCTTCGACTGGAGTTCAAGTTGGGGAAGGTCCACTGATCGATAATATAACACAGTAAAAGAGCAAATGCATGCGACGGATATTCGTCAGTCAAACAATAATATTGAGGGTGGGTGTTTCGAAGACAAAATAAAAATAGAAGATTCCCTTACGTCATCTTGTGATTGTTAGAATATAGCAAATCGGACCCTGGTTTAGTTTCGTGTTAAAGGGAGGCTGCGAGATCTTGTTTAGTTTTGGGAAAAACTCATCATGAACATCATCTCCCTTACCATTCATTGCAATACCAAAGGTTTCAACTGAAGGTCTCGTCTAACAACAGTAACAGTAAGAACTATGCCTTGCAACATTCCCAATTTTCCAAATCCGCTCTGATTTTGTCAACTTTTTACGTAAACCGAATTCGGCACCATCAATCCCCCTCTTCTTCAATTCAACTCTGCCGGAAAAACGCTTTATTTTGGATTTTCGATCTTCAACACTTTTCATAAATAATTGAGACAATGAACCTCGTGTGGACTTTAATAAGAGCCCCATTGTGTTTCGTTTTTATTCGTGATTATCCTGAATTGTTAATTTGCTCTGAATTCACTATTATCGTGAATTTTGGACACTGTGTCCCAGGACTTGGGGTAGCAGAGAAAATAAGGAAACAAAAAAATAATATCTGTGGATTGGATTTGAACCCGGAGTATCTACTTTATAGGAACAGCTTCTTTCCGCTTTACCGCTGAAGATCAAAGAAACTTTTATTTAAGTCTACCATAGAAGAGTAATTAGGCCTAACCTAGATTAATCATTTAGACCTAAGATTTGATTTTAAAATGTTTAGCTTTGTCGTGAACTTTGAAAACCAACCTTTTGCAGTGTTTAATGTTGTTTGTTGGCGAGTGATAATACAGTATTATCAAAAAGTGTTTAAAACTACTGTCCCTGAGCAGCTAGCGGTGTGGTGGTTGAGTGGCTGGGTGACGGGTTGATCAATATTCCCAGGTTCGAGACCTATGTCCATCAGTACACTTGGGTTGTCTTTTCAAACAAATAATGACCATTTCCCATAATATAATCCATATCAAGCTTTCAGTCTTCTAAATTCACGATAATGGTGAATACAAAGCAAACAAGACGCCTATATGGGCGTATCCGTGGCATACACAAACAGTTAACACAAATTGTCCAGTTACGGTGAACTTCAACCACTGGTAAACTTAGGAAAATGGCGAGAGATTATTAGAAAGATAATTCTGTAATTGAACTTGAAGTTGTTCCCTGTCAAAACTCTTATTATTAATGTTACTAAATTTGCAAATGCAAACAACAAAGCCCTATTGGGGGTTGTCAGGATACGGGATCTTTTATTATTTCTATTTTTTGAAATACTTTATTCAAATATCACAGTTTTACTTGCCCCCTTGATTCCTTTCATCCAAAAATTACAAAATCAGTTCTAAATCATCCGAAAAACTTATTACAAATCACAGTTCAATAACTTATCATCCTGTATTGAATGTTCGGTTCCGTAATCCTGGTGTAGTTCCTTGAAAACTGTTAAAATCTGCTGTGGCGAAGACAAAATGACAACATCTGCACTCCATTTCTCTCAATGCTCAAAAATCTAAAATCACGAGGTTGCGTGTTCCATAGTCCAGTCCAAATTGTCCAGCATTGACAATTCCATAATCTTGATTTCAGTGTTGGGGCACCAAACGTTCCACAATAACTTGAAATCTCGTTTAGAAAATAGCTTAAATCCCGTAGTCCAGTCCGGTTTCAAATCGCCAAAATTTCATCATCGATTCAAAACTCAACAAAAGCTACAAGTAGTAAATAGTTCTCAGAAACTACAAAAGTTGGGCATGATTCTACACTCGAGCTGAACAAAAAACTATCAAAAACGAAACCAAAAAAACCCTGGTGATCGCTTCTCGAGAGAACATGTACGTAGCTCTCATAGTACGCAATATTTTTGTCGGTGTCGTAAATCATTACAGTGCCATGGTAGATTTTTTTGCTAAACACCTCCTGAGAAGACAGGTAGTTTGGTATAACACTAAACCCAGAAAGATTTAATAAAATAAAAGGAAATCAAGAAACATTGGCCTCAAGGCTGACATGGTGGTCATTTTCAAAATCCCTTACAACGTTTTTGCCATCACAAGCTTAAAGTGCCCCTGTGATAAAAAAAAAAAACCACCTCCTTTTTTCCTTCCTTTTTTGAGCTTTGATTTTTATCCAAAGGCCGTTTCGTGTCGATCTAGAATAAAATATTTTGCCAAAAGCAACAAACTTTGCGAGATGAAAACGTAACTTTTCTGCCACGATATAACAAGTTGCCATTTTGGGAAATTTTTGTTACCTTCATTTTTTCTGTCGTACTTTTTTGGTTGTACAAGTAAAATTGCAAAATCATAGTGACATCGAGTTTAGCGGCCGCCTATGATAAAGTTACCTTGCGTGTTTAATACCAATAACCCAAGAAAAAAAGGAAGCATCTGTGACATAATGACGGCAACGCACCGGGTTTTTGTTAGTTTAGTTTTTTCTTTCAAATGTTATGAAGTTCAGCAAGAAAGGTGCGAATTCAACACAAAGATCACAATCGTTGATGCTAGTCCAAATTTACGCTTGCACAGCACGGAAAAAGCGAAATTCTGGGTAACAATTGTAACACATGTTTGCTTTTTGGATGGGGAGATTTATGTTAGTAACCAGAAGTCATTCATGTTTAGGTGCTCTTAAACACACTTCGAGGAAGAATTCGAGGGATTATCATGCAGGTCTTCCCTCAAATTGTTGTGGTAGCACAGGCGCCCCAAGCTCAGTATGAGGAAATATAAGGATTTGTATGGGAAGACAAGACCTGAGACCTGAGAAGATAATTTTACAAAAAAATTTTCGATTAAAAGCCTAACCTAATTGCCATTGTGGATTGCTTCCCTCCTGTGAGGTTTTTTTCCAGATTCGACGCGAATTTATTCGATGAGGTCCTCGATTGTTAATGGTCATAATACAAAAGGTCAGTTTTATAATGACCGTTGACAACCGGCAGGTACAAAACAAAGGTCACAGGTCATTGTTTTACCACTACAGAAAGTATTTATGAATGCTTAGGATACTGTCTGTATTGGTATAACAATGACCAGTGACCTTTGACTTGTGTTTTGTACCTGCCGGTTGACAACCGAGAAACTGATAATGGCTCAATTCGCGTCGAACCTGGAAAAAAAAACCTCACAGAAAGGAAGCGACCCACAATGGCAATAAGGTTACGCTTTTAAATTGAGAACTTTTTCGTAAAATTATCCTCTCAGATCTCAGGTCTTGTATTCCCATACAAATCCTTATATTTCCCCACACTGGCCTTGGGTCCCTGGGGTGGTAGTGCACTGTAAGTAAGGTCTGTTGAAAGAGTGCTTGAGTTTTAACAAATGAGCCCCAAAATCAGCAGGAATTTGTGACGCTGATGAATAATAAAGCAGATGCTATTTCCAAAACGATGGAATTACCTGGTGATAAATAACCTCGTCTAGGAGAGTGAATTTTTTACTTTGCAGAAAAAATGGTCAACCTCAAGAGTTAAGCGATTGTAATCTTTGTGTTGAATTAGCACATTTCTTGTCAAACTTTATAACACTTACAGAAAAAACCAACATAAAAAAACCCCGGTATCTTGCCATCATTTTGACACAGATGTATCCTTTGTTTCGCATGTTGTTAGTAAACACACAAGGTAATTTGATCACGGCGGCCGCTAAATTCGACGTCACTTTCGATTCTGCAATTTACTTGTGCAGCCATGCCAAAAGTACAATAGAAAAATTGAACCCAGCAAAAATCTCCCAAATGTTTTTCGCTGATGGTAACTTTTTATATTGATTTCACGGTTCAAAATTTGTTGTTTTCATGTCGCAAGTTCTTGCTGATGGCAAAGTACTTTATTCGCGATCGACACCTCCTGAAAACTTCCTTCTGGTCTTCCTAAAAGCTGTGTATCCAAATTTGTTTTGCATAAAGCAGGTTAACAAAATCTGTACCTTGCTTGGTTCGCATTTTTGAGCGTTAAAATAGAATTTTTGGTCCTATGTTAATGACAGCAAGTCGCCCATCCAGATTCTAAGCTTAACTTCAGTGGACATTTGTCTTGGAAAGCTGTCACACGCTCAGAGTACACGATTAGACTTGTGGTGAAGAAGTTGTAACGGAACTTGAAAATGATCAACATGTCAGCCTCGATTCTCTTTTATTTTCTTCTCTGTTTCTGGGTTTAGTATTTTACTAGTAACCACGTCTTCTCAGGAGGCTATTTGCCTATGACATCTACCATGGCACCAATCTCGTACCCAGAGTCCTCGGGCTTCTTGGCCAGCGGGTGAGCGCCCGGAGAGACTCTGGGATAATCGACTTGAACTATATTTTTGATTGGCCGCTTGCGTAACAATGACAGTCCGACAGGAAGTCGGTAAGTAATTCGGAAGCCCCAGAATTTGGAGGGAGATTCAAAATCTAAAACTAGTTTCAGTGCTGTTTGATTTTTTCTACCTCAGAAATATATAAATCACAAAAATAATAAAACGACGAGGTTTGAATTATGTCTTATACCGCACTGGAATTTTCCCACGCTGCTAAAAAGTGATTACTGTTGCTATTGCAAAAGTACCGTGGGAAAACATTACATCAGTCTCTTTGAGGAGAAATCCGTGGAATAAGGTCTTGTCGAAGCCATTCAGAATTACAGAAACATCAAATTGAAGAAGAAGAGGACATTTGTGTCGTTTCCACAAAAAAATTGTCGATCGTGTTGCTTGCACGATGGCATTCTGAACGATGGAATGTACGCTGAAACACTAAAAATACACTCACCGAAAGCGTCAGAGGTTTCATCTTCACTTGCTCTTACAGCAAGCCAATGATCATTTCTCCAGTTTCTTTGTGTGTAAGGCTAAAATTCTTGTTTCTCGAACACTTTCAACCCGCCATTTCTACTGTTTACGGTTTTCTCTTTTCTGTTTCCGGTTAAACTCAAGCGTACGTAATAAGACCGGAACCCACGTTTTCTGGGAAAATGGAGTCGATTATCCCAGAGTCTCTACGGGCGCTCACCCGCTGGCCAAAAAGCCCGAGGACTCTGGGTACGAGATTGCCATGGCACTATAATAATATACGATACCAAAACAATATCTCTACTGTTAGAGCTATATATTACGCAAAGACAACTTGCTTCACCTGGAAAACAAAACGCAGGTCAGTTGACAGCTATGCAATATAGCGCTGTGTTTCTGCATTACCACACGTACGCAACGCGTGCCCATTTTTGCATTTTCTTTGCTAACTAACGATGCTGACAAAAGGAAAGGAAACCTGCCTTACTCAAGCTCACGCCATGTACCGTGGAGGTTAAAGAGTCAGATAGTACTTTATCGGTTTTTGGGAAAACGAACACATCAACTGGCAAAATTTAAATGAAGTATTTGCCGACGTCGCCGTCTTAGATCTTAAGGTCCCTTTAACGCAGGCAGCCGGCTATCGCAAGCCTACTCTATTGTGACTACGAACGTAGAGTGTACTATATTCAATTTAACACACTCGAGAATGTGTTTTTTTCCGGGTTACCTATCCATCTCCAGCCCCCAAACGCTCCTTTTTTCAGACGCAATGTTCTGGCATTATACATGGAATAAAAAACCGACTTTCGAGCGTATTTGTCCAGGATAAAGCGTCATACACAGGAAGCGATGTCCAGGAAATCGTCAACGATGGCAGAATAAAGATACTTTTGACCGAGTAATGTTGTGCAAGTATTGCCGTGAGAATAGTGGTGTTCAACATAGCATTCCATTCGTGAATTACGAGTAATGGATACCACACTCATTTAAGAGCGTTGCATTCAGTTATTAAGAATGCCATTAGGATCAAAGTGCCAGCTCTAGCTAGCGGCTGGCTCCAGCCAGCGGCGAAAGTTTTTATTCGCGAGACCGGCTCCACTCTCAATCAGATGACACAGTTAATAAGGCAAATTAAATTACCAAAACCGCATACTGTACTTGTAATTACTTTGACAAACGATGAAGGCGGCCGGTTTTATTTGAATTTACCTTCTCAGTTGAAGTGGATGACATTTCTTATTCAAGTAGTGTTACCAGCTTATTCCAGTATTTATTATTTTATCTTGCTCCTTTGTGATATTAGTATTACTAATGTGATACATTAGGTTTTGATTGTGTAATATTGGCATTTGATTTATTTAAGGCTTTCAAAAAGTTGTCGTCGTTTTTAGACATCTGTTATTACTCTAGAATATTTTAAAATGCTTTTCTAAGGGTCTAAAATCTTACACAAAGCTCTTCCGTTGGAGTGCTCTCCAAAACCTGTTTTATCAAATGCGAACGAATTGTGGAGGCAGGTATCCTCTGTCAGTCTTTCTTTTTCTGTCTCACGCTCAACTTTTGGAACTGGGTTCAAAGCCGTGCAAAGAGCCTGCTCACTGGCTAACACAACTTTAATTTTACGAAAATACGACTTCAACTATCTTATTTTAGTGTTGTGACCTTGGGATTGGTACAGCGGTCAAAACGATATCCGTGCGGTATTTGCAGATCTTACTTTTCCTGTTTAGAAGTCTATTAACAGCTTCGTAAAATCCTCCTTTTGTCGGCTGGATTATGGAGTCCAAGAGCCACCTGAAAACTGCATTGGGCTGAGCTCCATTTTTATCTAAAAACTTAAAAGTTTCCGCGTTTCTGACTGAATGCTCAAACGCACAAGATTCTAATAGTACGCATTCCTTTCGACGTGGTGCATGAGGCTTCGTACGTGAGGGCTCTGGAGGCAATTGACGAACGTACCACTAATAATAGGCAGTCGGTCGAATAATTAAGAAAGAGTCAATTGTAGACACGTCTTTTCTTTCTACCGTCAAGGTCAAGGTTAAATTGATATTAATTAGCTGAAATGATAGTGGACTACTAAGGAGGACCCTGATGACTCAAGTCTACTTAGAAAAAATCAGGCGGGTGAACCGCTTTGTCAAGGGAAGGCAAACTCAATCTTAGTCCTTGGTTAGACCATTCGAAAGACCACTCAGGGCTTACTTGGGGTAGTAGTACCCATTCAATTTAATCAGATAAATTTTTCCGCAATTTGTGCAAAACAAAACAAAAGCAAAAAAAATAAACTGTGTTTGTGTTGACTTTAGTTGACTAGAGCTAAGTTGCTTCAGATCGACTTTACACAGGGACACCCAACGAGAATATAGTTAAAAACCACTTAAACGTAGTATTGTTAAACGTATTTTAGTATTTAAACGGTAGATATAGTCATATTTTTATCCCCTAAAAATTTTCCATCTGTTCGGATTTTCTAGCTGAAAGTCTAGCGATTCGAAAATTATAGGGATCAAAACTTACCTTTTCAAAAATTTCAGCCAGAAAAAAGGCTCCCGAAAATTCTAGGCGACCTTTTTAGGGTAAAAATCCGTTTAAAATGGGCAATTATACCATTTTTCAGAAGTTCGAAAATCCTAGGACAGGCAGGCAAGCAAGAAATTTACAACAAATGTTCCGAAAATTCTAGATCTCAAATCGTCTTCCGAACAGATATTTTCCGAAAATTGACGTTTGGTGCCCCTGTTTACAGTGTCAAGTGTGATTATCTCAGAGTTTCAATTTGCTTCGTCATTGTATTTAGTAAGAGGGAATTGTTAGCTGACCTTGGCTTTGCCAACCTAAGTGAGTTGTTATTGCTCACAGAGATTGTTACCCATGCGTTCTATTTTTTCTCTGATTTGCTTTTCTTTTGCTTTTCTGTTAGAGTATCACGGTACTTTGGCAATACCAGAGTTCAACTTCAAAAACACTCTATGTTGAATCACGGCTGGACATTTCTGTCGTGATAGTTGCCTCTAAAATTTATCCTCTGACGTCGTTGAATGAAAATACCGTGTGTTCCCAGTTAAGTTTGAAAGATGCGGTGTTCTTTGACGATCGTTTACGCGTGACATATCAAATATGCCATCGGCGTTGTTGCCGATCGTAAGGAACGAAGGTCAGTGGGTGTGTGCAATGAGTCACGCCAGTTACTTATTAGTCACCGTCTGCTTAGAGGAAACTGTCATGTCTACTTCTCCAAAGAGTACACTGCAAACTTGTTTCTTTCTTCTTTTCTGGAATTTTAGTATTGATTATAAACAGCAAGTCCGTCATGGTAACCTCTGCAAAAACAAATCGATTTGTAGAAATATTTGTTTTGTTCCCCCACAAAAGGATACAATAAGATTATGTCATCTATTGACAGACAGGATGGGGGTTGGAAAAGGGAGCGGGGAGGGAGTGATAGAGTAGAGTGGGTTCCAAAAGCCCTTCAGTTTTTTTTAACGGGGAGGACTTCTTTTCGGTTCCACGTTTTAAGAAATATTGCTCTCTCTCTTCTAAGATTAGTTTGGCTGAAATTGTGCGATTTCGTTATCCAAACCTACTCGACTGAGACAGGCTTTGCCTGTTTGTAAAACAAACGGATCCTGTCAAGTGTGACTTATTGTAGCGACCTTGACATTGGAATATTGCTCGTAAACAACCAAGGGTGCACAGTATAAATACCACCCCCAGAGCTTAACTGGAACAAAGCTACTACAAGCTAACAGAAAACCACTCTAACAAGCCTTTGTATATGAGGTAGTTGAAATGGAGCGTGTCATTTCGCCCGAAATTACGATGCTTTTTACAACCGTTTTGTGCTTTGCTTCTGTAACTATCGTAGTTCTCACCTTACTGCAATTGTCCAAGGTTCGGAGAAAAACTCCTCCCGGGCCGTTCGGTCTGCCAGTATTTGGAAACTTGTTTCAGCTCGGGGATTCTCCGCACATCGCTCTGTCAAAGATGGCCAAAGTCTATGGAAGCGTCTTCTCCATTCGCCTTGGTTGGAGGAGAGCAATCGTTTTGAACAGCCACGATTTCGTGAAAGAGGCCTTATCAAAAAGGGCTTGCCATTTCTCCTTCAGACCACCATTTCATAGTTTTCAAATAATCAGCAATGGAGGTCGGAGCCTTGCGTTTGGTGACTTTGGAACAGGGCATCAGAGAAAGAAAAAACTAGCAATGCGTGCTTTGTACGCTGTTTTCAGCAATGTGAGCCGTTTTGACACTTTGGCACAAGAGGTTTCTGAGCGCTTATGCAGCTCTTTGACAGAAGCCGCAACGAGTGAGGCTCTCGACTTTTCAGAGCAACTGAGAACTTTAGTCATTAACTTTGCGTTTAGACTTACTTTTGGAGATAACTTAAAAAGAGACTTTACGCTGGCGTTGCAGAATATTTTGCGGAGAGGAACTGATTTTGTTGAGGATAGCCCTGCTATAAACTTGTTAGACTTTTTCCCATGGCTTCATTTTGCTCTACGCAAGCAGTGCAAGGCTTTAGAAGACTCTATCAAAGAACTCATTGATTTTGTCAGAAGCGTTTACAGTTTGCATCGCCATATAAATGTTGAGGAGGCAGGCGTCAATGTTGCTGCAACTCTGGATAGAGTCATCCAAGACGAAATGTTGGTCACAAAAGCGAACCCAAACAGTGGAATTAACATGGAGGAAGCAGAGGATGATCGCCTGGATGAAGAATCCATGATGACGTTGATAGCAGATGTTTTTGGTGCAGGAATTGATACAGTGTCTACCGCACTAACCTGGGCACTGCTTTTTATTCTCTCTAATCCTGGACTACAGCACGACTTGCAGGCAGAACTGAAGCGAGAGGTAGGAACAGAGCGATTGCCTACGCTTGCAGACCGTGCACGGTTGCCTCTGTTACAAGCCACAGTTCTAGAAACTTTGCGGAAGGCTACAGTCATTCCATTGGCAATACCACACTATGCCTCTGAAGACTCTAGCGTTGCTGGTTATTTTGTACCGAAAGGAACACTTGTGTTGGCGAATCTATGGGCAGTTAATCACGATCCCAATTACTTTCATCGCCCAGACATGTTTGATCCATATCGTTTCCTTGATGAAAATGGTCAAGTTCTTGTTGCACAGCAGGCCTTCTCCCTTCCCTTTTCCACAAGTGGACGGCGCTGTCTCGGTGCAACCCTCGCAAAAGCTCAGCTCTTTATGTTTCTGGGGTGCATGCTGCAGCGTCTGAATTTTCAGCTTGCCACAAGCAAAGAAGAGCTATCCTTCGATGGAAACTATGGATTAACCCTGAGGCCTCGTCCTTTTAAGGTGTATGTTCGACTGAGAGAAATGAGGCAATAAGCAATGACTCGCACTGGAATATCTCTCAAACTCTTATTGTTTTTACTGATCATAATTTTGTTTCTGGTCATGGTATTTTTTAAAGCCAACAGTGTCGGAGTTTTTTTTCTTCAGTAGTAGACGGACGAGAACTGAGAATTCAAGGGCACCCAACAACCGGATGTTATAAAATTTGCTCGGAATTACCTAAATTGGTCTCGGCCACAACGCTTGAAGACCTCTTTTAGTGAGTTATTATCTGCCCTACAAAATATTTATCTGTTCGGATGTTTTAGGGAACTTCAGGTCGGTCAGAAATTTATAGGTGTCTTTTTCCTCTAGCATTCGTGACATGTCTAATGAAAAAAACTATTACGTAAATCGTGCTCCTTTCCCCGGAATTTTTAGGGGACGTTTGCTTAAAAGATGATTCTCAAACAAACTTTGGCGAAAATCATAGAAGTTACAAATCTTCAAATTTTATGCTATTTCCAATATCACCGTTGACTATTACTCAGCTCAATTAAATTTAGCGTTGTTCCATCTGGTTTCGAAATTTCCGCGTGCACTTTTCAGACTCTTCACTACTTTTGCGAAATATCTAGGAAATCGTTCAGAAAATTGTCCAAAATCTTAGTGCGCCTCGAAAGTCGGAGTTCAAATATTCGAAAATTCTACCCACCTTCGTCCGAACAGATATTTACAGAAATTACCCGTTGGGTGCCCCTGAGAATTATCACTCAATTCGATGAAGTATTTACCAATATGTTTTTATTGCTCCTGTATTGCAGTGTTGTACTGATATGTTCATTGCAAGATTGGATAAGTTTCTGACGCGCCCTATTTGAGGCAAAATACTCCAAATTTCTTTTAGTTTTGCAATTAATGCAGTATTTTTCCAATGTGATCTTATGCCATATTTTCTCAATTGTCATCCAATGACTGAATTAACACCTATCTAGAGTTTCTACGGTGGGACCCACGTCTTGGTATGTCGAGGTCAAACAAGAAAGATATTTTTATCATAAGGATAGGCCTTTTTTAAAGCAGTCATTCATACCTCTGACCCGAATCAAGAATACATGCATGATTTTTCTGACGGAGCCTGCAGCTCAGCATTTACTGTTTCACTGACATTTTAAAAAGAAAAGACATCAACTCATTCAAGTAGGTAAATAATATATCAGTTTGTGTGAATACAAACTTTATCAAATTTCATATTACATGGGTCATCGGTAATGAATCTTTCCGGTAACACATACAAGTCACCAATAGTTTGCAGACTGAAAAAAGGATTCCATCTTTTCAATATTTTTAATCAATGGGCAATTAGCTATTTTCACCAATCCCATGATACAGTTCATTTTGGGGGGTTATTTACCTTAAGAAACGGTCCAGATAAGAAGATAGCAACAACGGCAACGAACATGTTGGAATTCAATTGGTATGCAAAAAGGTGATAACTTTTCTATTGTCTGTACTTACTTCTGATTGGCTTAAACAGCAAACGGTTAACAAAACTTCATAAAGCAGTATTATATTCATCCTTACTTTCCAACCATCTTCCATCTTTCATCTGGTCTCAGTTTAAATGAATTCCACAGAAATCGTATGTGGGGAACATGTAAAATTGTAAAGGTTTCTTGGCTTTTGTTTTCAACTCTTGTGATTGCAACACAAAAAAACACCCTTTCAAAGTGGGCTGTAAAAATGAAATTTATTGCGTTAACGGCTTTCCTGTTTAGGTTTATGCATTGTCTGTGTAAAAATGATAACATTCCTATGTGGGGAAAGCCCCGTTGCCGCATAGCAAAGGAAATTGCTATCCACCTTACACGGATCATTACTTAAAACCATATCCAGTTCACTGAAGCGTGATACAGTCCAAAAAGTAAATAACTTGTATCGTTTTATGTAAAGAACCTCCAAAACGTATTGCACTATGGGGGAAACAGTCGATAATTGCCTCAAAGAGGAGATTAAAGTCAAGAACTTTCATCTTCATTAAGTATAATGGAATCTGGGCTTACCAAGAGAGCGACTAATTGTTGGAGATCAAGGAGCATGAATTCCCCGCGTGATTTTGCCCGAAGCAAAGATGTGGTGAAACATTGCAAACATTACTAAGTTTTATTTGCATAAAATATTACCCGTTTAAAGTCAATACCTCAACGGCCGAAAACTTGTAGACAAGGCTGAGAAACTTTGGAGAATTTGTTGACACTTCGCACGTGACCTTGATCCATGTACGCGTTTAACAGATCCTACAAGTGTCTGACGCCATGGACAACCTTAAAATTCCAACAAAAAGCCTAAGCATTGACATTTCGAATGTCAGGCAAATGGATCACTTTGACATTTCAGCGAGTGAGAAACTGTTTTTTATTGTAAATTGAAGAAACGTTATACATGTATCCTGAAAAACGGAAGCCAGCTTTCAATGTCAGCGTAGGCAGCGAGAAGCTCTTCAGTGCTTTAGTAACTAGTTTGAGTTTTATATAGAATAGATTATAGTGTTGATGCGAGCATGACCATCAGTTTCACGCTGTTGCCAGCACCCTCACTGATATGCATAATGATCTTGCTGTTTGTGCTGAGTCAACATCTTTATGGTACTGGTAAATTATTTGGGCAAGTCCCAGACCATAGAGTGGAGCTCAGGCGCGCGAAACGCGTCAGCGGAGAGCCATGGGTCAGATTTTTTGGGAAATCTATTGATGCGAGAAATTTTGGTTATGACGTCACGTAGGTCCGCCCGCACAGACTGACCCAGGGGAATTTGACATTTTCGTGGAAGCTTGGGTCAAATCAACCTCGTTCCCAGGGTCTCTCATCTTAACACCTGGGGCGAGCGAGGAGAGACCCTGGGAACGAGGTTGGCGTCAAATTTCCCACCCCTGGGCACCTAAAGACTGTCAAATCCCCCCACCCCCAGGAACCTTCAGAACATCACATTCCTGCCCTGGAGTAACTTTCTTTTCATTAGATTCTCACTTTTCGAACACCAATGAACGTTCTTCACTGTCGATTTCAAATTCCCTTTTAACAGCTGATGGAAATTTGTCGTGTAACAAGAAACCTTTCCGCTGTTCACGGTACTGAACAAGACCCTAACATTTAGCAAACAACATGAACATTATTAACCAGCTTTCGAATCAATCAAGCATGCACAATGATAGAGTGGAAAATCATGAATATATAGAAATGATACAAAAAGCAATCACAAAAAAAAGTAGAAAGAAACATTCTCGTACTTGTGAACACTCCAGCAAGGACTGATAGAAGTGATGGACCTTATTTACAAAAAGACAAGACCAGGGGCGGAGCTAGGATACGAAAAAGTTTGTAGCGGGGTCCGGGGGCATACTCCCCCGGGAAAATTTTAAATTTTAACTCTCCAAAGTCCCCTTTCCCATGTTTCTTACCGACTTCCGTAAGACGTTGGAAACCGGTATGGATCCACCCCTGAAGCCAGATTCGCTTACTTTTCTTTCAACCACGGTGTCCAGAAAAATCAGGAAAACAAGAGAAGTCCCATAGACCCTATGCAAAAATGGCTGCCTTGAAATTATTCTTTTGTTCATATTCAAAATAGCCCAACTAACCTCGTTTTTGAGACAAAAATTCTAAAGAATTTGTTATTCCGAACGAGGTTAGTTGGGCTGTTTTGAATATGAACAAAAGAATAATTTAAAGGCAGCCATTTTTGCATAGGGTCTATAAACCAAGGTTGAGGATAATTCATCTCCAGGTTCTCTCGGTGTTCCAAGATGGCGGACATGTCAAATTCCCGACCATGGGGCAATGCCTACATGTCAAAATCCCTACCCAGGGAAAGGCTCTCTGAGTCAATTTCCCGTAGGTAGCCCCCCCACTCTGGGGCTTAACTATGATAGGTGCATAATACCTTCAAATACGGAACAAAGTTTGTGTAGGCCTTTGCTTTTCAACCAATCAGCCACGAATGCGGAATCTTTACCGTTGAATGCATCTAAGTTTGTCTCCGCCATGATTTATCAACCCATGTGAAATGGAAACATGAAATCGAGGCTGGTGATCAAATGCCCCGCCCCCGGGAAGACTAAGATGATCAAATTCCCTGTCCACGGGCAGGAAAGGAATCAAATGCCCGCGGTATGCCCGGGGGAGAATGTTGAAGCTTTAATTTGACTGGTACTTAAGCGAATTTACTACGCCTTAGGTTGACTTTTTAATAAGTAAAGATTTTTGCTGTTGTTCTGAACTGAAAAGATTACTGTGCATGTAATTTCAGTTTTAGTTGTTGATTAAAATTGTTGGTTATTGTTTGCAAGGCTTGTTTGCTTACTGCTGTCAGCTCAGGGGTGTTTGATCACTGTAAACTATACACACTTCATATCATATGATATATCTTTATTTACCCTCGAATTTTTAGAGTACCTTGGTGTAGCTAATATCTCCGAGCATTTACCATTCCAACCATGATACACCACAGAAGACAGACCACAACACCGGGAACTACATGCCCTACTCTTTACGACAAGTGTGCGGGTTCTTTTACGTCCCACAAGATTATGAACATTGAAGGGTTGTGAGACGAGACCTCCGGCTTATCGTCCTTATCCGAGAAGACTAGAGAGTCTAACCATTTGCAGATGTAATTACAAAGGCAGCACTTTCTCCTCAGTTATTTAAAGACCCTGAGTGTTGGTCCGGCCGGAGTTGAACTCACGACCTCCCGCGTGACAGCCCGTGCTCAACTAACTGAGCCACCGGTACGCGGTGACGATTAATTTTCAAGAGCGGTGACAATTAATTTCGTACTTAATGCAGAAGCATAATTAATTCCATAAACACTATACACTCTTTTTTTTATAAGAACCTTTTTTATAACAACGTTGACACTGACATTAACTAAAATTATAAAAACGTATTAAGAACATTCCTCAGGCTGAGATTGAGTCGATTGAGAACGTTTTTATTTCGGTGTTTGTATTTTAAATGAAAGCATGAAATCAAGGTAAAGAAATGTAAATTAACCCAAATACTTAAGGGCATATTTATTCCATGTCATACATCTCATTTTATGAGCAGTTCTTATTTATAATCGTTACAAAATATTAAACTTCAACACCATCAAAGCAAGCACTTTGCTCGGCTTTCTAGTCACGTCCGCAAGATTTCAGTTATTGAAAAACTAATATACCATGTAAAATTAAGAACATCTTTAAGAACGTTTTCAGCCTCACAACGCCAAATTAAGAGAGTTCAGCCTCAGCTCCACAATTAGACGTTTTTATTAAAAAAGGAGTGTATAATTTGCTTTCTGGGGTTAGAGACGGGAGTTCCGCTTTTAGGCTTGGCTAAATTTATGTATTAGTTCATGAAGTCAGATCCACTGAATATACAAAACTATTAGGAGTCTATTGATACTGATCTCCATTTTGAGCAAAGAGTATCTCTTAGGAGAGCAGCCAGCGAGTAGGCCCTCTCATGAGTTCATAACTGCGAAGATCATAGCTTCACTTGATTTCATATCCGCAGTTCTTATATGATTCATTTCATATACCATTCATCATTGATTCATTCCTCACGGGACCATTAGAACCCACAAATGACCAGCTCCCAACGTCAGTGGCTTCATGGCTCAGTTGGTTAGAGCGTCGCACCGGAATCGGGAGGTCACGGGTTCAAACCCCGTTGAAGTCCTGAATTTTTCAGGCTTCTCTACGCAATTGCAAAAATTGCGTTCATAACTGCGAAGATCATAGCTTCACTTGATTTCATACCCGTAGTTCATATATGATTCATTTCATATACCATTCATCATTAATACTAGACATATTTAGTTGGAATATTTATAGACTTGCCACAAGTCGACCTCACGAGAATCCCAGGAGAAATGTTTTGGCGAGCGAATCGTGATTTTTCGTACGCGAAGTGGATGAGCGAGCGACGATCCGCGCGCGTCTATATGAGACGAAGGACTTTTCGAAAGTCTAGAACACTTTTCGAAAGACTAGAACACTTAGCGATCATTGTGTTACAAGATCGTAGCTTATACCACATCCCCCTACCCCCAATTCAATGTCGTGAGAATCTTTTTTGGGCGACTACTAGTAGTAAAATCAACATTGGAGGAGGGGGGAAACGGGGCTGGGTGTTTCAACTAATGTGGCGAGTATTGTATTTGTGTGAAGGAAATCGGCAAATCTGCAGAGCATGTAGATCAGAAGTAAAGTCTCTTTAGAAAAGAAGTAAACTGGTTACTAGGGCCCCGTCAACACGTATCCCGATATTTTTCAGTCTGCAATTTTCTCTTTCCGGATTCAAATATATTTCCATCCACACGTAGCGTATTCAAATCGAATTTGCCCGTCCTTTCGTATCCGAAACGAATCCGGATTCACTCTAGTGCTCAGGACTCCTCAAGGAAACGGAGGTAACAGAGCATGGGCAATGAAGCCCTTGGCAGCCATCTTGAGAATTAATTTCACGGTATGGAACTGGCCATGGGCTCGATCTTGTTACGTCATCAGGATTGAAAAAAATATCTGGGTTTGGCGTCCACAGGGTTCCAGATTCATACCGGATTTAAAAATATCCACAATGGAGAGCGTATTCAAAAAGTTCCGGATTCGTCAGCGAATTCCCCGAATATGTGTGGACGGAAGGTGTATCCGGAAAGAAAAAGTTGCGGATTCAAAAATATCCGGTTACGTGTGGACAGGGCCTAGGTTAAACGGAATGTCTGTCTATTGTGTGCAGTATGTGTTGGAGAATTTTTAGAAGACCAAATAATTAAATACTATCTGGTGTATAAGGGAACACCTCCATTACTCTCTCTACTGCATTTCCATGTAAAGTAATTTACACGGTGTAATTTGATTAACGTAGCGCACACATTCTGATGTTGGTTTTTTTAGGCATGACAGCGGTTAGCAAAGGGAATAACTCTAGAGAGGTGGGGTCACTGACGTCTCGTGAGGTTCGGTGTGTATTTAATCTGAAAAATATACAGTCGTGCCGATGTGGAGCTTGCACCAACTCGAGAAGAATTTATATACGGTGATAAAATTAATTATATGAAAGTGATCGCATGATTGTCAACGATTCACCGTGCGATTCACAAGACATGCCTTAGCTTGACATCTCAGGGGAAAAGAATTTCCAGGCATTCAAGAGCGATCCTATGCCGACGTTGTACTCTAAGCTAGTTTGTAAATATGAAATCGAAAAAATCTTACAACAACAACATTAAATAAATGAACTGTTTATCTTTAACCTCACCGACGGTTGACCATGGTGAACATTTGAGATTCACCATTCGAAACCTTGTCATCACATACCATTGAGTGGAAAAGCCTAATTAAATTGTCACATTTTCAAAGCTATTCTTTTCTTCCTTATAACAGGCATTGGAAGGAAAGCATTCATTGAGTTATTTCACCAATTATTTCACCAATAATTTGAACTCCGCGTGGTAACTTGTCAATGTTTTGTTGTCGTTTGTTGTCTTGCACCTGGAACGGTTTTCTTTGGTTTTCTTGATTTTAATCGACATGGATAGGCTAAGTCTAATCATGCTTAATGTTAGAGGTTTACACAGCTCGAGAAAGAGGGGCGCAATCTTTAGGCAAAGTTGCATCATAAAATCGCCTCAATAAGATTTTTGCAAGAGACATATGGTGCCAATTGTCGTGTCCTCTTAGTACATAAATTAGAGGAGGTTTAACTAGTTGGAGAAGTGATACTAGTTCCGAAGAAGCACACAACAAGTCAACCATGTGCTCTCTTTATTCTTCTCCCTCCTACTGCTCCTTTCCTACTTCATGATATACATACACGAAATGCGCCGGACACACACGACACCAATAATATAGAGAACTTACTTACTTACTTACTTACTTTACTTACTTACTTACTTACTTACTTACTTACTTACTTACTTACTTACTTACTTACTTACTTACTTACTTACTTACTTACTTACTTACTTACTTACTTACTTACTTACTTACTTACTTACTTACTTACTTACTTACTTACCAACCAGCTCAGCCACACTCCAAATCTCTCCTCCAGCTGTTTCTAGGGCGCCCTCGTTTCCTCTTTTCCTGGGGATTCCATGAAAGAGCATTCCACGTGGTGTTACTCGCTGGCTTCCGTAGAGTGTGGCCTATCCAGCCCCACTTCCTCCTTTTTACTTGTAACGCAATTAGCTCTTCTTCTGCCCGTTCCCACAGCTGCTTGTTGCTTACCTTATCCTTCCAGCAAAAGCCAAGAATTCTTCTGAGACAGCTATTAACAAAACTCTCAGCTCTACTTTGTATCCTCTTCGTTGTTCTCCAGGTTTCTGACCCGTAAGCAGAACAGTCTTCACATTTGATCTAATTATGCAAAGTTTGGTTCTCTCAGATAGCTCTTTCAATGCCCATACCTTCTTCAACATGATAAACACTGCTCTTGCCTTTCCAATCCTTGTAAGTGCATCGTTGTCCGTACCTCCAAGGGTGTCTACAACACTCCCGAGATATGAAAACTCTTTGACATTCTCCAACGGCTGCCCCTCGACCACAACAGGTACCTCACTTGTGGTGTTAATCCTTAATACTTTAGTCTTCACCGTGTTAATTCTCAGACCCAGTTTAGCCGATTCCTCTGCTAGCCTTGAAGGTTAACGTTTGTCCTGCATTTGTAGAGGGTTGTGGGAGAGCAGGGAAAGGTCATCCGCATAATCCAGATCGTCCAACTGCTCCCATGGGGTCCACTGTATTCTGTTGTTACCTGCTTTGGTTACCGATGTCATTATCTAATCAATGTCCAGTAGAAATAGAAAGGGTGATAGAAGACAACCTTGTCGCACCCCTGTCCTCACTTCGAATGAATATGAAAGCTGAGCCTCATGGGCTACCCGACAAGTAAAACCTTCATAGCTAGACTTAATCAATGTAACAAACTTCTCTGGAATGCCATAAAAGCGGAAGAGCTTCCAAAGAGTCTCACGATCTACACTATCAAACGCCTTCTCATAGTCCACAAAGTTGACATACAGGGACGAATTCCATTCCAATGATTGCTCGGTAATCACACGTAGGGTACATATTTGGTCTATGCATAAACGGTCTTTCCTAAAGCCTTCTTGCTGGTCCCTAAGCAGGATGTCCACTGCTGTCCTCATCCTAAACAGAAGTATTCTGTTTAATACCTTGCCCGGAACAGATAGTAGCATAATACCCCTATGGTTATTGCAATCTCCAGGGTCTCCTTTCTTAGCGGGAACTTTGACAATAATACCTTCCCGCCACTCTTCAGGGATGTTCTCTTCTTCCCAAATCCTAGCAAAGAGCCTATGGAGGATATCTTCTGATGTTGATAGATCTCCCTTCATGGCCTCGGCAGGAACCCCATCCGGCCCGTCCTTCAGCGCCTGGATAGCTGTCCTAATCTCTACCTTACTTGGTTTATCGCAATTCAAGGGAAGAGTAGTGTCTTATGGGGAATATCTGCGGTGCTTACGGGGGAAGGCCGATTTAGTAACTCTTCAAAGTCCTTAGTATTATAGCAATAATATAGACAAATCGTGGAGTAATGAACGGGGTAGAAAAAGCTTTTTCTGCCCTGGCAGCAAGCATAGTAAAGGTGTCACAATTTTATTTAACCCCAAACTTAACGTTGAGATTGTATAACAAATCCAGAGTGAAAACGGCTGAATACTAATCCTTCTAGTTAGTGTTGGCGATCTACAGCTCGGCTTGGTCTTTCATATACCGGATCCGAAATAATTAAAGTCCACGAAACAAAAGAACAAAGCGAACATAACAATACCTAATTAGCGAGGTCTAATCGAATAATATAATGGTTCTTTTGTCCTCCGCCACTTAGGTCCGGTATATGAAAGTCTTCCCTAAAGCTCGCACCAAATGACTCAAGCTCCCAGATACAAAATCTTCTCCAGCAGTTTCGGGCGAGAATGTAATTGTAAGTGGCGATTTTAATTGTCTGCTTTCAAAAGATGACAAAGAAGGAGTACGTTATCTTTCCTGCAAGAAGAATGTAGTAGCAGAGGTAAAAATATTAATCTCCAGCTTAGATTTGGAAGACGTTTGGAGAAAACTACATCCAACCGAGAAACAGTTTACCTGGCGAACGCAGATTAGACTATTGGTTTGTTCTCAAGGATCTTTTGCCACAATCATCTGTTTTTAAATGTCATATTCAACTCACCCCGCTCTGCAATCATTCTCAGTGTTTTTTGGACCTTAAAACAAAGGTGCAGATCCCCAGAGGACCTTGGGTTTTAGAGGACTGTGATTACTGAAAAGATGGCACGTAAAATTCAGCAGTTTATAGAAAGTTGGTTAAATGGGACAGAAGTCCTTTGTCTTCAAGGAAACAGCAGTTTACAGAAACAAAAGACTCTTGTGCATGAGAGATGGGAAAAATGGAAATAAGATGTTTTGCAATCAGTCTTGCAAAAATGAAGGCCAAAAAAACACCAAGACAATGAAAAAATTCATACAAGAAGCCGAAAGGCTGCACAAATAAATAGACGTCCAACCAACATTCAATAATATCAATCACTATACAGAAATACTGAAGAAACTAACTTGAAAGAATTTCCCTTAACAGAGCTCGCTATGGAGGTATATCTATGGCAAAATTCAATTATCAGTATTTGAAATAAAATCATGAATGCATCAATCCAAAGTTGAATGGCAACAAGCCGATTCTGCAAATGGCCATCACGGAAAGAGACATAAGGCAGAGAGGCATAACGCAAAAAGCCATAACGCAAAAAGCCATACCGTAAAGAGGAATAACGCAAAGAGACATAACGCAAAAAGGCATAACGCAAAAACGCATAGCGCAGAAAGGCATAACGCAGCAAAGTATAACGCAAATATTCATAACGCAAAAGGTGTCATTTAAAATAGCCATGACGCAAAGGCCCTTTGAAGAATGGAAACTAGCTGTCAAGGGAAAGAACATATAAATGCTATCGAACTTTTTCTTCCTGTTTAAGTTATGCCTCTGCGCTGTGGCTCTGCATTATGCCTCATTGCGTTATCCTTTTTGCGCTATGGCCATTTGCGTTATGCGTCTTTGCGTCATTCATACTGGTGGTTATGCCTATTCGCGTTATCGCTATTCGCCTTTTTGCGTTATGCCTTTTCGCGTTCTACCTATTTGCGTTAGGCCTTTTCGCGTTATGCCTTATTTGCCTTATGCCTTTTTTCGTTATGGCTGTTTGCGTTATGGATATTTGCTTTATGCCTCTCTACGTTATGCCTCTTTCCGTGATGGCCATTTTCACAATCGGCTTGTTGCCATTCACCTTTGGATTGATGCATTTATGATTTGGACGATTTTATTTCAAATACTCTGATCATTGAATTTTGTCATCGATATACCTCCATAGCTCGCGGTGCCTGTATTCCGGTGCTCCATAGCACGATGGCATGAATTTGGTGAACGTAGCTTTAACCTGGAAAAAAGAAATTATGAAAACAAATTCATCTTTCAAGCCTTAAGACAGGCGACAAAAGCAGTATGACCGATCCAAATGAAATCTTTGAAAAACAGAGACAATTTTAGACAATTTTAGAACAGAGACAATTTTACAGTAGGTTACTATTTTTCGCAGAATTCGCAAGTGAGCGATCCTAAATTTAATTTGTTTTTTACCCAGTGATAAGATTAAGACACTAGAGGAAAAAGAGAAACAAAGCTGTGAAGGACTATTGACAGTCAAAGAGTCTAAGGCCCGTTTTAAACGTCGCACTTTACATGTGCCAAATCGAATGCAAATGAGAAAAATCTATTGTTTTCAACCATTTGCATTAATTTTGGCCTAAGGAAGCGCTGAAGAAGTTTCAGAAAACTGATAAGTCCCCGGGGACGGATGGCTTAACTGCTGAGTTCTATATAGCTTTTTCTGGGATCACATTCTATTATCCAACAAAATGGTCGACAGCTTCAATTACGGTTTTCAAAAGGGTGAGATGTCAATCTCACAAAGACAAGGTATTATAAGGCTTATTCCTAAAAAAGCTTAAGAAGGTGTTACTTTCAATTATAAATGACTGCCAATCAGACTATATGAAAGGCCGGTTTAATTTACCGGCGAAAAGATCCGACTTATATCTGACGTCTTACATTTCACAGCTCAGGAAAATGTAGATGGTATTGCTCTTTTTATTGACTTCGAAAAAGGTTTCGATAGCCTTGAACGCGAAACACTTTTCAGTTTGATTCTGAATTCAAGTCTTGGATGAAAGTTTTCTACACAAATATCACTAGCGATTAATAATGGCTATGCATCCAATTGGTTTATATTACATCGTTGTGTCAGACAAGGCTGCTCTTCATCAGGGTTACTCTTTATTTAATTTCAGCTGTGGAGATACTCTTCACCGCTATAAGAGCTTCACGCGACATAAAAGGGATCCAGGTAGCCAATCGGGAACTCAAACTTTTCCAGAACGCGGATGACACTATACAGCTTTCTGCAAAGATGCTTTCTTGCTTGGAAAACTGCTGGATCTAGTGAATGCCTTCGGTGATTGCAGCAGGTTAAGACAAATTAAAATGTGTCTAAATTTGAAGCAATGTGACTTGGAAAAAATGCTAATAAAAGGGATATGCCTTTCGACGTTAAGAGGCCACAAAGATCTATCTGCGCATTAGGGACATCTTTTTCGTATAACCGTAAACTATGCGATACATAAAATTTTACTTCCAAATTAAATCAATTGCAGACACTTTTTAATATATGGTCCCAACGTGACCTATCGTTGTATTTAGCTCTTATTAACCGAGCAGGAGGTCTAAATATGGGAGAATCTTGACCGAAGTATAAAATAATCACAATATCCTACCTTATGGTAATAGGTTATACATGAAGAAAATGGTTAATCCTCCTTTGTGCAATTATTGTAATTTGTTAGAAACTCTGTCTCACCATAGTTAATAGACTAGAGGGGATGGTTTGGAAGCTCGGCAAACATCATAGGGGCAAACAAAGATGCCAAGATTTAGGTTGGGAAGTCCACGACCGTGCACAATCTTCTGTTTTGCGCTCACACACTAGGCATGAAATACGTAATCAACACGTTTCTATTGGTTAGTTCCTCAGTACGGAGTCAACAACTATTGTGTTTTGTGCACGGTCAAGGCCAAAAAAGAGAACAAAGAACACAGAAACTCGTCGCGTTTCATAACCATTTTCCTGTATTAACTATGGTCTCACATGTTAGTTTAGTGTAATACGGCTCGTGATTTCTGGGTCGAAGCTATAGGCTGGTGGAACCTTCAAAGAGGTGACTCCTACACAGTAGATGTTCTAAATACTACCACACAGAGAAGAAAACCTGTCTCTTTAACTATTATATCCCGTTGCTGAGATAGACTTGAGCTAAACACTTTATGCTATCTCAGTCTTTAGACTTTGTTAGCCGGAAGAAGATCATCATACAAAGAGATATTTTCAATCCAAAGGCCAAATGAGCAAGTTTTATTCTGTGTGGAAACCATTCGTTTGTCTGTTACAATACTAGTAAGTAAGATAGCAAGACGTAATCAAATGATCTAGTGCAAGTGCGCATGTTTGTAATGTGTTTGTTCGAAATAAAGTAAAAACCAAAAAAAAAAATTTTTTTATGTCTTGTATTTTATTGTATTGTACCAGAACCCTTAATGAGCTCCTGATTGCTTAAAGATTATGGCTAGGGTGATTTCTCGAGGCCTTATCTTTTTTTTACATCGACCCGAGGTTAGAAAATATTTAGTAAGTTTCAAAGAATGTAATCCCCTCAGAAGAAATCAATTTCTTCTAAGGGAATCGAAGGGGCGGCATGTACACAGACTAATTGAAAATGTAACGGTTACCTTTAAAAATGAATGTTGCCTCGCATACGAAATGACGGTCATGAGTTTACAAAATGCGTTGGCTTACCATATAAAACTCATTATTCAAATAAAATTTTCCCCATTTCGCACACGAGTTAATCAGTCATTCCTTCTACATGAAAAGAACAAAATCTATGCGAGTTGGGGTTGAGGGTTCAGAAACTCATAGCAAAAAGAAGTCTTTCTTGTGGAGTTTGGTGTGAACATGAAAATTCTTGCTAACTAAACAAGATCTAACAACTTGTGCTAAGTTGAGTCTCCCTGGAGTCTTGTTGGAGAAGAAACTGTGATCCCATTCGACTGTATATTTCATATTTTAAATTGCTTTTTGTTTGATGGTGGCTTTTTTGCTTGCGTCATTCCTTTTACTCCTTTTTGCGTTACGGAATGCCGTCTCCGGGACACAACTGCTGCAAGAGAAGAACCCTTCGACAGGAGTTCAAGTTGGGGAAGGTCCACTGATCGATAATATAACACAGTGAAAGAGCAAATGCATGCGACGGATATTCGTCAGTCAAACAATAATATTGAGGGTGGGTGTTTCGAAGACAAAATAAAAATAGAAGATTCCCTTACGTCATCTTGTGATCGTTAGAATATAGCAAATCGGACCCTTGTTAAGTTTCGCGTTAAAGGGAGGCTGCGAGATCTTGTTTAGTTTTGGGAAAAACTCATCATGAACATCATCTCCCTTACCATTCGTTGTAATACCCAAGGTTTCAACTGAAGGTCTCGTTTCACAACAGTAACAGTAACAACTATGCCTTGCAACATTCCCAATTTTCCAAATCCGCTATGATTTTGTCAACTTTTTACGTAAACCGAATTCGGCACCATCAATCCCCCTCTTGTTCAATTCAACTCTGCCGGAAAAACACTTTATTTTGGATTTTCGATCTTCAACACTTTTCATAAATAATTGAGACAATGAACCTCGTGTGGAATTTAATAAGAGCCCCATTGTGTTTCGTTTTTATTCGCGATTATCCTGAATCGTTCATTTGCTTTGAATTCACTATTATCGTGAATTTTGGACACTGTG
>NC_090870.1:18948450-18968450 GCF_036669935.1 Montipora foliosa | reverse complement strand
TTCATGGATAACGCTTAAAACCGAATGTACGCAGTCTGAAGAGAAATTAGTAGTTGAGTTGCGCAAAAGCCTTTCCACAATCATTCGCTCCTGAGAAGCCTTTTCAGGCTGAAAATTAGTCAACAGTTTCATCCAAGAAACCGAGAAGGACGCTTTCCGATAGTTTTGGAGATTACTCGCGAAGGATTCCTGTGCCAAGGTAGAAAATCTGCGACAAAATCCCGCCACCAAGAGTTGGAAGTTTGGCTCTTCGGGGGCGCAAAACAAATGTTCGGCAAAATGCTTTCGATCCGTTTGGGAGTTAACGCGTGGGTCCTTCAATCCTTCAACAGTTGACCTTATACGCTGTTCCACTTTCTTCGCTTCTTCTGAAGAGAAAATCCAAGCGGCAACATCTTCCATCTCCTTGCTGTCCAGTGCCGTATTGCTAACTTTGGTTTTCTTTCGCCGCTGTGAGGTCTTCGCAGTCGCGGCATTTCGTTTTGCACGCTTTCTCCTTTCACCGCCGTCGCAAGAGGTCTTTTGACTGACCAAATTCTCTTCTTCACTTTCGCTATCAGAGGATGCACTATATTCACTCGACGAGACATCGTATCAGAACTTTCGTCCGATGAGTCAACTGCTAATCCCTCCTCGCAGTCCGCCATTACCGATTTCTCAGCCTGATCGTGTGGGTAAAACAATGACTGTCATAGCTCTGTTTTATTGGCTCTTCGAACTGAGGGCGTGTGAAACTTCCCCTGGGAGGCGTTCTAATAATAGATCTACTCGGGAAAGGGTTGACTCCTAGGCCAAGTATGGGAGATAGAGGCTCCTCTTGATGAGCTCCTGTTAACACAAATTGTCCAGTTACAGTGAACTTCAACCACAAGTAAACTTAGGAAAATGGCGAGAGATTATTAGAAAGACAAATCTGTAATTGAACTTGAAGTTGTTTCCTGTCAAAACTCTTATTCTTAATGTTACTAAATTTGCAAATGCAAACAACAAAGCCCTATTGGGGATTATCAGGATACGGGATCTTTTATTATTTCTATTTTTTGAAATACTTTATTCAAATACCAAAGTTTTACTTGCCCCCTTGATTCCTTTGATACAAAAATTACAAGATCAATTCTAAATCATGCGAAAAACTTATTACAAATCACAGTTCAATAACTTATCATCCTGTATTGAAAGTCCGGTTCCGTAATCCTGGTGCAGTTCCTTGAAAACTGTTAAAATTTGCCGTGGCGAAGACAAAATGACAACATCTGCACTCCATTTCTCTCAATGCTCAAAAATCTAAAATCACGTAGTTGCGTGTTCCATAGTCCAGACCAAATTGTCCAGCATCAACAATTCCATAATCTTGATTTCAGTGTTGGGGCACCAAACGTTCCACAATAACTTGAAATCTCGTTGAGAAAATAGCTTAAATCCAGTAGTCCAGTCCGGTTTCAAACCGCCAAAATTTCACCATCGATTCAAAACTCAACAAAAGCTACAAGTACAAAAGTTCAGCATGATTCTACAATCGAGCTGAACAAGCTAGAGCTGGTGGCTTCTCGAGAGAACAGATACACAGCCGAAACTGTTCGGTGCTTGCATCATACGGCCCTGAAAAAAGTACCGTAGTACAATGGTACTTGATCGTAGCCTTGGCCGAAAAACTAATCTTAGCCAAAAGGCCGAGAAGCGATCAGGTTACGGGATACTTAGGTAAGAAAATTGTGGGGATACGGGATATTTGGGGGAGGGTGAGGGAATGAGGAGATACAGGATGTTTTTAACATAAGACTGATAAGAACGCATTGCGTACGTGTGGTAGTGCAGTAACTTGACTGTTTTTCTTTCCGTAACTGTCAACTGAGCTGCGTTTTGTTTTTCAGGAGATTCAAGTTGTCCTTGCGTAATCATCATCTACGTAGCTCTAATAGTACGCGATATTTTTGTCGGTGCCGTAAATCATTACAGTGCCATGGTAGATGTCTTTGCTAAACACCCCCAAAGAAGACATGTAGTTCGGTATAACATTAAACCCAGAAAGATTGAATAAAATAAAAGGAAATCAAGAAACATTGGCCTCAAGGCTGACATGGTGATCATTTTCAAAATCCCTTACAACGCTTTTCCCATCATAAGCTTAAGCGTGTTGTCGGCAAGAAAGGTGCGAATTCAACAAAAAGATCACAATCGTTGATGCTTGTCCAAATTTACGTGGCTTGCACGGCACGGAAAAAGCGAAATTCTGGGTAACAATTGTGACATATGTTTGCTTTTTGGATGGGGAGATTTATGTTAGTAACCAAAAGTCATTCATGTTTAGGTGCTCTTTAACACACTTCGAGGAACAATGCGAGGGATTATCATGCAAGTCTTCCCTCAAATTGTTGTGGTAGCACAGGCGCCCCAAGCTCACTATGAGGGAATATAAGGATTTGTATGGGAAGACAAGACCTGAGACCTGAGAAGATAATTTTACGAAAAAATTCTCGATTAAAAAGCCTAACCTTATTGCCTTTGTGGATCGCTTCCTTCCTGTGAGGTTTTTTTCCAGATTCGACGTGAATTTATTCGATGAGGTCCTCGATTGTCAACGGTCATAATACAAAAGGTATTTTATAATGACCGTTGACAACCGGCAGGTACAAAACACAGGTCACAGGTCATTGTTTTACTACTACAGAAAGTATTTATGAATGTTTAGGATACTGTTTGTATTGGTAAAACAATGACCAGTGACCTTTGACTTGTGTTTTGTACCTGCCGGTTGACAACCGAGAAACTGATAATGGCTCAATTCGCGTCGAATCTGAAAAAAAGAAACCTCACAGAAAGGAAGCGACCCACAATGGCAATAAGGTTAGGCTTTTAAATTGAGAACTTTTTCGTAAAATTATCCTCTCAGATCTCAGGTCTTGTATTCCCATACAAATCCTTATATTTCCCCACACTGGCGTTGGGTCCCTGGGGTGGTAGTGCACTGTAAGTAAGGTCTGTTGGAAGAGTGCTTGAGTTTTAACAAATGAGCCCCAAAATCAGCAGGAATTTGTGACGCTGATGAATAATAAAGCAGATGCTATTTCCAAAACGATGGAATTACCTGGTGATAAATAACCTCGTCTAGGAGAGTGAATTTTTTACTTTGCAGAAATAATGGTCAACCTCAAGAGTTAAGCGATTGTAATCTTTGTGTTGAATTAGCACATTTCTTGTCAAACTTCATAACACTTACAGAAAAAACCAACCTAAAAAAACCCTGGTATCTTGCCATCATTTTGACACAGATGTATCCTTTGTTTCGCATGTTGTTAGTAAACACACAAGGTAATTTGATCACGACGGCCGCTAAATTCGACGTCAATTTCGATTCTGCAATTTACTTGTGCAGCCAAAAGTACAATAGAAAAATTGAACCCAACAAAAATCTCCCAAAATATTTTTCGCTGATGGTAACTTTTTATATTCGCGGTTCAAAATTTGTTGTTTTCATGTCGCAAGTTGTTCCTGATGGCAAAGTATTTTATTATCGATCGACACTTCCTGAAAACTTCCTTCTGATCTTCCTAAAAGTTGTGTATCCAAGTTTGTTTTGCATAAAGCAGGTTAACAAAATCTGTATCTCGCTTGGTTCGCATTTTTGAGTGTTAAAATAGAATTTTTGGTCCTATGTTAATGACTGTAAGTCGCCCATCCAGATACTAAGCTTAACTTCAGTGGACATTTGTCTTGGAAAGCTGTCACACGCTCAGAGTACACGATTAGACTTGTGGTAAAGAAGTTGTAAGGGAACTTGAAAATGATCAACAAGTCAGCCTCGATTCTCTTTTATTTTCTTCTCTGTTTCTGGGTTTAGTATTTTACTAGTAACCACGTCTTCTCAGGAGGCTATTTGCCTATGACATCTACCATGGCACTATAATTTTATACGATACCAAACTGAATATCTTTACTGTTAGAGCTATATATTACGCAAAGACAACTTGCTTCACCTGGAAAACAAAACGCAGCTCAGTTGACAGTTATGCAATATAGCGCTGTGTTACTGCATTACCACACGTACGCAACGCGTGCCCATTTTTGCATTTTCTTTGCTAACTAACGATGCCGACAAAAGGAAAGGAAACCTGCCTTACTCAAGCTCAGCCCGTGTACCGTGGAGGTTAAAGAGTCAGATAGTACTTTATCGGTTTTTGGGAAAACGAACACATCAACTGGCAAAATTTAAATGAAGTATTTGCCGACGTCGCCGTCTTAGATCTTAAGGTCCCTTTAACGCAGGCAGCCGGCTATTGCAAGCCTACTCTATTGTGACTACGAACGTAGAGTGTACTATATTCAATTTGACGCACTCGAAAATGTGTTTTTTTCCGGGTTACCTATCCATCTCCAGCCCCCAAACGCTCCTTTTTTCCGACGCAATGTTCTGGCATTATACATGGAATAAAAAACCGACTTTCGAGCGTATTTGTCCAGGATAAAGCGTCATACACGGGAAGCGATGTCCAGGAAATCGTCAACGATGGCAGAATAAAGATACTTTTGACCGAGTAATGTTGTGCAAGTATTGCCGTGAGAATAGTGGTGTTCAACATAGCATTCCATTCGTGAATTACGAGTAATGGATACCACACTCATTTAAGAGCGTTGCATTCAGTTATTAAGAAGGCCATTAGGATCAAAGTGCCAGCTCTAGCTAGCAGCTGGCTCCAGCCAGCGGCGAAAGTTTTTATTCGCGACACCGGCTCCACTCTCAATCACATGACACAGTTAATAAGGCAAATTAAATTACCAAAACCGCATACTGTACTTGTAATTACTTTGACAAGCGATGAAGGCGGCCGCTTTTATTTGAATTTACCTTCTCAGTTGAAGTGGATGACATTTATTATTCAAGTAGTGTTACCAGCTTATTCCAGTATTTATTATTTTATCTTGCTCTTTTGTGATATTAGTATTACTAATGTGATACATTAGGTTTTGATTGTGTAATATTGGCATTTGATTTATTTAAGGCTTTCAAAAAAGTTTTTAGACATCTGTTATTACTCTAGAATGTTATAAAATGCTTTTCTAAGGGTCTAAAATCTTACACAAAGCTCTTCCGTTGGAGTGCTCTCCAAAACCTGTTTTATCAAATGCGAACGAATTGTGGAGGCAGGTATCCTCTGTCAGTCTCTCTTTTTCTCTGTCTCACGCTCAACTTTTGGAACTGGGTTCAAAGCCGTGTAAAGAGCCTGCTGATTGGCTAACACAACTTTAATTTTGCGAAAATACGACTTCAACTATCTTATTTTAGTGTTGTGACCTTGGGATTGATACAGCGGTCAAAACGATATCCGTGCGGTATTTGCAGATCTTACTTTTCCTGTTTAGAAGTCTATTAACAACTTCGTAAAATCCTCCCATTGTCGCCGGGATTATGGAGTCTAAGAGCCACCTGAAATCTGCATTGGGCTGAGCTCCATTTTTATCTAAAAACTTAAAAGTTTCCGCGTTTCTGACTGAATGCTCAAACGCACAAGGTTCTAATAATACGCATTCCTTTCGACGTGGTGCATAAGGCCTCGTACGTGAGGGCTCTGGAGGCAATTGACGAACGTACCACTAGTAATAAGCAGTCGGTCGAATAATTAAGAAAGAGTCAATTGTAGACACGTCTTTTCTTTCTACCGTCAAGGTCAAGGTTAAATTGATATTAATTTAGTTGAAATGATAGTGGACTACTAAGGAGGACCCTGATGACTCAAGTCTACTTAGAAAAAATCAGGCGGGTGAACCGCTTTGTCAAGGGAAGGCAAACTCAATCTTAGTCCTTGGTTAGACCATTCGAAAGACCACTCAGGGCTTACTTGGGGTAGTAGTACCCATTCAATTTAATCAGATAAATTTTCCCGCAATTTGTACAAAACAAAACAAAAGCAAAAAAATAAACTGTGTTTGTGTTGACTTCAGTTGACTAGAGCTAAGTTGCTTCAGATCGACTTCACAGTGTCAAGTGTGATTATCTCAGAGTTTCAATCAACCTCGTTCCCAGGGTCTCTCTTCTCTGCCTCCATTGTCGTTGAGAAAAGACCCTGGTTCACTCTGGTCACGTGGCACTCGTCAACAAACATTTTCCCACTAGGGTAGTGTTTTCGTTATATTTTGATTCCGCAACTGGGCGAAAGAGTATTCGTTTGACAAGGCATTTTTTATATAAGTGATCTTTATCTTACGATGTAAGTATCAAAAAGGTCAAAAGAGCGGATGTTTTATACCCACAGGAAATGAATTCCCGTACAAGCGGTCAACCTAAATACAAGAGCTTTCGTGATCGACAAGACAACTTCAAAAGTTCCATGTAGGGCCTCGATTGACGTTCACAAAAAAAAAATTGATTTCGTTAGTAGCTAAAGCTGCTTCTCCAGAACAAACACTAACATAAAAGAATACACCAAGTACTACGATTGCTTGATAAAAATGTCTCTTTTATTTTACCGCGGCTAAAAATATACACGCTATGAAAGCGCTGTGCAGTGGTAAGAAATATCTTAACGACATCGACGATTTACACGAAGTTAAAAATATAAATATCTTAAGTCAAAACGGTCAACTCGCTGTTCAAGATTGCGACTTTAGGAGTCACGTTGTTAAACATTCGAAAGAAAAACGAAAATCAAGGAACAAAATAAAATACATGCACATGTCAATACAGTTTGATTTGATGATTTGAGGTCGATAACAACACACCGGTTGATCGCTGAACATGTTTGTTTCCCATGGATAAACGTTTCGCTTGTTTTCTTGCACGACAAAATCTTCTTTCCTTTAAAATTGTCGGAAACTATTAGCATACTTCGTTGATCCGGACCTTCACACGGGTGAAAACTTGAATAACGCGAGGATATTTTCTGTGGTGTCCGATCGATTTGACCACAACTTTTGCCTTTCACGTCGAATTCCATATGTGTAGTACATAAAATATTGCCGTCAAAAGTTATTTCGATGGTCATCTGGCCACAAAATCAATTGCGTGCGGATTCCATTCTTTGCAACGTCGACATGGCCTACATTGCCTCCCATCCCCTAACACACATTTGGTGAACCTTCCAGATTCTGGCAGACACGTGACCAGAGTGAACCAGGGTCTTTTCTCAACGACGATGGAGGCAGAGAAGAGAGACCCTGGGAACGAGGTTGAGTTTCAATTTGCTTCGTCATTGTATTTAGTAAGTGGGATTTGTTAGCTGACCTTGGCTTTGCCAACCTAAGTGAGTTGTTATGTATTCCTCACAGAGATTGTCACCCATGCGTTCTATTTTTTCTCTGATTTGCTTTTCTTTTGCTTTTCTGTTACAGTATCACAGTACTTTGGCAATACCAGAGTTCCAACTTCAAAAACACTCTACGTTGAATCACGGAATGAAAATACCGTCTGTTCCCAGCGGCAGCGAAAGCTGCGGTGTTTTTTGACGATCGTTTACGCGTGACATATCAAATATGCCATCGCCGTTGTTGCCGATCGTAAGGAACGAAGGTCAGTGGGTGAGTGCAATGAGTCACGCCAGTTACTTATTAGTCACTGTCTGCTTAGAGGAAACTGTCATGTCTACTTCTCCAAAGAGTACACTGCAAACAAAGCAAGTCCGTCATGGTAACCTCTGCAAAAACAAATCGATTTGTAGAAATATTTGTTTTGTTCCCCCACAAAAGGATACAATAAGATTATGTCATCTATTGACACAGACAGGATGGGGGTTGGAAAAGGGAGCGGGGAGGGAGTGCTAGAGTAGAGTGGGTTCCAAAAGCCCTTCAGTTTTTTTTTTAACGGGGAGGACTTCTTTTCGGTTCCACGTTTTAAGAAATATTGCTCTCTCTCTTCTAAGATTAGTTTGGCTAAAATTGTGCGATTTCGTGATCCAAACCTACTCGACTGAGACAGGCTTTGCCTTTTTGTAAAACAAACGGATCCTGTCAAGTGTGACTTATTGCAGCGACCTTGACATTGGAATATTGCTCGTAAACAACCAAGGTTGCACAGTATAAATACCACCCCCAGAGCTTAACTGGAACAAAGCTACTACAAGCTAACTGAAAACCACTCTAACAAGCCTTTGTATATGAGGTAGTTGAAATGGAGCGTGTCATTTCCCCCGAAATTACGATGCTTTTTACAACCGTTTTGTGCTTTGCTTCTGTAACTATCCTGGTTCTCACCTTACTGCAATTGTCCAATGTTCGGAGAAAAACTCCTCCCGGACCGTTCGGTCTGTCTGTATTTGGAAACTTGTTTCAGCTCGGGGATTCTCCGCACATCGCTCTATCAAAGATGGCCAAAGTCTATGGAAGCGTCTTCTCCATTCGCCTTGGTTGGAGGAGAGCAATCGTTTTGAACAGCCACGATGTTGTGAAAGAGGCCTTATCAAAAAGGGCTTGCCATTTCTCCTCCAGACCACTATTTCATAGTTTTCAAATAATCAGCAATGGAGGTCGGAGCCTTGCGTTTGGTGACATTGGAACAGGACATCAGAGAAAGAAAGAACTAGCAATGCGTGCTTTGTACGCTGTTTTCAGCAATGTGAGCCGTTTTGACACTTTGGCACAAGAGGTTTCTGAGCGCTTATGCAGCTCTTTGACAGAAGCCGCAACGAGTGAAGCTCTCGACTTTTCAGAGCAACTGAGAACTTTAGTCATAAACTTTGCGTTTAGACTTACTTTTGGAGATAACTTAAAAAGAGACTTTACGCTGGCGTTGCAGAATATTTTGCGGAGAGGAACTGATTTTGTTGAGAATAGCCCTGCTATAAACTTGTTAGACTTTTTCCCATGGTTTCATTTTGCTCTACGCAAGCAGTGCAAGGCCTTAGAAGACTCTGTCAAAGAACTCATTGATTTTGTCAGAAGCGTTTACAGTTTGCATCGCCATGTAAATGTTGAGGAGGCAGGCGTCAATGTTGCTGCAACTCTGGATAGAGTCATCCAAGACGAAATGTTGGTCACAAAAGCGAACCCAAACGGTGGAATTAACATGGAGGAAGCAGAGGATGATCGCCTGGATGAAGAATCCATGATGACGTTGATAGCAGATGTTTTTGGTGCAGGAATTGATACAGTGTCTGCCGCACTAACCTGGGCACTGCTTTTTATTCTCTCTAATCCTGGACTACAGCACGACTTGCAGGCAGAACTGAAGCGAGAGGTAGGAAAAGAGCGATTGCCTACGCTTGCAGACCGTGCACGGTTGCCTCTGTTACAAGCTACAGTTCTAGAAACTTTGCGGAAGGCTACAGTCATTCCACTGGCAATACCACACTATGCCTCTGAAGACTCTAGCGTTGCTGGTTATTTTGTACCGAAAGGAACGCTTGTGTTGGCGAATCTATGGGCAGTTAATCACGATCCCAATTACTTTCATCGCCCAGACATGTTTGATCCATATCGTTTCCTTAATGAAAATGGTCAAGTTCTTGTTGCACAGCAGGCCTTCTCCCTTCCCTTTTCCACAGGTGGACGGCGCTGTCTCGGTGCAACCCTCGCAAAAGCTCAGCTCTTTATGTTTCTGGGGTGCATGCTGCAGCGCCTTAATTTTCAGCTTGCTGCAAGCAAAGAAGAGCTATCCTTCGATGGAAACTATGGATTAACCCTGAGGCCTCGTCCTTTTAAGGTGTATGTTCGACCGAGAGAAATGAGGCAATAAGCAATGACTCGCACTGGAATATCTCTCAAACTCTGATTTCTTTTTACTGATCATAATTTTGTTTCTGGTCATGGTATTTTTTAAAGCCAACAGTGTCGGAGTTTTTTTTCTTCAGTAGTAGACGGACGAGAACTGAGAATTCAAGGGCACCCAACAACCGGATGTTATAAAATTTGTCTCTAAATTGGTCTCGGCCACAACGCTTGAAGACCTCTTTTAGTGAGTTATTATCTGCCCTACAAAATATTTATCTGTTCGGATGTTTTAGGGAACTTCAGGTCGGTCAGAAATTTATAGGTGTCTTTTTCCTCTAGCATTCGTGACATGTCTAATGAAAAAAACTATTACGTAAATCGTGCTCCTTTTCCCGGAATTTTTAGGGGACGTTTGCTTAAAAGATGATTCTCAAACAAACTTTGGTGAAAATCATAGAAGTTACAAATCTTCAAATTTTATGCTATTTCCAATATCACCGTTGACTATTACTCAGCTCAATTAAATTTAGCGTTGTTCCATCTGGTTTCGAAATTTCCGCGTGCACTTTTCAGACTCTTCACTACTTTTGCGAAATATCTAGGAAATCGTTCAGAAAAAAATGTCCAAAATCTTAGTGCGCCTCGAAAGTCGGAGTTCAAATATTCGAAAATTCTACCCACCTTCCGAACAGATATTTTGAAAAATTACCCGTTGGGTGCCCCTGAGAATTTTCATTCCATTCGATGAAGTATTTACCAATACGTTTTTATTGCTCCTGTATTGCAGTGTTATACTGATACGTTCATTGCAAGATTGGATAACTTTCTGACGCGCCCTATTTGAGGCAAAAATACTCCAAATTTCTTTTAGTTTTGCTATTTAATGCAGTATTTTTCCAATGTGATCTTATGGCATATTTTCTCAATTGTCATCCAGTGACTGAATTAACACCTATCTAGAGTTTCTACGGTGGGACACACGTCTCGGTATGTCGAGGTCAAACAAGAAAGATATTATTTTTATCATAAGGATAGGCCTTTTCTAAAGCAGTCATTCATACCTCTGACCCGAATCAAGAATACATGCATGATTTTTCTGACGGAGCCTGCAGCTAAGCATTTACTGTTTAACTGACATTTTGAAAAGAAGAGACTTCAACTGATTCAAGCAGGTAACTAATATATCAGTTTGCGTTAATACAAACTATCAAATTCCATATGACATGGGTCATTGGTAATAAATCCTTCCGTTAACACATACAAGTCACCAATAGTTTGCAGGCTGAAACAAGGATTCCATCTCTTCAATAATTTTAATCAATGGGCAATTAGTTATTTTCACCAATCCCATAATACAGTTCATTTTGGGGGGTTATTTACATTAAAACCATATCCAGTTCACTGAAGCATGTTACAGTCCAAAAAGTAAATAACTTGTATCGTTTTATATATACCTGCGTTTTATATAAAGAACCTACAAAACGTATTGCACTGTGGGGGAAACAGTCGATAATTGCCTCAAAGAGGAGATTAAAGTCAAAAACTTTCATCTTCATTAAGTGTAATGGAATCTGGGCTTACCAAGAGAGCGACTAATTGTTGGAGATCAAGGAGCATGAATCATCCCGCGTGATTTTGCCCGAAGCAAAGATGTGGTGAAACATTGCAAACATTACTAAGGTTTATTTGCATAAAATATTACCCGTTTAAAGTCAATACCTCAACGGCCGAAAACTTGTAGACAAGACTGAGAAACTTTGGAGAATTTGTTGACAGTTCGCACGTGACGTTGATCCATGTACGTGTTTAACAGATCCTACAAGTGTCTGACGCCATGGACAACCTTAAAATGCAAACAAAAAGCCTAAGCATTGACATTTCGAATGTCAGGCAAATGGATCACTTTGACATTTCAGCGAGTGAGAAACTGTTTTTTATTGTAAAATTGAAGAAACGTTATACATGTATCCTGAAAAACGTAAGCCAGCTTTCAATGTCAGCGTAGGCAGCGAGAAGCTCTTCAGTGCTTTAAGAACTAGTTTGAGCTTTATATAGTATAGATTATATTTTTGATGCGAGCATGACCATCAGTTTCACGCTGTTGCCAGCACCCTCACTGATATGCATAATGATCTTGCTGTTTTTGCTGAGTCAACATCTTCATGGTACTGGTAAAATATTTGGGCAAGTCCCAGACCATAGAGTGGAGGTCAGGCGCGCGAAGCGCGTCAGCGGAAAGCCATGGGTCAGATTTTTTGGGAAATCTATCGATGCGAAAAATTTTGGTTATAACGTTACGTACGTCCGCCCGCACAGATTGTCGGTCGGAGGTGGGGAGACAGGACAGTCTTTGGGGACGGAAGTGTTCGGGCAATTTTCCTTGGCGGGAAATCGCGTGGCAGCGTTGCATTTGGCAACCCGCGTTTTTCTGGCGGGAAATCATGTTAGTGACGAGTAACGGGATAAAAGAGCAGCACGATAGAAGAGGAGACAAAATTTGAGAAATTTATGCAGCCATCAATGTTAAGTCTCAAAGAGGGGGCGTCGGGCTAACCACGGGAGTTTGATCGTGAGGTCTGTCCCCGGGGTATATAAATCAACGTAAGGCTGAGAGAAATAGAGCGAGAAACAAAGCGCTTATTTACAACGGTTAGCTTTAATTTTTCCTTCTTAATATATGCCTCACATATTTTGTAACCAGGGGAATTTGACATTTTAGTGGAAGCTAGCGTCAAATTTCCCACCCCTGGGCACCTACAGACTATCAAAATCCCCCATCCCTGGGAACCTTCAGAACATCACATTCCTACCCTGGAGTAACTTTCTTTTAATTAGATTCTCACTTTTCGAACACTAATGAATGTTCTTCACTGTCGATTTCAAATTCCCTTTTAACAGCTGATGGAAATTTGTCGTGCAACACGAAACCTTTCCGCTGCTCACGGTAGTGAACAAGACCCTAATATTTAGCAAACAACATGAACAATATTAACCAACTTTCGAATCAATCAAGCATGCACAATGATAGAGTGGAAAATCATGAATATATAGAAATGATACAAAAAGCAATCACAAAAAAAGTAGAAAGAAACATTCTCGTACTTGTGAACACTCCAGCAAGGACTGATAGAAGTGATGGACCTTATTTACAAAAAGACAAGACCAGGGGCGGAGCTAGGATACGAAAAAGTTTGTAGCGGGGTCCGGGGGCATACTCCCCCGGGAAAATTTTAGATTTTAACTCTCCAAAGTCCCATTTCCCATGTTTCTTACCGACTTCCGTAAAACGTTGGAAACCGGTATGGATCCACCCCTGAAGACAGATTCGCTTACTTTTCTTTCAACCACGGTGTCCAGAAAAATCAGGAAAACAAGAGAAGTCCCATAAACCAAGGTTGAGAATAACTCATCTCCAGGTTCTCTCGGTGTTCCAAGATGGCGGACATGTCAAATTCCCGACCATGGGGCAATGCCTACATGTCAAAATCCCTACCCAGGGGAAGGCTCTCTGAGTCAATTTCCCGTAGGTAGCCCCCGTCCCCCCCCCCCCCCCCACTCTGGGGCTTAACATTGATCAGTGCATAATACCTTCAAATACGGAACAAAGTTTGTGTAGGCCTTTGCTTTTCAACCAATCAGCCACGAATGCGGAATCTTTACCTTTGAATGCATCTAAGTTTGTCTCCGCCATGATTTATCAACCCATGTGACATGGAAACATGAAATTGAGGCTGGTGATCAGGGGGAAAGAGTTTCCAGGCATTCAAGAGCGATCCTATGCCGAGGTTGTACTCTAAGCTAGTTTGTAAATATGAAATCGAAAAAATCCTACAACATTTCATGCTATTGCGGCACCGTTCACCATGGTGAATCGTTTGTTTAATTAAATATTAATAAATGAACTGTTCATCTTTCACCTCACCGACGAATGACCATGGTGAACATTTGAGATTCACAATTCGAAACCTTGTCATCACATACCATTGAGTGGAAAAGCCTAATTAAATTTTCACATTTTCAAACCTATTCTTTTCTTCCTTATAACAGGCATTGGAAGGGCAGAATTTGGAAAGTATTCACTGAGTTATTTCACCAATTATTTCACCAATAATTTGAACTCCGCGTGGTAACTTGTCAATGTTTTGTTGTCGTTTTTTTTCTTGTACCTGGAACGGTTTTCTTTGGTTTTCTTGATTTTAATCGACATGGATAGGCAAAGTCTAATCATGCTTAATGTTAGAGGTTTAAACAGCTCGAGAAAGAGGGGCGCAATCTTTAGGCAAAGTTGCATCATAAAAACTCCTCAATAAGATTTTTGCAAGAGACATATAATGCCAATTGTCGTGTCCTCTTAGTACATAGATTAGAGGAGGTTTAACTAGTTGGAGAAGTGATACTAGTTCCGAAGAAGCACACAACAAGTCAACCATGTGCTCTCTTTATTCTTCTCCCTCCTACTGCTCCTTTCCTACTTCATGATATACATACACGAAATGCGACAAACACGACACCAATAATATAGAGAACTTACTTACTTACTTACTTACTTACTTACTTACTTACTTACTTACTACTTACTTACTTACTTACTTACTTACTTACTTACTTACTTACTTACTTACTTAATTACTTACTTACTTACTTACTTACTTACTTACTTACTTACTTACTTAATTACTTACTTACTTACTTACTTACTTACTTACTTACTTACTTACTTACTTACTTACTTACTTACTTACTTACTTACTTACTTACTTACTTACCTAACAAGTTCTGTCCAGCTCAGCCCAATGACCTTCACCTCACACTCCAACTCTCTCCTCCAGCTGTTTCTAGGGCGCCCTCGTTTCCTCTTCCTCTGGGGATTCCATGAAAGAGCATTCCACGTGGTGTTACTTGCTGGCTTCCGTACAGTGTGGCATATCCAGCCCCACTTCCTCCTTTTTACTTGTAGCGCAATTAGCTCTTCTTCCGCCCGTTTCCACAGCTGCTTGTTGCTTACCTTATCCTTCCAGCAAAAGCCAACAATTCTTCTGAGACAGCTATTAAAAAAACTCTTAGCGCTACTTTGTACCCTCTTCGTTGTTCTCCAGCGCCCGGTTCCTCGAAAGCCGATTAACTTAATCCAGGATTAGCGTAAGCTTTTGTTTCACGTTTTCAACTTTTTGGTGAAAGTTTCTTTAGCTTATTTTTGTTTTTCAAGATTGACGTCTTCTCATGTAAAGTTCTGCCAAAAATCTTCGTTGAACAGCATTTGGGAGTAGAGAAATAAACTGCTTGGTTAATTTTTAATCTTAGATTAGCGTTAATCGGCTTTTGAGGAACCGGGCCCTGGTTTCTGACCTGTAGAGCAGAACAGTCTTCACATTTGATCTAAATATGCGAAGTTTGGTTCTCTCAGATAGCTCTTTCAATGCACATACCTTCTTCAACATGATAAACACTGCTCTTGCCTTTCCAATCCTTGTAAGTGCATCCTTGTCCGCACGTCCAAGGGTGTCTACAACACTCCCGAGATATGAAAACTCTTTGACATTCTCCAACGGCTGCCCCTCGACCACAACAGGTACCTTACTTGTGGTGTTAATCCTTAATACTTTAGTCTTCACCTTATTAATTCTCAGACCCAGTTTAGCCGATTCCTCTGCTAGCCTTGAAGGTTAACGTTTGTCCTGCATTTGTAGAGGGTTGTGGGAGAGCAGGGAAAGGTCATCCGCATAATCCAGATCGTCCAACTACTCCCATGGGGTCCACTGTATTCCGTTGTTACCTGCTGAAGTGTTATAACTAAGGAACAACACACGCAAGATGGCGGATCAACACAACACACTTTATTCCCCACACCACGTGCGTGGTGCAACCGCTGACCTAATGTTACACTTGCTTTGGTTACCGATGTCATTATCCAATCAATGGCCAGTAGAAATAGAAAGGGTGATAGAAGACAACCTTGTCGCACCCCTGTCCTCACTTCGAATGAATCTGAAAGCTGAGCCTCATGGGCTACCCGACAAGTAAAACCTTCATAGCTAGACTTAATCAATGTAACAAACTTCTCTGGGATGCCATAAAAGCGCAAGAGCTTCCAAAGAGTCTCACGATCTACACTATCAAACGCCTTCTCATAGTCCACAAAGTTGACATACAGGGACCAATTCCAATCCAATGATTGCTCTATAATCACACGTAGGGTACATATTTGGTCTATGCATAAACGGTCTTTCCTAAAGCCTTCTTGCTGGTCCCTAAGCAGGATGTCCACTGCTGTCCTCATCCTAAACAGAAGTATTCTGTTTAATACCTTGCCCGGAACAGATAGTAGCATAATACCCCTATAATGGTTATTGCAATATCCAAGGTCTCCTTTCTTAGCGGGAACTTTGACAATAATACCTTCCCGCCACTCTTCAGGGATGTTCTCTTCTTCCCAAATCCTAGCAAAGAGCCTATGGAGGATATCTACTGATGTTGATAGATCTCCCTTCATGGCCTCGGCAGGAACCCCATCCGGCCCGTCCTTCAGCGCCTGGATAGCTGTCCTAATCTCTACCTTACTTGGTTTATCGCAATTCAAGGGAAGAGTAGTGTCTTATGGTGGAATATCTGCGGTGCTTACGGGGAAAGGCCGATTTAGTAACTCTCCAAAGTGCTTATTATTATAGCAATAATATAGACAAATCGTGGAGTAATGAATGGGGTAGAAAAAGCTTTTTCTGCCCTGGCAGCAAGCATAGTAAAGGTGTCACAATTTTATTTAACCCCAAACTTAACGTTGAGATTGTATAACAAATCCAGAGTGAAAACGGCTGAATACTAATCGTTCTAGTTAGTGTTGGCGATCTACAGCTCGGCTTGGTCTTTCATATACCGGATCCAAAATAATTCAAGTCCACGAAACAAAAGAACAAAGCGAACATAACAACAAGGCCTAATCGGAATAATATAATGGTTCTTTTGTCCTCCGCCACTTAGGTCTTCCCTATGAAAGTCTTCCCTAAAGCTCGAATGCGCGAATATGACACACCAAATGACTCAAGCTCCCAGATACAAAATATTCTCCAGCAGTTTCGGGCGAGAATGTAATTGTAAGTGGCGATTTTAATTGTCTGCTTTCAAAAGATGACAAAGAAGGAGTACGTTATCTTTCCTGCAAGAAGAATGTAGTAGCAGAGGTAAAAATATTAATCTCCAGCTTAGATTTGGAAGACGTTTGGAGAAAACTACATCCAAGCGAGAAACAGTTTACCTGGCGAACGCAGATTAGACTATTAGTTTGTTCTCAAGCATCTTTTGCCACAATCATCTGTTTTTAAATGTCATATTCAACTCACCCTGCACTGCAATCATTCTCGGTGTTTTTTGGACCTTAAAACAAAGGTGCAGATCCCCAGAGGACCTTGGGTTTTAGAGGACTGTGATTACTGAAAAGATGGCACGTAAAATTCAGCAGTTTATAGAAAGTTGGTTAAATGGGACAGAAGTCCTTTGTCTTCAAGGAAGCAGCAGTTTATAGAAACAAAAGACTCTTGTGCATGAGAGATGGGAAAAATTGAAATAAGATGTTTTGCAATCAGCCTTGCAAAAATGAAGGCCAAAAAAACACCAAGACAATGAAAAAATTCATACAAGAAGCCGAAAGGCTGCACAAATAAATAGACGTCCAACCAACATCCAATAATATCAATCACTATACAGAAATACTGAAGAAACTAACTTGAAAGAATTTCCCTTAACAGAGCTCGCTATGGAGGTATATCTATGACAAAATTTAATTATCAGTATTTGAAATAAAATCATCCAAATCATGAATGCATCAATCCAAAGTTGAATGGCAACAAGCCGATTCTGCAAATGGCCATCACGGAGAGAGACATAAGGCAGAGAGGCATAACGCTTAAAGCCATAACGCAAAAAGGCATAACGCAGAGAGGCATAACGCAAAAAGCCATAACGCAAAAAGCCATAACGCAAAAAGGCATAACGCAGAAACGCATAGCGCAGAAAGGCATAACGCAGTAAAGCATAACGCAAATATTCATAACGCAAAAGGTATAACTTAAAATAGCCATGACGCAAAGGCCCTTTGAAGAATGGAAACTAGCTGTCAAGGGAAAGAACATATAATCGCTATTGAACTTTTTCTTCCTGTTTAAGTTATGCCTCTGCGCTGTGGCTCTGCGTTATGCCTCATTGCGTTATCCTTTTTGCGCTATGGCCATTTGCGTTATGCGTCTTTGCGTCATGCCTTTTTGCGTCATTCATACTGGTGGTTATGCCTATTCGCGTTATGGCTATTCGCGTTTTTGCGTTATGCCTTTTCGCGTTCTACCTATTTGCGTTAGGCCTTTTCGCGTTATGCCTATTTGCCTTATGCCTTTTTTCGTTATGGCTGTTTGCGTTATGGATATTTGCTTTATGCCTCTCTACGTTATGCCTCTTTCCGTGATGGCCATTTTCACAATCGGCTTGTTGCCATTCACCTTTGGATTGATGCATTTATGATTTGGACGATTTTATTTCAAATGCTCTGATCATTGAATTTTGTCATCGATATACCTCCATAGCTAGCGGTGCCTGTATTCCGGCGCTCCATAGCACGATGGCATGAATTTGGTGAACGTAGCTTTAACCTGGAAAAAAGAAATTATGAAAACAAATTCATCTTTCAAGCCTTAAGACAGGCGACAAAAGCAGTATGACCGATCCAAATGAAATCTTTGAAAAACAGAGACAATTTTAGACAATTTTAGAACAGAGACAATTTTACAGTAGGTTACTATTTTTCGCAGAATTCGCAAGTGAGCGATCCTAAATTTAACTTGTTTTTTACCCAGTGATAAGATTAAGACACTAGAGGAAAAAGAGAAACAAAGCTGTGAAGGATTATTGACGGTCAAAGAGTGTAAGGCCCGTTTTAAACGTCGCACTTTACATGTGCCGAATCGAATGCAAATGAGAAAAATCTATTGTTTTCAACCATTTGCAGTAGATTCGGCCTAAGGAAGCGCTGAAGAAGTTTCAGAAAACTGATGAGTTCCCGGAGACGGATGGCTTAACTGCTGAGTTCTATATACCTTTTTCTGGGATCACATTCTATTATCCAACAAAATGGTCGACAGCTTCAGTTACGGTTTTCAAAAGGGTGAGATGTCAATCTCACAAAGACAAGGTATTATAAGGCTTATTCCTAAAAAAGCTTAAGAAGGTGTTACCTTCAATTATAAATGACTCCCAATCAGACTATATGAAAGGCCGGTTTAATTTACCGGCGAAAAGATCCGACTTATATCTGACGTCTTACATTTCACAGCTCAGGAAAATTTAGATGGCATTGCTCTTTTTATTGACTTCGAAAAAGGTTTCGATAGCCTTGAACGCTAAACACTTTTTAGTTTGATTCTGAATTCAAGTCTTGGATCAAAGTTTTGTACACAAATATCACTAGCGATTAATAATGGCTATGCATCCAATTGGTTTATATTACATCGTTGTGTCAGACAAGGCTGCTCTTCATCAGGGTTACTATTTATTTAATTTCAGCTGTGGAGATACTCTCCACCGCTATAAGAGCTTCACGCGACATAAAAGGGATCCAGGTAGCCAATCGGGAACTCAAACCTTTTCAAGAACGCGGATGACAATATACAGCTTTCTGCAAAGATGCTTTCTCGCTTGGAAAACTGCTGGATCTAGTGGATGCCTTCGGTGATTGCAGCGGGTTAAGACAAATTAAAATGTGTCTAACTTTGAAGCAATGTGACTTGGAAAAAATGCTAATAAAAGGGATATGCCGTTCGACGTTAAGAGGCCACAAAGATCTATCTGCGCATTAGGGACATCTTTTTCGTATAACCGTAAACTATGCGATACAGAAAATTTTACTTCCAAATTAAATCAATTGCAGACACTTTTTAATATATGGTCCCAACGTGACCTATCGTTGTATTTAGCTCTTATTAACCGAGCAGGAGGTCTAAATATGGGAGAATCTTGACCGAGGTATAAAATAATCACAATATCCTACCTTATGGTAATAGTTATACATGAAGAAAATGGTTAATGCTCCTTTGTGCAATTATTGTAATTTGTTAGAAACTCTGTCTCACCATAGTTAATAGACTAGAGGGGATGGTTTGGAAGCTCGACAAATATCAAAGGGGCAAACAAAGATGCCAAGATTTAGGTTGGGAAGTCCACGACCGTGCACAATCTTTTGTTTTGCGCTCATACACTAGGCATGAAATACGTAATCAACACGTTTCTATTGGTTAGTTCCTCAGAACGGAGTCAACAACTATTGTGTTTTGTGCACGGTCAAGGCCAAAAAAGAGAACAAAGAAACTTGTCGCGTTTCATAACCA